>NC_052623.1:56779660-57082690 GCF_016161935.1 Mauremys reevesii | reverse complement strand
TTGCATAATGGCTTCTGGGGATCATAGACACTGGTGTACTTAGGGTAGGGGTCAGCAACATGTCTGTACATGGAAGCGTCCATGGTAAAAATGTTGAGGTCCGTGGAAATTTTTCAAGAAACGTTGAATGACTGAATGACATAACCCCCACTCAATGTCCGTCACTAAGTACGGTAATTTTGTCAAATGTCCGTCGCACAACATGGTGGTGCCGACCCCTGCCAGGCCTGCCAACGGAGGGGACGACAAAGAGGGCAATTGCCCAGGGGCCTGGGTGACTTAAAAGAACCCAAGGACCCCCGGCTGCCGCCACTGGCACCACAACAGAGCTAAGGCAGGCTTCCTGCCCACCGTCGCTCTGCACTGCTACTGGAAGCAGCTGACATCCCTGCGGCCCCTCAGGAGGGGGTCTCTGCCCCAAGCACCGACTCCGCAGCTCCCATTGGCTGGGAAGTGTGGCCAACGGCACCTGAGTGGGTGGTGCCTGCGGGCAGCAGCGCATGGAAACCTCCTGGGGCCCCTGCCTAAGAGTCGCTCCCATAAGAGTGTGCCAGTCGCTTCTGGGAGCCGCCCGAGGTAAGCGCCGACCCCCTGTCCTCCTCCTGCACCCCAACCCCCTGCCCCAGCTAGACCCCGTACCTGGCACCCAAAATCTCCCCCAGAGCCCACACCCTCCCCCCGCACCCAAACTCCCTCCTAGAGCCTGCACTCTCTCCCACACCCAACTCCCTCCCAGAGCCCACATCCGCTCCCACATCCAACTCCCTCCCAGAGCCAGCATCCCCTCTCACACCCAAACTACAACCAGCTCCTTTGCAGGCCTTCCTTTAGCTGCCATTATTTGGTGGACATGAAAAAAACACAAAAAACTAAACCTATTTTCCCCTTTCATTACCCTTTCCTATCTGTATCTCCCTTGGGTATAGGATCAGTATGAAATACACACTGGCAATTGTGCCTTGAGCACCACATGAGGCGAGAGTAGATGCTTCCCAAAGATCATATTTCTCATTTTTGTAAAAACATCTGCATAAAAGACAACTGGAGGCACAGGAAATATAGGGTGAGTGTGGTATCAAGCACAAGCAGGAGACAGACCTGGTTTTGGCTGTAAGGGCATGGGCTGCCTCAGCAGCTGACCAGGCTTAGGTGCCTAATTCCATGAGAGGCTTTGTGGCTACATATCCAGAGCAGAGGGAGGTGCCTATTTTGGGTCTGTCAGCCTGGTGCACCGTATCAGCTGCTTTAGGGCTTACGCCCCATCCCTGACCAATCCTTCTCCTCAGCATTTCACTCCTAGCTACCTTACGTGGCTCCCCACTTAACTGGCCAGTTTCTGAAAACCCCTTCTTAGGTACCTAAATCTCCCCATGCATTTTATGTAGAAGCTGGGCACCAGCTTGGATATGCTGCCTAGTGATTAGTCATTGTCACAATGAGCAGAGCAACACTTGAGCAATTTTAAGGATCTGGGCCAAAGATCACATAGCAGATCTACATCGGAATAGGTAACAGAAGCCAGGTCTCCTGATTTCAATTCAGTGACCTAGCCACTTGTGCATGCAACCTCCCAACATAGTTCAGCTGCAAGTTTAGATGAGGCCAACCTGTGTTTGCAATTTTTCAGCTAGTCATTGTTAAACTGTGGACAGAGCAGGTGGGCTCAGTGGCATGGGAGCAATGAACTCAGTAGCAGTCCTTGCTACTACAGAAGATTCTATATACACTGTCCCAAGTATTCGCTTCTAGGTGCTGCAGGCACACGGAGATTGGGGGACATGAACCTGGCTGTGCCCTATATGGCTGCGGTACTATGTGTATTCTGCAGGCTCTGGCCTAGCACTCAAGATTGGGGCTGGTTGAAATTTTTTTGTTCAAATTGTTTTTTGACAGAAAATGGAGTTTGACTAAATAAATACTTTTTTTGAAAAAAAAATCTGCTTATGAAAAGCAGACACTTTTTGCAACAAAAAAAATTAGTCAAAAAACTCCATTTTCCATTAAAAAAAACTGTTTCAAATGCCCCCAGAATGGAACATTTAAATTTGGATGTGCTGCCACAGAGCTTCAGGGGAGTTGTAAGTCAGTTCATCTGCCCGTTTTCCTGGATGGTCCATATTCCCTGGTTGGACTACATCTCCCATGATACATCATAGCCAGGGACTTTTGTGGTACATTGCCTCCCTTCTTCAAGAGAGCAGACTATGGTGCATCATGACATATATGGTCTGATCCAGCCTAAAAAGGAGACTGGAAATCTGAGGTACTCAAAAGACGACTCCCATGAGGCACCACAGCCACATTTCCAAAGGGAAATATTTTAGTTTTCAGTTGAACTGTTTTGATATTCAATTTTTTGCTGAAAAATCAATTTTTTTCTCAGAAAAAACCCCCAGCTCTACTCTAGAGATTATTAAACTGACCTTTTTCCTGACTTCTGCACAATTGTGCTGGGGAAAGGAAAACTCACACTGCATTTGTTTTCCTGCCTTCCCCTTTACAGTACATAGGACAAATTTGCCCAGTATTTGGAGCCCTGCCAGTACTCATTAAATGCACTGTACATGCTTTATTTTAAGCCTTAGCAAAGAAGTAAGTTGCAGACAACCTAAAGCCATGAATGCCTGAAATCAATGTAAATGTTCTAGTCAAGCTTCCAATTAAAATGGCATTTTTCACCTTCTGCTTACACCACAGGATTGTTAGTTTGCCTCCCCTTGTATTGTTTACAAGTACACAAAGCATTTCTCAAGTAAGTAGTGAAAAATGAGGGATTGTCTTTGTTTATAAAGTCAAAAATATGTCTGCATTTTTTTTGACAGGCAATAACCCATATTTCAACCAAGTCATATGCACAAAATCACTTTCCTGAAAATACTTCAAAATACCCTGTGTAAACATGTTGGATATAATTAATGTGCCCACTTTTTAAACATGTCAGAACCACTACCAACACAGATATGTATAATTTGTAAGAGAAATTTGAAGATAATTGAGTTGCTAACTTCAGGTATTAATATCATTTTATATTGTCAATGTGGTTCAGCAACTACCCACATCATTGAAAGATAATTAGGAGCAATTAGGCTGATACAAGGTAGACATTTGTTAGCTCTTCAATTTCTGTCTAGGCCTAAGTAAATGTGATAATAAAAACAAGACTACTTTTAAGTAAAGATATTTATTGACATACTGTTACCATTCCCACCAGTGGTAGCTGGATCAGAACATGCCAAATAAACAAATTAAAAGTTCCAGGGATTTGTGGATAAAAATGTATCTGATATAACTGCAGGCTAATTATCCCTAACTAATAATTAGCCACCAGGTGATCTGAGCCACATAAGAGAAAAAAGAAAATAACAGAACACCACTAGCCATCACCTACAGCCCCCAACTAAAACCTCTCCAGTGCATCATCAAAGATTTACAACCTATCCTTAGAGATGATCCCTCACTCTCACAGATCTTGGCAGACAAGCCAGTCCTCGCTTATAGACAGCCTCCCAACCTGAAGCAAATACTCACCAGCAACCGCACACCATACAACATAAACACTAACCCAGGAACCTATCCTTGCAACAAAGCCTGATGCCATCTCTGTCCACATATCCATTCAAGTGACACCATCATAGGACCTAATCACATCAGCCACGCCATCAGGGGCTCATACACCTGCACATTTACCAACGTGATATATGCCATCATGTGCCAGCAATGCCCCTCTGCCATGTACATTGGCCAAACCGGACAGTCTCTACGCAAAAGAATAAATGGACACAAATCTGACATCAGGAATCATAACATTCAAAAACCAGTGGGAGAACACTTCAACCTCTCTAACCACTCAGTGACAGACTTGAAGGTGGCAATTTTGCAACAAAAAAACTTCAAAAACAGACTCCAAAGAGAAACTGCTGAACTTGAATTAATATGCAAACTAGATACTATTAACTGTGGGTTAAACAAAGACTGGGAATGGTTGGGTCATTACACCAATTGAATCTATTTCCCTATGTTAAGTTCTCCTCACACCTTCTATGGGCCATCTTAATTATCACTTCAAAAAGTTTTTTTCCTCCTGCTAACGATAGCTCATCTCAATTGATTAGACTCTGCCTGTTGGTATGCATACTTCCACCTTTTCATGTTCTCTGTATGTATAAATATCCCCTGTCTGTGTGTTCCATTCTATGCATCCGAAGAAGTGAGCTGTAGCTCACGAAAGCTCATGCTTAAATAAATTTGTTAGTCTTTAAGGTGCCACAAGTACTCCTGTTTTTTTATAAGAGAGGTTGACGCAACTGTTGGTCTTTTATGGCTCTAGAAAGGATAAAAAGGACAGTTCTCTCGTTGTACCTTAAAATCTGAAGGACTACTCTGATATTTTATGTTCTATTTTCGTTTATCCTAGGCTCTTTAAATGGTTGAACCAGTAAAACAAAGTGATTGTGATTTTTATGGGAATATTTTTTTTATTGGTTGATATTCTCAAGGTTGCCTAATTGGGTGAACAGTCCTCTTTGAGACCATTTTGAATGTGTGGATTTTATTTGCCTTTTCACCTAACTTTTTATAGAGAAATATATTTGTCTACTTGCTTGCAAGTTACTAATCTGGATTATACCCTATCTAAATATTTGACCATATGAAAAATATATATAAAATAATGAACTGCCCCATTCTCTGAGATTTAAAATAGCTACAGCTTGCTGAAATGGGAGAGAAGCCTGCAGAAAAAACACACTGTGAATTATCAAATCATAAAGGGAAACCTCACTGTGGACACGGCCTATGCTCATGCTTTCATATGTGTTAGTTTGCAGAGAGCAAGAGAAAAGTTGTGTGTGTGTAAGTGTAATAGCAAACAAGCCAATGGTGGAACCAATGAAAGGCTCAACCAGCAAAGAACCTATAGTTCCATACATCAGCTGAAGAGCAGATTGAACAAAACCTTTTGCCAGAGGGAACCAATAAAAGCATACATACTGCAATCGAATTGTGAGGTTGGAGAAATAAGGTTGTGTGTGTGTAGGAAATATGAGATAAACCAAAATGACACATTCTGACTAAAATGAGCCTCTGATTTCATTAAATAGCTAAAACATTATCCCGTTCAGAGCAGCCTAGTAATAAAATGACATTCTTAGAAAGCTACCTCTGAACTCTGCATCACAAACTTGAGAAACAATGTGATAAAATTAGAACCCAGGAAGAAACTAATGAGTCTTATGCAAATGAAAAGCCAAGTACTGCAAAACAACAGGTAAAGACTGCAAACCTACTAGCCAGGGAAGCAAATTCAGTTTGAAGTCTAGAGGAGAGAGCCCCAGTTTTCCCACAGCTAGGGAAAGGCAGAGACTGAAATATCTAAACAAGGGATCGGCAACTTTGGCACACAGCCCATCACGGAAATCCGCTGATAGGCAGGATGGTTTGTTCACCTGCAGCGGCCATCACATCCCTCAACCCACACCGCTTCCCGCAGCCCCCATTGACCAGGAACGGCGAACCTGTAGACGCTGCAGATAAACAAACCGTCAGGGGCAGCTCTATGTTTTTTGCCGTCCCAAGCAAGGCAGCCAGGCGGCTTTCGGCAGCACACCTACGGGTGGTCCGCTGGTCACGCAGATTCGGCAGCATGCCTGCAGGAGGTCCACCAGTGCTGCGCAATCGGCGTCCCCACCGCCAAATTGCTACCGAAGCCATGGGACTGGCGGACCTCCCGCAGGCGCGCTGCCGAAAGCCGCCTGCCTGCCACCCTCACAGCGACCAGCAGGCCACCCCCCGCGGCTTGCCGTCCCAGGCATGCGCTTGCTGCACTGGTGCCTGGAGCCGCCCCGCAAACCGTCACACCCACCACCGGATTTCCCTGATGGGCTGCATGCCAAAGGTTGCCGATCCCTGATCTAAACAGTCTCTCTTCCACAGCAACTGGTAGGCGGGACAGAGGAGAGAAAAATACTTTTCTTTCAGAAACAGTTCTCTTGTTCACCAAAACCCCCTGAGAAACATCATGCCAGAGAGAAGCCTTAACAAAGTTTCTGGGGACAAAGGACATGAAATGTACAAACGTATTGAAACCAACATGAAATGATAAATGCAGCTGAGAAAATCATCCAGACAAGAAATAATCTCATCCATGTATTATTATTCCAAGACTCTTCTTTCCCTTCAGTATTTCATGCTTTCCCTTCCCTCTCGCTTTGCCTGGAACTCTGCCTATCACTGCCTTCCCAGCAGTGCCGGTGTACATCGCTCCCTCAACTCCACCTCAGATGAAATTTGCTTCCACACCTTCATCTTCTCTCACCTTTAATATGGAATTTCCCATCTATGCAGCATCCCCAGGTCCCAGCTCTCCAGAACATGTAGAACGTTGCAGCCTGGCTCGCCGCACAGACCTTGCAAGAAGTCTGCCCACTTAGTCTCAGGGGCGGCTCTAGACACCAGCGCGCCAAGCAGGCGCTTGGGGCGGCCGTTTCCCGGGGGGGCGGCATTTGGCTCCGGTTGAGCTCCCGCCGGCATGCCTGCGGCAGGTCCACCGGAGCCCGGGCCGAGCGGACCTGCCGCAGGCATGACTGCGGCGGGTCCCGTCTTCCCGCGGCTCCGGTTGAGCTCCCGCAGGCATGACTGCGGCAGGTCCGCTGGTCCCGGGCTCTGGTGGACCTGCCGCAGGCATGCCGGCAGGAGCTCAACCGGAGCCGCGGGAAGAGGGGACCCGCCGCGGGACCGGGGAAGGGCGGCGCAGCGCTCCGCGCTGCTTGGGGCAGCCCGATTTCTAGAGCCGCCCCTGCTTAGTCTCCACCACCGGCTTCCAATCCCTATTTATTTCAGGGTCCAGTTCAGAACTCCCCTTTTTGTTTTCAAAACTCTCCATGGATTTTGCTCCAGTTTATCACATGGATCTGACCTCTAATTCTCCTTTTACAACTTGGCTCAGATCACATCCCTGGCTCACATGATAGCTTCAAAGCATGGCAAAGGGCCTTTTTATTTCATAAGAGAAAGTAACCTGCAAATGAAGGCATGGGTGGCTCCAAACTTTTCAGGCACATTGACATGAAGAGCGCAGAACGTTATTGCATAGGGCTCATAAGCTGCAGACTGAAAACAAATCCCTCAAATTCCAACTTGATTCGAAGCTAAGTAATACACTCAAAACATGGCACCCACTGCCATGGCAACAGCTGAACTACTGGTATACAATAGACTCTGAAGCGACACCAAAGCCACTATCAAAGTTGAGAAAAGAAGCTGCCAGGTTATTCACTCAGATGCTGGAAAAGAGAGAGAGTTTGGTATCCAAGTCCTATAACTGCTATTGAAGAAGTAGAGTTTAAGGGATGGTGTTTTGGTGTTGTTGCTGTATTTAATTTTTACTGGAAGAAGACAAGACATGACTGTGTAACCTTCAGTATTAGGGATTTATTTTCATTTTCTTTAAGTGACTAGTATCCCAGCTGGGGTCATTTTTGACTTTCATATACATTGCTAGAGACTTGGAACTTCCAGATAATGGGTTAATATTAGATATTAAGAAGAAAATAAAAGATGTTCCTCCAACGCGTATTAGGTATCAGAGGGGTAGCCGTGTTAGTCTGGATCTGTAAAAGCAACAAAGAATCCTGTGGCACCTTATAGACTAACAGACGTTTTGCAGCATGAGCTTTCGTGGGTGAATACCCACTTCTTCGGATGCAAGAGGTGTAACGCGTATTAGTTACCCATAGAAAAATGTTACTCATTTCCTAGGTGGGGTCATAGATTTCTGCTCAGAGGTGTTGAAAATAGGTAGTTATGGTGTAATCCTTTTTAGACATGCAGTGTGTGCTATTACTTTTCCATGATGGAAGTCTGAAAACAATGTGTTCTTTGAAACAAGCCACTGTGACCTAGCTCAGTTTAGGAAATCTATTTTGCATATGCAAAACTGATCTACTTCCAGCTTGACATGTTTGTTTAGACAATTAACCATGTGCATGTGTCATGCATGTCTGAGTCTATGAACTCACATTCAGCACCAACAGTATTCATTAATTGCACCTATTGGAGTGAAATGTACCAGTATGTACTGGCTTAGCATGAAATATCTTCCATAGAATCATAGATGAGCCATTACAGTATGCTCAGAAATGAGTGGGATACTGTTTTAAAGAGCAAGGAACTAAATATATCTCCATTTAAAAAGAACTCTCTCTCTCTCTGCTTCTCCTTTTTCCAGATTCCCCAAAGAGATAAGTAACTAATTTTCTAGCATAACAGTATAGAATTGTTTTAAAAGACTGCACCTGTCACACCACATGCATGATGAAGGAAGGAGTATACTTTATAGATAGCCCCTCAAAGGACAGGGAAATCATTAATGCACAAATGAGTGAGATAGGTACTAGTGGTTGATTGCAGGGGTGGCTCCAGGCCCCAGCATGCCAAGCGCGTGCTTGGGATGGCAAGCCGCAGGGGGCGCTCTGCTGGCGCCATGAGGGCGGCAGGCAGGCTGCCTCCGGTGGTTTGCCTGCGGAGGGTCCGCTGGTCCCGCAGCTTCGGGAGGCAGCCTGCCTGCCGTGCTTGGGGCGGCAAAATCCCTAGAGCCACCCCTGGTTGATTGTTAGTTGTTGTAGCACATGAAATAATATTTGATCACTCAGTGCAGTAGAGAGAAGTGACTTTGAAGGATCTCAAGCACTGCAGGATTTCCAAAGACATCAGCTAATAGCTGTTTCTTGGACCAAGCCCACAAAGAAAGATGAAGTAAGAACAAGAAAAGAAGGCAGGTAAGATAACTAAAAAGAGGAGTTGTTGGTTTGTTTTGTTTTTTATTATTGTGTATTAATACTTGGTGTGTATAATTACTGAAGAGCTCTTTAACATAGTGCAGGAAGGGATAACAAAGACCAGTGGCTGGAAGCTAAAGTCAGACAAATTCAATGCCAGTTTTTGACAGTGAGGGTGATTAACCATTGGAACAAACTACCAAGGGAAAAGGCAGATTCTCCATCTCCAATGTCTTCAAATCAAAACGGAAGATACGCTTTAGCCAAATCACAAATTATTGGCCTCAATACTGGATACAATTCTATGGCTTATTCAGGAGATCAAACTAGATGACCTAATGGTTCCTTCTGACCTTAAAATCTATGAACTGTTTTAATTACTTCTTAATTTTAGTTGTGGGAGAATCAGAAATTAATATAAAAACTAAAAAAAGATAAGCTCTTAACTGAAGAAGTTGTCGGCTAATCTGACCAGGGGGTCCAAATATTTTGAGATCAAGGATTGTCTTTGGCGTTACCTCTCTTTGGATAATTTAGCAAAAGTCTGACGACATTTAGCACAATATTATTGTAAATTTCCCAAGAAACAGATTATTTTTATCTAAAAATTAATTTGTCTAAGATGATTATTTCTCAGTGCAATAAGGGGTTGCTCAAATCATATTGATAACATTATTTTTATTTGGCTCAGAATAACCTGCACAAATGCACTCCTGATAATCCAGGATTTTGTAAAGTTAATTGTGTCTTCTGTTTGCAACACATTTCCAGAGAGGCTTGAGAGTCCAGTCAACTCTTGGCTCTGCAGGCTTTAGGGGATGGGATTTGGTGCTGAAGCTTTTGGACTTTCCTGGGAGATTGTTGGAGAAGGCAGCAGGCTGAGTTGATGTGCTTCCTCACCCACAGCAGGGCTTGCTTTAGACGGGGTGATCCTGGAAACAGCAGTTTTTCCCTTGAGCCACATAGGGATCCAGCTGTCAGTAAGTGGATCTTCTCCTTGTCCCAGTAGGGTGGAGGAGCTAAGCAGCAGGTGTTTTTTTAGGACAGCAGGTTTTTCTTCCCCACAAGAGAACCTGGGCAACATGTTATTCTTCCTCCAAAGGGGGTCTTATATCCACTACTGAAGTGCTCAAGTCACCCAAATACAGGCATGCTCTGTTTTATTTCTGTTTCAATAAGTGCCTATTGCACATCGATTATATATGGATGTAAATACATTAAGCCAAATTCATCCCTGGTGTAACCCTTTGTCATCAGTGGAATTACACAAGGGATGAATCTGGCACATTAACACCTACAATATACATTCCTTATAGCAAGAACAGAGTCATCCTGTGTGTTTTGGACAAGGCTGAACACAATATTGGGGCTTAACCTGTAAAAATAATTCCTTTATTACTTACAATAGAAGCATATGTTAGTATCAGAGACTGAGCCCTGGGCAGTCTGACCTCCTGGTTGGAGCAAGAGTCTGGCCTACCAGTTAGAACTGACTTCAGATGTGAATCCAGAAGACAAAGCCTAAGCCAAAGGGTAAGCCAGAATTGCAGTCAGAAGACATAGCCAGGAGTCAAAACCAGGAGTCAGAAGCTGAAGCCAAAGGGTTAACTGGAGTCACAGTCAGGAAGTGTAGCCAAGGGAGTCCAAAGCCAGATCAGAGCTGGAATCTGGGGTGCGTACAGGTACAGGCAGGATCAGGTAAGCCTGCACCCCAACCCCCTGCCCCAGCCCTGAGCCTCCCCCCAAACCCAACCCAGAGCCCCTCCTGCACCCCAGAGCCTACACTCCCAGTCCAGACCCCTCACCCCCTGCACCTCACCCTCCTGCCCTAGCCCAGTGCCCCATCCCACACCCTAAATTCTTCATTCCCAGCCCCACTCCAGAGCCCCACCCCATACCCCAACTCCTCATTTCTGGCCCCAACCCAGAGCCCACCCCTCCATTTAGTGCCCTCACCCTCTCCCACACCCCAACCCCCTGGCCCAGCCCAATGAAAGTGAGTGAGGGTGGGAGAGAGCGAACCACCAAGGGGGGGGGAATGTAGTGAGCGGGGGGTAGGGCCTCGTGGAAGGGGTAGGGCAGGGGCGGCGCCTCAATGTTCGGTTTTGTGCCAATAGAACGTTGGCAAACCTATCTGGGATATGGAATGGCCCCAAGTACTGGTGGCCCAGCTTTGTGAATGGACAAGTTAATTTAAGGTTTCAGGCAGACAACCAGACCATATCTCCTACCATGAAACTGAGGGATGGCTAATAGTGCTGGTCAGCATACCATTTACACGCAGCCCACGGGCCACATGCAGCCCATCAGGGTCATCTGATTGTGGGCCGCGAGACATGTTGCTGACATTGACCATCCCCAGGCACAGCCCCCTGCAGCTCCCAGTGGCTGTGGTTTATCATTCCTGGCTGCCACTTCCCGCAGCTCCCATTGGCCTGCAGATGGTCAACGTCAGCAACATGTCTTGCGTTCCGCAATCAGATTACTCTGATGGGCCACATGCGGCCCACAGGCCGCAGCTTGCCCACCACTGATTCATATGCTGCCTTAGCTTCATCTTACCTCCTTCTGAGCTCTTGGTACATCTGGTGGATGTGAGAGGTGATGAAAGCAGCAGCAGGTACCGGCGATTTGGTGGGGTTCTCAGTGTGGAAAGCAAGGGTGGAACCCATAGTTAGCAAAAAAAGGAAGGTGATCTCTTGGTAGAGGCATGCATGGCATTGTTGTAATCAAAGTCAGCATGGGGGATCAGGGCAGGCAGTTGTCTTGGTAGTAGTTGAGGAAGCAACACAGATACTGTTTGAGGACCTGATTGACTTGACTGGTGTTCAGGTGATACGCAGTCGAGTCCAAGGTATCAATATGCAGGAGATGTAAAAATTCCCACCAGAAACCAGGCATGAACTGGGACCCACAGTCAGATACTACACTCACTGGTAAACCCTGGAGTTGGAAGATGTTATCCACAAAAAGGCAAGCTGTCTCCCGGGCAGTGGGGAGAGTGTGATATGAGACAAAATGTGCCATCTGTGTTAGATGGTTGATCACAACAAGAATTGGAAGGGTGGCAGTTCCATGATACAGTCCACGGAGATAGTGGACCAAGGCCAAGGTGGAGTAGGCAAGGTCTAGAGGAGGCTGAGCAGTGTCATATGGCAGATCTTGGTCCAGGCACAGAGATCTCAGGACTTCACATGGGTCTGTGGCCAATCCTTTAGGGGAGATGATATAACCAAAAAAATCCATTGTGTCACAGTTGAATTCACATTTCTCCAGCATGGAACATATGTGGTTCTGGCAAAGCCTTCCAAGGATACTGTGTACATGCAGGTTGTGAAGTGCTTGGTCCTCCAAAAAAAAAAAAAAAAAGAATGTGATCCAGGTAAATAATGAATTGGACCAGTCTGCGCCAGAAAATGTCATTAATAAGGTGCTGGAATGTCACTGGGGCATTGCATAGACGGAATATTGATGATCAGATATTCAAAGTGAGTATTCTGGATGTGGAAAGCAGTCTTCCACTCATCTTTTTCTTGTACACACACCAGGCTATCGGCAGGTCTAGTTTCATGACATTTCAAGCAGTGTACAACCGATCTAAGATGAGATGAGAAGGAGCAGATAGCAAATTCCAAATAGTCACCTTGTTGAGTACCCTATAATCAATACAGACTCTCAAGGAGCTGTCCTTCTTAACAAAGAAGATTGGAGTCCCTGCCAGAAAAGTGGATGGCTGGATAAGCCTCTTCTGTAGGTTTTCTTGCAGGAAGGTGTGAAGAGCTTGAAGTTCTGGGTCAGAGAGGGCATATATATGACTGAATGGAACCTCAACTCCAGGTAGTCATAAATCCAGTGCAGGGACAGGGTGTCAGTGTTTCTTTGTCAAATACATCAGCAAAGTATCTCCACAGCAGCAGATGGGACTGTGTGGGGTGCTGTGACTTCTTGTGGATTTGTTTCCTTAGAGCAGGGGTTCCCTGGGAAGAACCGGAAGCTGCAGAAGGTACTGGTTTTGCTTTTGGGTTCTGGGAGACAACACTGCTGGCAGTAATGGGAGAAGTGTATTGTCCCCTTAGGCCAGTGGATATAGGGGACATGGTTGCTGAGCCAGGGCATCCCAAGGATGACTGGAGAGTGAGGAATCCAAATTAACCCAAACTGGAGTGTTTTCTCATGGTCCTGGAGGATAACAATCACTATGGGAACAGTCTGATGGGTTACCAGGCCCGAGGAGAGGAGGGATCCATCAATGGTCTCCACGAGGTCCCGGGAAATCTTGTGGAAGGTAGAGGTTCCATGAGTCTTAGACAAATTTATGGACTGGGTTTTGCTGAGGCTCCTGAGTTAACAAGCACCTCCAGGTGGATCTCAGGGCTTGTGAGAAATTGGATCTTCAACAGGAGCTTGAGATGCATTGGGTATTGACTCATTGCTACCATCCCAACAGAGGCCTGTGGGGTGCTAAGAACTGCGGAAGAGAGTAGGGAAGCTACCCATTCCAGAACCCCTTGTTGGGATGTTTACCAACCTCTGAGCTGATTGGGCCTTCGTAGGGCATGCTGAAGCCAGGTGTCCAGGTCCCCCACCTTATAGGCATAGCCCTGAGGCTAGGTGTCAGTGCTTCTCCACTTCAGAAAGATGTGGGCAGAACTGGTCAACTTGAAAGGATTCCAGCACCAGGACTGAAATGCACAGGTGAAGATGCATGGCCTGAAATGACAGCAGGATTTGGGGGGCTGAGACATATTCATGCAGCTGCTCCATCAGATGGTTATCTGTCCTAACACATAATTTAATTAGATCATCCAAACTGGGTAAAGGTTCTACATGGGCCAGCTCATTCTTAATATCTTCATTGAACCCCAGTTGAAACTGGTTGTGCTGTGTAGCCTCGTTCCACTCAGTGTCTGAGGCCCAGTGACATTCAGCAGCATATTTCGCAAAAGGCTGGCACCTTTGCAGGAGCATTTAAATGCAGCCTCGGCAGTTCATGCGCCTTTCAGGTCACCAACGATGGCTGACATGGCTCAAACCCCCATTTGGTCTAGTGGTTGGATTGTTCCAAGAAGGGAAAAGCCCTGGCCAAAGTTTCACCAGTCATCAAACTAACGATAAGCCCTACTCAGGCAGTGGAGAATGAACAGGGACAGGTGTCAACACTGGTTTGGGAATCCTTGCAACTGGCCATGATCACTGTCAAATTTATCTGCATGGGGAATTTTTGACTCCCTGTGTCAGCGCCAAGGGTTTCAAACCCTGGTCCACAGGGTGAGTCAGTAAGTTCTGACCTGCCAACAGTTGCTAGAACTAGAAGCTTAACTCTGACAGAACACTCCTGTCCTGATATCTGATTGGCAGAACTCGGTGGGTTCCGTTTGGTTCCTTGATTCTATTAAACCAAGCACAGGAACAGGAAGTTATCCAGGCAACTGGGTTTGCTTAGGATTGCTTCCCTTGCACTATGTACTCCTACTGCCTTACTCTGATCCTACCTGCCTCCTGAAGATCCTCAGTACAACCTCTGGCACTACAGACTCTTTATCCCTTGTATATGATCAAGTCTGTCTCCTGACTCCTGCTCCAACCACTAGGTCAGACACCCACATCCCACTCATGACAACCTGGGGGGTGGAGCAACTGGCAGGACAGCCTGTATTTGTAGGGTCATATTCTGTGCCTGTAGGGTGGACATCTGTGCCTGCAGGTTCTGTACAGTGTCTATCAGCTCTGTCAAGGAGATATTGGTTTTCATGTGATCTATATCAGCAAGGTGGATCTCTAGCCTTTGTATCTAAGGGCTGCTCAAACTGTCAGAGACTGAGTCAGGGGTCATCTGCCTAATGGTTGGAGCAGGAATCTGGCCTATCAATTAGACTTAACCTCAGAAGGGCTGGGTCCTGAAGCAGAGCCAAGGGTCAGAGCTGAGAGTCAGAAGCCAAAGCTTTAACTGGAATCACAGTCTGGAGACATCATAGATGAGTGTCAGAGCTGGGAGTCCAAAGCACAGACAAAGCTGGGGGCTGGGCCAGTGTCAGGAGCAGGAGCAGGCTGGGACTGGAGCAGGAACAAGGCTTGAGACAGCACAGGCAGAGACAAGACCAAGCACAGCTGCAGGCAAAGAGCTCACTGAGCAGCCACTGCTCTACTGTTCCTGCTGGGCTTCTAAACCACGTTGCTCGCCCAGCAGACAGTGTGGTGCTGTATTTAATCAGGCAGTTCCCGGGCAGTACAGCTGGACCAATTAGTTGCCTAGTAGCAAAGTTAGCAGGGAAGCAGGCCATAACTGGTTCTAGCAGGCCTGACCCCTGACAATTACCTATTCTAGCAGCTTGTTTCAGAGGAGGTCAGCTATGAGCATGTCGGTGTTGCCTGTTATGGATCATATATTTTATGCATTTATGTATTAGTGTTTTCTTTGAGTTAAATAATTAAAGCAGTATTGATGGAGGATTTGTATATTTAAAATTTTATAGCGGGCAAAGTATAATTAGCTATATCTGGTGACTTAAGACATTCTTTGTTTTACAATTGTAATTATTAATTTCTCAGCAATAAAAATGCCTAAAATGTTTTATTTTGTTCTTAATACTAACATATATGTTTCTATTGAATTATGTGTCATTAAACCTTGTGTTTTTACATATCCCTGACCTGAAGGACAGTAAGCATTGTCCAGTATTTAGGCTGCTAGCCTGGACGTCAAGCTGGGTTAAATTCCTTAATTGGCCACAATCTTTCTATGACCTTTGGCAATTTACATAGTCTCTGTGTGCCTCAGTTGCACATCAGTAGAATGAGGATGATAACACTTTCTTACTTCGGAGGGAGATGAAGAGAAATACATTAAAGATTGTGAAGTGCTCACATACTGGGTACTATCTAAGTACCTAAGTTTGTTAGGGTTCTTTTTACAGTTACTTACTGCACTTTAGGTTTTCCTTCTCTAATTTATTTAGGCCCCACTCCTCCAAACACTTACGCACTTGAATAACTTTATACATTGTGAGCAGTCACACCGAATTCATGTGCATAAGGGTTTGCAGGATCAGGGCCTCTGATTACACCTATCTAAGTCCCCAAACCAGAACTATACCCTAGTCAGGATAGCACTTAAAGCACATGCTCATATAACCTGAAAGGGAGAGACTCCCCATCCACATTCCAGAATAGCCAATAGCTTGGTGGTTAGGACACTCAGCTGGCATGTGGTAGCATCCAGAGCAAGGACTTGAATGCAGACTTTCCCCAGGAGTGTCCTCACTCCAGGCCATTGGGGTAGCGTGGGTTTTTCCTCAGTCTCTCCTGATGGAACTGTTCCACTTTGTATAAACAATTAAATATTTATTGGAGCAGGGACTTATACCTGGGTCTCAACCATCCTAGGTGAGTGCTGTAACCCTGGGCTATCGGGTCAATCTCTCAGCCTCACCCAAGGAATATTTGTTTATTTGTACAAATTGGAACATCTCCAACAAGAGTGATTGGGAGAGGGAGAGACTGACTCTATAGTCCATTGTTTCAGACATCCATCTGGGATGTGGGACAACTGGGTTTAAGTCCCTACTCCAAATCAAACAGAGCAAGGACTTGAACCCAGATCTCCTATATCCCATGTGAAAAATCCCCAACCAGCTAGACAGTGTATATTCAAGCATAATATAAAACTGACTGAGCTCATGTTAAAAATAGTCTACTCAGAAGTTATAAGAGCCTGAGTTATTTTTCCTATGTAGGGTACATTGCTGTGCAGAGACAAATTTCGCAACAGTCTGCAGTAAATCAGAATGGTTCCATCAGTCTGTTATAGAATGATGCAGATTAACAAATAAGAAAACTATTAAGCTCTCACACCAAAAATGCACGTCACAAATGTGTCATCTGCTCAGAGCACATGCCTCATTTACTTCAAGTCAGTCAATGCTTTGCCCTGCAAGTCTCTGGTTTTAATTGGAGCGGTTTTAGCATAAGCAGCCAAAGCTGTAAAGCTGAATAAATAAACTGAGGATGAAACATTTAGCCAATTTAGCTTGTGATTTGAGTGGTAATATTGCTGCCAAATGATACATTTATGAATAGCCAATATGTGGGGCAGGCAGGAAGGTAAGCACCCTTTATTATAGAATACTGTGCAGTTCTTCCTAAGGCCCTCATATTATACCCACAAAAGTCAATGTCAGAACTCTCATTGACTTTCATGGTGCAGAATCAGATCCTGAAATACTGTTCCAAAACATCTTTGATATGGCTTAAGTAGAACAATAATGTACTTTACCTACTGTAACTGTGGGTGAAAGTGAAAATATAGCCAATGTCCAGTTATGGGTCTTTGCAGTGATAGAGAAACAAACAAAGCCTGGGATCTAAGGGCCAGATTTGTAAAGGTATCTATGCACACAACTCCCATTGATTCTGATAGAAATTAGGTGCCTAAATATCTTTACAAATCTGACTAACTCCCTTAGACTTGTTTAGTTTTTAGTTGTATAGTCTATTAAAAAGAAACTTTATACCACTTTAGGTAGGGTTTGACACATTATGTTTATTTATCTTCACAGACTATGATTTTTATAAACCTCCAAAAGCAACATAATGGTACAGCTCTGCTTTAGATAACCACTTTTCATTCATGGACCTTATTCAGTTCTACAAAAGCCCCACTAGTTGTTTTCTTAATGTTAATTATTTTACCCTTACTTTCTTTATCCACTGCCAGCTACAACTGAATGCCAGCTCATGCATTAGTAGGAACTGATATGCAGAAAGAACGTAGGCCATTGTATATCAATCTGCTTTGGAAAAAAAATGTTGGCCAATCAAAGGAAGCCCAATGCATACACCAGGCTATGTGCACTCAAGCTGACCCTTGGGGAAATAAAAGAGTTTTCCATTTAGTAAGATAAGTATGTTGCTGTCAGGATTGTTTGTGGGTTTTTTTAAATGTTGTTTTTGTATTGTTTTTTAAAAGTCTAATATATCCACGAGAGTTGAGCTAGAAACATACAGAAAGTATGACTTGGGCCATAGACTAGGTCTGTCAATGCATTTTTAAACTCTAAGGGAGTTTCTTTGTGTGTATTTCTAAAATCAAATCTGAGACATATTCTGCCTATTAGAAACGGTCTTTGCAAAGAATTCTGCTTGGTTTCTCTAGGAATAAATCAGTGATGAAAGCATGACCGCTAGCAGTGACTATCTCTGTGCTCTTTATAGCTATATGAGCTAATTCCAAGACTTCTCAGCTGTGAATTATCTGGCAGATGTGCTCATTTATTATTTGTTCACCTATTTCACACATTTGTACAGCACCTCAAGTATCAGAGAGCATGTAAGAATGGTAGTTTGCTGCTGTATGTATATAAGCTTTCAAAAAGACTGATATACTTAAAAGAATAGAAAATATATACTGCTACCACTGCAGTATTTAGTGGAGTATATCCAGAAAGCCCCATGTGTCCAAAATGTCCAAGGGATTTATTTTTAAATGACTATGGCTCTGTTATATGTACAAATTCAGAGAGCTCTTTCTGCCGAGTCTACACTTTTCCTTCATGTACAAATGAAGGTTGGTTCCTTTTTACTCCACTCTGTCTTTCCTGATACATATATTACCCACTTTCTCCAGTCCATGCAAAACAGCTGTAAGACCACCTTTCTCGTCCATCTCATCTATATTCCACCACCCCTTTGAATCCCTCCTTTGACTTTCCTTCATCCACTACATCAAGTTCTTCTTTTCCTTGCTTCATGGATGTACACAATTCTTCTCCTCCCTATTTATCTGCCTTTGTCTCTGATCCTGTTGTCCCCATTCCCACTCTGCAAGTGACTCCAGTACCCCATTTGCCCATGTCTCCTAAAAATGTCTTTGTACTGTGACAAAGTTCATCCTCTACCTTGGTGGGTGCTGCGCTTATTGGCAGATTTTCACACCTGAGTGATCTTCCCCTCTGGGGAACCCACAGTCTGGGTCAATTCCTCCTATGTCTGATCAGGAGTTAGAGGGTGGGCCCAGGTTCCCCCCAAACCTCCCACTTCAGGTTCCAGCCCAGGGCCCTGTGGATCGCAGCTGTCTATAGTGCCTCCTGTAACAGCTGCATGACAGCTACAACTCCCTGGACTACTTCCCCATGGCCTCCTCTCAACACCTTCTTTATCCTCACCACAGGACCTTCCTCCTGGTGTCTGATAATGCTTGCATAGGCGAGGTGGTGGGTTATATTCTTTTGTGGTGCCCAAGCTCCAGCAATATTCAGGGCTGGGGGCACTGCTCCAGCAATATTTGGAGCTAGGTCTCTCCCCCATCCCTGCCTGGGGGTCCCAGCCTCCGCCTGCCACCCACCTACCCCCCCACACGTCCCCTTCCCCACGGGTCTCCCCTCCTACGTCCCTGCACAAAAGAAAGCAGCACGCGCCTCTCCCATGCCTGCTTGTGCAGCTGGAGTAGCACATTCCTATGTGGAGCCCTGCTCCTGGCAGCAATTGCTGTCTGCTGCCCCAGGATCCTAGTCCCCCCCATCCACTAATGGCAAGGCAGGCTGCCCTTACCCTGCCCTTCCACCCTAGCCCAGAGCCTCTCCAATGCCCCAAACCCCTCAGCCCCAGCCCTCATCCCCCCCACACCCTAATCCTCTGCCCCAGCCCTGAGCCCCCTCCTGCATCATGAACCCCTCATCCTCAGCCCCACAGCCCTCACCCCTGCACCCCCTCCTATTCCCAAACTCCCTCCCAGAGCCCACACCCCTAACCCCCTCCTACACACCCACCCCCTGCCCCAGCCCAGAGCCTGCACCCAGCACCCAAACACCACCCCAGAGTCTGCACCCTGTACCCCTCCTGCACCCTAATCCCCAGCCCAGGACCTGCACCCCAGACCTCTTCCCCCCTCCCAACCCCCCTCCCAGAGCCTTAGGCAGGTTGGGGGGGGCAGGTTCTGGGCACCATCAAAATTTCTACAAACCTGCCACCCATGATCGCTTGTACGTCTTCGTCTTCCTCCTCCTCCTCCTCCAGCCTCTCACTCTCAGTTCCTTACACCTCTTGCTCCCAGCTCCTCACACACCCACCACAAACTGAAGTGAGCTCCTTTTTAAACCCAGGTGCTCTGATTAGCCTGCCTTGATTGGCTGTAGGTATTCTAATTAGCCTGTCTGCCTTAATTGGTTCTAGCAGGTTCCTGATTACTCTAGTGCAGCCCCTGCTCTGGTCACTCAGGGAACAGAAAACTACTCAGCCAGTGATCAGTATATTTGCCCTCTACCAGACTCCTGTACCCCACTGGTTTGGGTCTGTCACAGTACTTTCTTTCATGCCACTGCCTAAGCACACAATACCCTCACTTCATTGGTCTGCAAGGCTGCTACACTCTCCAATTTCAAATCCTCTCTATTTAATACCCACTTCCGCTATGATGCCTGCCAGAAGCTGCCAACTGATAATGCCCAGGAAGAGCGACAGTTAGGAACTGAGTATCATTTATTAAACAAAACAATAAAAAACATGGAAGTAGCTAGAAAGGTGCCAATGCAACCTTTGATTACATATTGTGTCTCTTTGCCTACATTTATTTCGCTTTTTCGATTGTAAGCTCTTCAGGGCAGCAACTGTTTCTGTACACAGCCATGCATATTTGGGCATGCTCATATTCTATGGTGATGGGCCTTCATATAAGAATATAGCTAAATAAATAATATACAACTAACCTCAAATATACTTAACTGCAAATGTTTGATTAGCAAACTCATTTTATATAGAAATAGTGCAAGGAACTGCAATTATATTTTTTCAAAATTAAATTAAAATAGGAGTTGCAAAGAAAGGTGCCATTTCACAATTTTGGGCTTCTATTTCATAAGGGACTCACACTCCCATTAGTAGCATGGTACCTTAGGGCCAAACTCAGCCCTGGTGTAAGCTGGCACAGCTCCCTGCAAAGTCTGCTATACTGAACACTACAGCAGTTAACTAGATTGGGTCAGCCAAAATGAACGCCGATTTTAGATATTCCAGAGAAAAAAAAAGTAATTCTTCTGACTTATCCAAGAGAATAGTAGTACATTATTTAAGTTGAGTTAATAAGAGAGAGAACCACAAGTAAACCAAATTACAGACTTCTGTTCTACAGTACCTACAAACCCTTCTCAAAAAAAAAGAAAAGACAACATTAGCAGAGACCTGTCAGAAAGGAATCCATATATTTAGCCTTTTAAAATACTTGATGTTGTTAAGACAATATGTGTTATGAACAAATGCTTATTTTTCCTCCCATGTGGAAATGCTCTTATAAGCAGCATTTAAACACTCATGCTATCCTGAGTACTTTGCATGTACAAATGTTAGGTTGGTTAATTCTCTTCCCAGCTCCTTCTGACTACAATATAGAGTAGACACATGGATGAGCAGACAGATCGATGTGCCTGGCATTCTTTTAATCACAACAGTAGCCAGTACTAAAGCCACTCTATGCTGTAAATATTCACAAAGCACATGAAATATTTCATGGAACAATGCAGAACTTGATGGATGGTGTATGTAGCAAAAGAAAAGTAACGATACCAAATGTGTTTTGACCGCCAGGGATAAATAAACCTGTTTAAAGAGATTAGTGTAACTAAATTTTGAAATATTAGGATATTAAATAGGTCAGTTGAAAAAGCTATTAAAAATGATGTAGCTTAAACCAAACTTAAACTAAAGACATACATAACTCCAGAGTTTAATTTGTAATGAAAGAAGTGCTGGGAATCAAGCAACTAGGTGCTGGGGCTCAAGCAATATTTTTACATTCATAACTTACACAGAGGTGCTGGGGCTCTGAACTGCCAAGCCTAGAGGTGCTGGTGCTGGTGCTCTGCCCTGGCAAGCCCTGGCACAAATTAAGCACTGCATAACTCTGAGATGTTCTTTCACAGATGTTAGAGGGAAGACATTTGCTTTATTTTTTATAATCATGAGTTCACATTTCTTTTGTTTAGTTTTGAATTTGGGGTTCAAATAAATCCAAAATCTTCAAGGAAAACAGTAAAAATCCAAAGCCAGGATCCATTTCCTCCCCTCAGCCCCCCCTTCCCCTGCCTCCACACACATTAATATTTGCTTTCTATTAGGCATAGAGAGTTTTTCTTTTTCAATATAAATGAGGTATGTAAATAGTGATGAGATATTGACATTAGGGTTTTATCAAGTTAATGTAAGAGATTTCGTTGTTCATTCTTGCAACTCTAAGCAACCATGAGCCAAGTTAACTAAACAGTTAATATAGATTTATGCCTGAATTGTGTCAATGGAGACCACAAATCAGCAGAAGCATACCAGAGAATTTGACTCAATATATTAAGAACATAAGAAAAGACTTGGACAAATGTGCAGGAATGGGTGGCACTGGAGTGGAGGCCAGGATACCACACACACACTTTTTTCATTAGATGACTCTGTCCCTGGATTCTTACTATGTTCATTACCTGGCATTATAAATAAATTACAGTTATTCTGCTCGATTACCCCTTTCCACCACTCACAGATGACCTCAGGACCTCTTTTTAAGAAAACCACTAGTGTGACGACAAAGGAATGGGATTGAGATATTACAGCCTGGGGAAATATTATTTTACCATATAGAACTCTGCAGAGTTATTGGCAGATAAGGCCCATCCACCCTACCCCGCCCTGTCTTTGGTCTGGCCACTCCTACCCTGGTTTACCCACTCCCTTCTTCCACACAAAACTGTGGACATGGGGCCATGGGTGAGGCTGAGGCGAAATGACTCCACTGAGTTTGCTGAATGGGAGGAAGGGTCCTCTCTAATGTAGAAATTTTGGAGCATGATTAAATCCAGTGTTCATAAAGCAAATGATCTGCCCTTGTCAGATAACCTAAGGCCATTGCAATAATTTCTTTCTAGATCCCAATTTGTATGCAGTGTTGTTGTAGCCGTGTTGGTCCTAGGATATTAGAGACACAAGGTGGATGCAGTACTATCTTTTATTGGACCAACTTCTGTTGGTGAGAGAGATGAGCTTTTGAGCTTACAGAGAGCTCTTCTTTAGGTCTGAGAAACTTACTCACAGACCTGAAGAAGAGCTCTGTGTAAACTCAAAATCTTGTCTCTCATACCAATTGGTCCAATAAAAGATAGTACCGCACACACCTTTTCTCTCTAATATCCTGGGGACAACATGGCTACAACACCACTACATACAACTTGGGAACGTAGGCCAATTATGATGGGAAATGTAATGGTCTACTTGTCTAAAACCCTAAAGTAAGCAGTGATTAAACTCCTTTTTCAAAGCATTAATAATCTCATAAATCCCCACCCAGCCTCAAATGTTCTTTATAAAGAAAGATTATGAGAAAGTCTTGGCAAATCTGCTCCAGCCATATCTGGATTCTCCTAGCTTTCTGTAGATGACCAGATGGGACAAGATGGGTCTTGTGGTGGAGCAAGAGTTCAGCCTACCAGTTAGAGCTTGTTCAGAGTGTGCAGAGTCCAGGAAACAAGCCAAAGGTCAGTGCCAGAGGGACAGAAGCCAAATGCCAGAGACAGGTGTAAACCAGAGTCATAAACCAGAGGCAGAGATAGGGATTGGTACCGGTGAGACAGAAACCAAATGCCAGAACCAGAGGGTCAGACAGAGCCAGGGATCAAAGCAAAGTCTGAAGCCAAAGGAAGCAGGAGCTGGAACTGGATGTGGGCTGAAACAAGCCAAACACCAGGCATAGTACATGTTCAGAACCTGCTACTCTGCTGTGGAGGGCCAGGTTTATAAGCAGGGCTGCTAAATCAGCAGCCAATCAAGGGGCTTTGGCCACTCTGTCAGTTCCAAAGCAGTGCCACTGGGCTCATTGGTTGCCTAGCAATGCAGTTAGTTGGGGAGCAGGCCAGAAGCTGGTCCAGTCCCTGACACTTTCTGAATCCCTATCAATCTGTTTTAGGACATGGACGTAGCCTGTTACTTCCATCCTATCCATCTCCCACATCAATTCAGCGTAAATATGAGGGCTGTGGGGTTTCTGGGCTCTAGGATCATCCATTTGTTGACAATATTCAGCTCTGCATCATGTCCGCTTCAAACCTCAACCCCCACTCCTAGTAACCACTGCTGCTGTGGGATAGCTCAGTGGTTTGAGCATGGGCCTACTAAACCCAGAGTTGTGAGTTCAATCCTTGAGGAGGCAATTTGGGGATTGGCCCTGCTTTGAGTAGGGGGTTGGACTAGATGATCTCCGGAGGTCCCTGATAATCTAGGATTCAGTTTTGCCCTTGTTTTCCCTGGGCTTGATCAAAGTCCTGGAAGAAAGCTAAGTCAGTCTCAGTTCAGAAACAATGGAAGTAATCTTCAGGGGGAAAGCATTGTGAGAAGGGGAGTTCCCACTCTTTTCCTCTGTGATCATTTCATCACATCTGTGTCACCTCTAAGATAGACCATTGTAATATGCTCTACTTTGGCCTATCCTTGGAAGCTTCACCTTGTGCAAAACACAACTGCATATATACACAATCCCTGTTCTCTGTACTTTTCACTGTCACCTCCTGATATTGGTTACCATTAAAGCTTGTCAAAAATGTTCTGATGGTATAGATTTCAGTCAGAAAATGATGCTTTGTCAAAATCAAAATGTTCTGCCAGAATATGTCAATCTCAACAAAATTTCATTTTGAAAAAAATTTAAATGATGTGTTTCAATAATGTTGAATTGAAACTTTTGAACAGAAACTTTTGACCTTATAAGAGGTCTGAAATATTCCTAGGTGCAGGGGCATCTCTAATTGCTTTTATTTAATCTTTCATTGGATGTAGTCCCTGGGCATCCATTTCATATCCCAAATATATCACTTCCTACTCCAGGAAGGAACACTTATCCCTTTTTAGGTGCAGCCCTGCTTTTCTTAACCTTATTAACACACCTGCTAGCTTTTGTTAATGTTCTGTTTCTGTGATACCTGTGATTAGTATATTATTGAATTATACTGCCACATGGATTTCCTTGAATTACCTGTTCTGTTCATTCCCTCGGGCACCTGGCATTGGCCACCATTGGAAGACAGGATACTGGGCTAGATGGACCTTTGGTCTGATCTGTTGATAGGAATGGCTCATGTCTAACTTTTTGAACAATTGCTCTCCTGCTAAAACTGCAAACAGGTCTTCAGTTTTTGGAATTGAGTACCGTTCTAATTGTGAGAGCCTATTCACACTCAATTTATAGTCACCACATATACGTACAGAGCCATTTGGCTTCAACACTGTCACTATTGGTGCAGCCCATTCAGAAAACTTTACACTAGTTGCCTATGGTCTTTTCAACTGAATTTCAACTTTTTGTTTTGTGGCACAGGGTACAGATCCTGGTCTGAAATAATGACCCTTTGCGGTTTATGTAACATTTGGATTTATGTATATTTTAGCAGTAGTGCCTTTTAAAGTGCCCAATTCATCTTTAAATACTTCCTTATGTGTATTTAAAACAGTTTCCAGAATTAGATCATCATTTGATTTCTAGTGAGGCACTTTTCCTTCCAGTCCGGTGAAAGGTCAGCCAACCATCCTCTACTAAGCAAGTTAGAGCCAGTGCCTGTGATCGCTGGCAACAATAGATGTCTTATTTGGCTCTGGTGGCATATTTTGAGATTAGTGGTTCCCAATATCTTTACTACTTCTCCAGTGTATGCTTTTAATTGTATCCTACATTTCTGCAGTGGAGGTGGTTCATTATCTTTCTACAAGGTCTCATACGTTTCTGGCTCATAATTGTTACATTACATCCTGTGTTGAGCTCAAATTGTACTTTTTTCATTTACAGGCAGCCCATTATGAATGGGACCTACTTTAGTAATATTTATTTTAGTTATATTATAGATAGCATAAGCTACTGCCTCATATTCTTTCTCACAATTTTCCTCCTCAAGTACCTGAAAAGTACCATGACTATAAGGCTGCTTTTTATCATGCTTTTGTGAGTCTGTTTTCCCAGTTTTCTTTCAACATGTTCATAGAATGTGCCCTGTGAACCTGAAAATGTGATATTTCTCATTTTTAAATCTGCAACCCATTGGGACCATGTTTGCTTCTGCAATGGTAACACACTCTGCTAGTTGATTGGATCTGTTTCCTGGGTTGCCTTGAAATTTTGTGCATCATACCTCCTGTTTCCTGTGTGCAATTTCCATCTCCTCAGGCTCTTGTGGCCTGCGTTTGTAAATCCTGTACATTTTTATTTGCAGATTCCAAAGCATGGGCCAATTTCAGAGCTGTTTCAAATGTTAACTCTGGTTCAGACAACAATCTCCTTTGTATTTTGTCATCATTAATGCCACAAACTAATCTGTTAGCATTTTTGTCAGGGTCACACCATAATTAAAATCTCAAAACAGTTTTCTTGGTTCTGCCACAAATTGCCCTACTATCTCCCCTACTTTCCTTGACTGAGGGTGAAACTTAAATTGTTCTACTATTTCACTCGGTGTTGGGTTAAAAAAATTTTTTAACAAATTTACATGCTCATCAAAAGATGTAGCTCCAGGTTTTTCAGGCTTAACAGGTTTCTCATTAACCTGTAAGTCTTGGCCCCTACACTACTGAATATGATAGCTTTCTCCTTGCCTTCATCTGTAATATCAATAGCTGTGAAAAAATAAGATATTTCATAGTGTTCTTTGCAAGTTTGTTGCAGATTAAATGGCGAAATTGTGCCAAACATTGCAGCTGTTTTCCCTATGTTTGTAAGTATTTGTAGTAGGTTTGTCGATTAATCGCAGTTAACTCACGCGATTAACTCAAAAAAATTAATCGTGATTAATCACAGTTTTAATTGCACTGTTAAACAACAGACTATCAATTTATTGTGGATGTTTTTCTACATTTTCAGATATATCTTGTATTCTGTGTTGTAATTGAAATCAAAGCGTATATTTTGATTACAAATATTTGCACTGTAAAAATGATAAACAGAAGAAATGCTGGAAATTTCCACTCTTGCATCCGACGAAGTGGGCATTCACCCACGAAAGCTCATGCTGCAAAACGTCTGTTAGTCTATAAGGTGCCACAGGATTCTTTGCTGCTTTTTTAGAAGAAATAGTATTTTTAATTCACCTCATACAAGTACTGTAATGCAATCTCTTTGTCCTGAAAGTGCAACTTACAAATGTAGATTTTTTTGGTTACATAACTGCACTCAGAAACAAAACAATGTAAAACTTCAGAGGCTACAAGTCCACTCAGTCCTACTTCTTGTTCAGCCAATCACTCAGACAAACAAGTTTGTTTACATTTGCAGGAGATAATGCTGCTCTCTTTTTATTTATACTGTCACCAGAAAGTGAGAACAGGCATTTGTATGGCACTTTTGTGGCCAGCACTGCAAGGTATTTACATGCCAGATATGCTGAACATTCATATGCCCTTTCATGCTCTGGCCACCATTATGGTGGACATACTTCCATGCTGATGACACGCATTAAAAAAATAATGCATTAATTAAATTTGTGACTTAACCAGGGCCGGCTCTAAGTTGTTTGCCGCCTAAAGCAAAAAAAAAGAGCACCACCCTGCCGTAACACCCCCCCAAGCACCGCGCCACTGCACCGAAACACTCCCCATGAGTGCCGCGCCGCTGAAACACCCCCCATGAGTGCCACGCTGCCCCACTGAAACACCCTCCCAGCATTGCCCAGCCAAAACATCCCCCCCCCGAGCGCCACGCGGCCTCGCCGAAACATCCCCCCACGAGTGCTGCACCGCGCTGCCCCACCGAAACGTCCCCCCCAAGTGCTGCGCCACCCCGCTGAAAAAAAAACAACAAAATAACCTCAAGAGCTGCCCTGCCAACCCCACTCACCAAAAACCCAACAACCCAAGTGCCCCCCACCACCCCAAGATTGGCCGCCCCTTACAAGGTGCCGCCCCAAGCATAAGAACTGAACTCCTTAAGGGAGAACTATATGTCCCCTGCTCTGTTTTATCTACATTCTGCCATATATTTCATGTTACAGCAGTCTCAGATGATGACCCAGTACATATTGTTGTTCGTTTTAAGAACGCATTCACTGCAGATTTGACAAAACGCAAAGAAGTTACCAGTGTGAGATTTGTAAAGGTAACTACAGCACTCAACCCAAGATTTAAGAATCTGAAGTGCCTTCCAAAAACTGAGAGGGACAAGGTAGGCAACGTGCTTTCAGAAGTCTTGAAAAAGCAAATCTCCAATGCACAAACTACAGAACCTGAACCACCAAAAAAGAAAATCAACTTTCTGCTGGTGGCATCTGACTCAGGTAATGAAAATGAACATGCATCGGTCCACACTGTTTTGGATGCTTTTCGAGCAGAACCCGTCGTCAACATAGACGCATGTCCCCTGGAATGATGGTTGAAGCATGTGCCTCTGGCACTTAAATATCTTGCAATGCCAGCTACAACAGTGCCATGATAACGCCTGTTCTCACTTTTAGATGACATTGTAAACAAAAAGCGGGCAGCATTATCTCTTGCAAACATAAACAAACTTGTTTGTCTGAGCAATTGACTGAACAAGAAGTAGGACTGAGTGGACTTGCAAGCTCTAAAACTTTACATTGTTTTATTTTTGAATGCAGGGTTTTTTTGTACATAATTCTACATTTGTAAGTTCAACTTTCATGATGAAGAGATTGCAATACAGTACTTGTATTAGGTGAATTGAAAAATACTATTTATTTTTTCTTTTTACAGTACAAACACTTATAATCAAAAATAAATATAAAGTGAGCACTGTACCTTCATTAGTGCCCAAACTGTGCCCCCCCTCCCTGCACCGCTCCTTCTCCCCAAGGCCCTGCCCCATACTACCCATTTCCGTCGAACCGCCACCCTCACACCGCCCCTTCCCCAAGGCTCTTCCCTCGTACTGTCTCTTCCCCTAAGGTCCCACTCCTGCGCTGCCTCTTCCCACCAAACCCCACCCTCTGCTTGCTCCTCTCTGCCCCCTCCCCCCATCACTCACCCTTAGGGCTGGTCAAAAGTGATGGAGCCATGCTCCCCCCCAACTCCCTTGTTCCAGCTCCCCTTCCCAGACCTATTTCTTTCCCTCTCATTTTTGTTCTTATAAGTTCAGCTCCACTTCATTGCCATAGGCTGCATTGTAAACCACACAAATGGCAGCTTATTTAGGTATTAACAGGCTTTTTCAGGCAACACACATATGTGTCTGCCATGGTTCTACAGGCCTCCCACTTCCTGCATTTGCCAATAATGGGCAAAACCAAAACTAAACACTTGTGTCTGGTTTATTATACACATTATAACAACAGGAAATTTCAGAAATTAACATTTCATTCCTATTCCAAACTAAAACAAATTTTGAAATCATGGAACTTCCCATAAAATGAAAATGTCAGTTCCCATGAAATGGAAACTCCAGTTCCCACACAGCTCTAGCTATCATTTATAAAGCCCTGAATGCTGGGGACTTGGCTATCTCGAAGATTCCTATGGGTATGTCTACACTGAAAGGTAAACCAAAGGTTAGTGGGACTTGAGTCAGCTGACCTTGAGTTAAAGAACCTAGGGCTTGAGTGTCTACACTGATTGTTATAACCCTATTTCAAGAATTTTCTAACCCAGGCTCAAACCTGGGGCTCTGGCATCCACACCACAGCACTCAGACCTGAGTCAAACCAACCATATCCTACATTCCCCAGCGCCCTCTTGAAATATTGTCACTCTTGCTTTTTGTCCATGGTGCACCGTGGGAAAGCTTTGCTGCGCACCCTGCACATTTCAGGAAGTTTGAACAGGCCGCCAATACAGCCCGCTGAGCAGTCATTTTATTGTGTGTGCTTCCAGCTACCAGGGCCAGGAACACAGAGGAGGCGCCTTTTGAAGAACTTCTCTTGCTTGTGCTTTCAATCCTATGTCAGGAAATGGGAAAAACTTCCATGAGATGCTGGTGAACATTTCAGCAGGGCTTTTCTGACCCACTGAAGGCACCTGACACAGCTTATGATGTAGCAAAAGGAGAAGGTAGAAGAGGAGGAGGAGGAGTACTGAAGCATGGCAGACTCACACTGGCTGATGCTGCTCAGTACACTTGCTGTAGCTGCTGATGCCCCTATGTAGCCCAGTGCTTCTGCTACAAGGCCACAAGCACAGACGGGTGGGATCACATCATCATGCAGACTTGGGATGATCAGCAATGGGTCCAGAACTTTTGCATGAAGAAAGCTATTTTTCTGGAGCTTTCCTCCACTAGCCAGCATAAAGATGCATGCATGAGGGCACCCTTGCCAGTCCAGAAGTGGGTTGCTATAGCTGTCTGGAAACTAGCTATCCCTGACTGCTACAGGTACATTGCAAACCAGTTTGGTGTTGGAAAGTCAACTTTGGTAAAGTGGTGGCAGAGGTTTCTGAGGCAATCAAGTGTATGGTTTACCCAGGGCCGGCTCCAGGCACTAGCATTCCAAGCTGGTGCTTGGGGCGGCATTCTGCAAGGGGCGGCAGTCCGTGTTGTTTTGCCCCCAAGCAGTGCGCCGAATTGCTGCGCTGGACGGCGGGGGCAGTCCGTGTGCCCTTAGAGTGGCAGGCATGTTTCCGCGGTGAGGGCAATTCGGCAGCAGCTTCTATGTTTAGCTGTTCGCAGCAGCTTCAGCTAAACATAGAAGCTGCCGCCGAATTGCCGCTGCCGCAGAAATGCGCTTGCCGCCCTAAGGGCACACGGACTGCCCCTGCCGCCCGGGGCAGCAATTCGGTGCGCTGCTTGGGGCGGTGAAAACTGTAGAGCCGGCCCTGGGTTTACCCCAAGGTGACAGGCATAAAAGATATTCCTGAAGTAACTGCTGTCTTTGAGACAATGGGCGTTTCCAAACTGTAGTGCGGTCAGTGATGGGACTCATAGTTTGCCCTCCTCAAGGAGCATGAGTACATAAACTGCAAATCACACACTCCATTGTTATGCAGGCACTCCTGGACCATAGTGAACACTTTATGAATTTCAACGTGGGTTGCACTAGGAAAGTTCATGATGCCAGGGCTTTTCACCAATCGGGCGTCTACTTTCATGGACAGGCTGGGACACTATTCCCATCACATGACATTGTCATAAATGAGGTTAGTGTCCTAACCATTATTCTGGGGGACCTTGCATACCCCCTTTTGCCTTGGCTCATGAAACCATACCCTGATTTTAGAGGCCCTGGCAAAAGAAGGTTTAATTACACTATTAGCAGGTGTAGAATGGCTGTTGAATGAGCGTTTGGCAAATTGAAATCCCATTGGAGATGTCTACAGACATGTTTGGATGCCAGTGTAATCAGTGCTGCCTTCATTAGTGTGGTTTGCTGTGCTCTTCACAATGTTTGTGGAGCCAGACGTGAGCCATTTCTCCCTGAATCGACTTATGACAGCAAGGTGCCGCTGAATCAGTACTATCTGCCAGACACTGCACCTACCCTAATTGGAGCTGGATGCTCCCTGGAAACAGGATTGCTTTGTGCTCCCACATTATGGACTTGCATGGCCCAATGGAAGAGGGGGAATAGTATCTCTATGAGTGTGCTTCTGGAGGGTGTAGTATGGGGGCTCATTGATTGTGGGGAGGGGTGGGGAATTTTAGTGTCATGCAATATACTTACGAATGACATGACCACTTATGAAAGGGGTGGGGGTTTTCATAGTATGGACTGATGTAAGGAAGTGATTGAAGTATGAATTGCTATACATAACTATACTGTGGGATAGTCTTTGCATATTAATTCCTAACTATCCCTGATCATGTGTTTACCTTTGTTATTTTGAATACACGTTGTATGATGTGATATGAATACACTTTCCTGATTAAATAAATCCTTATTTATAAAGGTGTATTAGAAAAGTACAACATTCACCCATTCCCAGGCAGGCCAGCTGCTATTACCACACCAAAACACCTGTAACCTGTAGAACCTTACAGGAGAAAACAAATAAAAACAAAGCGCAGCATCCACGGTATGGGATCAATATGGAGGGCTGGATGGGTGAGGTTTCCCTGCCCAGATGCTCATGGGAGCCAATTTTATGGGCCACCCAGACCCGGAGCCTTCTGAACTGAAGCAAAGGATAGCATGCAGGTGACTAAGGCCTTGGTGTGGGTGATGCAGCAGGAGCTGCTATTCTTGCAGTCATTAGTGATACGAGCCACTTAAACAGCATTTTCTGCTGAGCTCTGTCCTCCTCCCTTAAGAACTGCAAAGCTAGTGCCTGCTCCCATGCTGAAACCCCATCCTCAAGCGGTGCAGCCCACCTGAGACTTGCTTCTCACCATGCCTTTCCTCTAGCCACAAGTCCCTCTGACTTTGGTACTGGACCTGTTTGTTGGCCCTGTCCTGAACTTCAACCATAAGTTCATCAAGGAAATATGTCCTCTTGGAACAGTCCTGGAAGGTACATTGCCACAGGCTTCTGCTGCAGTGTGGGCGAGCTGTGGAAGTACTGCAGTCAGTAGACATTGTGAGGCCTGGAACGGGATAAAGCACAGAGGGCTATTGTCTCAAATAGCTCACTGCATGAATACGGAAAAAAAAAATCCAGTGGAATGTCAAGGATATAAAATGATACTTTTACAAACTGAACTTCCAAATATTGTGAGGAGGATGCTGCAGACCACAGAAGCTCCCTGGACACAGCTTGTTTAATCGTGGCGAAAGAACTGCAGGCACAATGGTAAGTTAAAAATGCAAAGCTGCTTTTTTGATTTTAGAAAATTGCAACACTACTTGGGTTTGTATGGGGGCGGGGGACAGGGCTGCTATCAGTGTCTGTGCTACAAAAAGTTGTTTCTATGATTTCAGGCCTTCCACATTTTGGAGGACATAACAGTTCTTGCGATGCCCAACAGACAAAGGGAGATGTTATTCCAAGCTGCTAGTGGGAAATCTGCAGTGTATGTCACAGAAGCATTCACACACGCAGTGACTGAACAGCATATCTATGAGTGGTGTGAGCCGGTCAGCTATCGAGGTGGCCCTGGAAAACATGGCCTTCCCTGAAATGTGATTACCTATCTGGAGTTCCTGCTTCAGGTAAAGTTTGCAGCTAAGAGCACCTAGGATTGGATCGGAATTCATGATGGAATCAACAGGATGCTGTATTAGCTTCCACATGGCTTACCCTGTTATGACTGCAAGCAAATTCTCAGAAATCAACAGCCTCCCTCTTCCTCACCCCGGCACATTTCTGGACAAAATTTCAAACCACAGTCATATTTGGGACAAATGATTTTGTCAGCTATGGACTGCATGGACTATCTCTAGCCGAGATGGACTAGATTTGTGAATGAAACACATCTCCACAAACACGCACGCACAGTTCACTGTTTCCAGGTGGCTCAATAGAATGGTTACAGAGTCGCATACTTACAGGCAGGGCAATGTGTGGTTATTATTTTTAAGAAACAGGAATGGCAAAAATCTGTGCCCTTCTAGTAAAACTACAATTTAAAGGCGTTCTTTACTGTTTGCATGTCCCCGACTCCTTTTTGATCCCCATGTGGTGGTGGGGGGAGCAGGTTGCTGGTATACAATCCACCATTACTCGATATACACTGCTAGCTGGGGTTTCTTAACTTTTGCTTTGGTTCATGGAGAGGAAATCCTTCTCATTACTGTATTAATGAACATTAAAATGAAGCTTAAAGATGGCTTCTGTCCCGTCTGTGTCTGCTGCAGGACCCACAGAGGGCTGTTCCTCAGGGGTGCACCAGCTCCTCTGTATATGATCCCAGAATGTGCTGCTGCTGCTGCTACTGTTCCAAAGCCTGCTCTCGAACCATTGTTCACACTCAGTGCCTGCTGCTGGCACCCATCAGTTGCCATGCTAGATTCTGATGCCAGCAGGGCACCATCCCACCTGACAAGGTCATCACACACCTTGGTTGGCTCCATGCTGAACTCAGTGCCCAGCACCTGGTCAAACTCCTCACAAAACTGGCACATTATCAACAAGTTGTCTGAGGTGTGGTTCTGGTCCTTGGTTCTCCGGTACTCGCTCTTGTGCCACTTAATGTGTTCCCTGCACTGGTCACTGGTCCAATAAATTTGCAAAGCTGCCAACTTCTTCCCTATTTTCTTGTATGCGTGGTTGTTCTGGTACTCTTAGAATCATAGAATATCAGGGTTGGAAGGAACCTCAAGAGGTCATCTAGTCCAATCCCCAGCTCAAAGCAGGACCAATCCCAACTAAATCATCCCAGCCAGGGCTTTGTCAAGCTGGACCTTAAAAACCTCTAAGGATGGAGATTCCACCACCTCCCTAGGTAACCCATTCCAGTGCTTCACCACCCTCCTAGTGAAAAAGTTTTCCCTAATATCCAACCTAAACCTCCCCATTCTGCAACTTGAAACCATTACTCCTGTTCTGTCATCTGGTACCACTGAGAACAGTCTAGATCCATCCTCTTTGGAACCCCCTTTCAGGTAGTTGAAAGCAGCTATCAAATCCCCCCTCATTCCTCTCTTCTGCAGACTGAACAATCCCAGTTCCTTCAGCCTCTCCTCATAAATCACGTGCTCCAGCCCCCTAATCATTTTTGTTGCCCTTCGCTGGACTCTTTCCAATTTTTCCACATCTTTCTTGTAGTGTGGGGCCCAAAACTGGACATTGTACTCCAGATGAGGCTTCACCAATGCCAAATAGAGGGGAATGATCTCATCCCTTGATCTGCTGGCAATGCCCCTGCTTATACAACCCAAAATGCCGCTAGCCTTCTTGGCAACAAGGGCACACTGCTGACTCATATCCAGCTTCTCGAGCACAGTAACCCCTAGGTCCTTTTCTGCAGAACTGCTGCCTAGCCATTCGGTCCCTAGTCTGTAGCAGTGCCTGGGATTCTTCTGTCCTAAGTGCATGACTCTGCATGTGTCCTTGTTGAACCTCATCAGGTTTCTTTTGGCCCAATTCTCTAATTTGTCTAGGTCTCATAGACTCATAGACTTTAAGGTCAGAAGGGACCATTATGATCATCTAGTCTGACCTCCTGCACAATGCAGGCCATACAATCTCACCCATCCACTTCTATAACAAACTCCTAACCTATGTCTGAGTTATTGAAGTCCTCAAATTGTGGTTTGAAGACCTCAAGCTGCAGAGAATCCTCCAGCAAGTGACCCGTGCCCCATGCTGCAGAGGAAGGCGAAAAACCTCCAGAGCCTCTGCCAATCTGCCCTGGAGGAAAATTCCTTCCCGACCCCAAATATGGCGATCAGTTAAACCCTGAGCATGTGGGCAAGACTCACCAGCCAGCACCCAGGAAAGCATTCTCTGTAGTAACTCAGATCCCATCCCATCTAACATCCCATCCCAGACCACTGGGCATACTTACCTGCTGATAATTTGGCAATTATCTGTATCCTATCCCTGAGAGTGCAATCCACGACATCCTCCAGATCATTAATGAAGGTATTAAACAAAACCGGCCCCAGGACCAACCCTTGGGGCACTCTGCTTGATACCAGCTGCCAACTAGACATGGAGCCATTGATCACAACCCATTGAGCCCAATGATCTAGTCAGCTTTCTATCCACCTTATAGTCCATTCATCCAGCCCATACTTCTTTAACTTGCTAGCAAGAATACTGTGGGAGACAGTATCAAAAGCTTTGCTAAAGTCAAGGAATAAAGTCAAGTCAAGTAATAAAGCCCACAGTTTTGCTGGCCTTGCAGAAGAGATTTACCAAAAATCCAGCTATGCTCCTGTGACCAGGAAGCATCACACTTCACAAAAGGTTTCAGAGGGGTAGCCGTGTTAGTCTGTATCAGCAAAAACAACAAGGAGTCCTTGTGGCACCTTAGAGACTAACACATTTATTTGGGCATAAGCTTTCGTGGGCTATAACCTACTTCATCAGATGCATGGAGTGGAAAATACAGTAGACAGGTATAAATAGACAGCACATGAAAAGATGGGAGTTGCCTTACCAAGAGGGGGTCAGTGCTAATGGGGCCAATTCAGTCATGGTGGATGTGGCCCATTCTCAACAGTTGACAAGAAGGTGTGAGTATCAACAGAGAGAAAATTATTTTTTGTAGTGACTCAGCCACTCCCAGTCTTTATTCAGGCCTAATTTGATGGTGTCAAGTTTGCAAATTAATTCCAGTTCTGCAGTTTCTCGTTGAAGTCTGTTTTTGAAGTTTTTTTTGTTGAAGAATGGCCACTTTTAAATCTGTTATTGAGTGTCCAGGGAGACTGAAATACTCTCTTACTGGTTTTTGAATGTTACAGTTCTTATGTCTGATTTGTGTCCATTTATTCATTTGTGTAGAGACTGTCAGGTTTGTCCAATGTACATGGCAGAGGGGCATTAATAGAAACTGCAGAACTGGAAGAGCCAGAGATCCAGCCTGAGCCACAATGTCTAAACAGCTATTTATAGCACCATAGCATGAGCCCCAGAAGCCTGAGTCTGTCAACCCAAGCACTGAGACTCACTACTGTGGTGTCACACTGTGTAGACGTACCCAGAGTGGGTGGGGATAGTAAAGGCAAGAACTGTGCCAATTGACAGAGCCGTCCCTTGGGTACAGCGAATTGGGGTGACCACACCGGGCCCCACGCTTTGATAAAATTGTGAGGAGGCGGGCAGGGTGAGGAGGGAAATGGAGAGGCAAGCGGCAGGCAGGCGCAGTTGTGAGGAGGAGCCCCTCTACCAGAACCTCCCCCTTCCCCCATCACCTCCTGCCCACTGGCAGGCCTTGCCAATCAGTGCCTCTCCCTACCTCTCAGCACCTACTGCCTGCCGTGATCAGATGTTTGGTGGCATTAGGAGGCTCTGGAGAGGAGGGGAGAGAAGCAAGAGTGCAGCGTGCTCGGGGGAGGGGGCAGAACTGGGCAGGGAAGAGATGGGGTGGAAAGAGGCAGGATGGGGCAGAGCGGGGGTGGGAAGAAGTGGGGCAGGGGTAGGGCTTTGGAGGAAGGGGTGGAGTGGGGGCAGGGCCTGGGTGGAATCGGGGGTGTACCCCCTGGCAGATTAAAAACTCGGTGCCTATGTCCCGAGCTCTGCACCCCACTAGGGATGGTCCTGCCAATTGATTCAATAGTTGCTCATTTTAAATCTCCATGAGGTGCCCAGATATCACAAAGAAGAGTCCAATACAAATTAATAAAATAAATTTTTGCCCAAAGTAATAGTTACAGTAGTCGTCATGTGCCATTGGGATGATACATGAGTTGCACACTGTAGTTTTACTTTTCCAGAGAATTGTAACAACTGCATAAACATACTCCCAGAGGAGCTGGAGAGACGTTTCACATGGATGAGTTCAGTGTTTCTGTGTTTCTCATTTTTGGCCATGTAATTACATCTTGCAGTTGCATCTGGCTTTCCTGGAGGAAAGTCTGATTCAGGGAGGCAAAAAGACAAATCTCTGCTTCCAGACACACTATGCAGCATAACTGTCTGGGGAAATATGTGCAAAAGTATTCCTGAGGCAACATGGACTGACAGCAGGAAAGGTAAAGTACTGAAGGCTGCAAACCTCTATGGGAAACTAGAGAGACCCAACTGACTGAAGTGAGTCAGCAGGACCATATGAATTTTGCATTACAGTTCTCTCATTTATGGCAAATTCACGTTTCTTTTTTGGTATTCAGGTGGGTCCAAACAGGGTTTGAAAGAAAAAAACCTGCATACTGACTAAAAGCTTGAAAAAACAAAGATATTGCTCCTAACCATTGTAAGCCTTTTGGGGTTATAAAGAAAAATGGATCGTTTTTAGATGCAACTGGTTAGCCTCTATAGGCAATGTCTACACAGCAGCTGGAAGGTCTAATTTTCATCTTGGGTGGGTGTCCTAGACAAATTAGAGGGTTGGGACAAAAGGAATCTGATGAGGTTCAACAAGGACAAGTGCAGAGTCCTGCACTTAGGAAGGAAGAATCCCATGCACTGCTACAGGCTGGGGACTGACTGGCTAAGCAGCAGTTCTGCAGAAAAGGACCTCGGGATTATAGAAGCTGGATATGAGTCAGCAGTGTGCCTTTGTTGCCAAGAAGGCCAATGGCATATTGGGCTGTATTAGTAGGAGCATTGCCAGCAGATCGAGGGAAGTGATTATTCCCCTCTATTTGGCACTGGTGAGGCCATACCTGGAGTACTGTGCCCAGTTTTGGTCCCCCACTACAGAAGGGATGTGGACAAATTGGAGAGAGTCCAGCAGAGGGCAACAAAAATGATTAGGGGGCTGGGGCACCTGACTTACAAGGAGAGGCTGGGGGAACTGGGGTTATTTAGTCTGCAGAAGAGAAGAGCGGGGGGGATTTGATAGCAGCCTTCAACTACCTAAAGGGGGGTTCCAAAGAGGATAGAGCCAGGCTGTTCTCAGTGGTGGCAGATGACAGAACAAGAAGCAATGGTCTCAAGTTGCAGTGGGGGAGATGTAGTATGGATATTAGGAAACACTATTTCACTAGCAAGGTGATGAAGCACTGGAATGGGTTACCTAGGAAGGTGGTGGAATCTCCATCCTTACAGATTTTTAAGGTCCAGCTTGACAAAGCCCCAGCTGGGATGATTTAGTTGGTGTTGGTCCTTCCTTGAGCAGGGGTTGGACTAGATGACCTCCTGAGATCCCTTCCAACCCTAATCTTCTGTGATTCTGTGTCAACGTGCTAGCCCAGGTCAGTCTAGCATGCTAAAAATAGCAGGTGGCCGCACCAGCAAGAACATCATCTCAGGCTAGCCATCTGAGTACAACCCTGTCTGAGATCCTACTTAGCAGCAAGCCTGTCCCACTGCCCATGCCACCACAGCCTCACAGCTATTTTTAACATGCTAGCTCAAGCTGAGCTAGCATGTGGACAGCTACCCAAGCTGGGAATTACACCCCCCAGGTTCAGTGTAGACATACCTATAGAAATCTGAAGCACTGTTCTTTTCTCTGGTTCTGTATCCAAGATACAGAAAGATAAGGCTTGGAAAGATAAGGCTTTTGTGGGTAAATGTTGGTAAACATCAATTTCAGCATATGCACACAAACTAATTACAAATATTTCTATAGATAATAATCAAAATTTACACATAGGCAAAATAAGAAAAATGCTGCTTGAGAGCTTATAGTACCCCTCTACCCCGATATAATGCGACCCAATAGAACACGGGTTCGCACACAACGTGGTAACACTCTGACACGCTGCTCTCAGCAGCGTGTTAAGGGTGCTGGGCCAGGCCGGGACCGAGGGGCTTGATAAGAGGCAGAGGGTCTTGGGGCAGTCAGAGGCTCCCCTCCCACCAGGGTCTGGGGAGCAGGAGCTCTGGGGGGCACTTTTGGAGGCCCTGCAGTCCCAGAGTGGCCTAGGGGATTAGCGGGGGGCTGGGAGCAGCCCGCTCTGCTTCCCTCGCCCTGGCCCCAGCCGTGTCGCTCGGGGGAGGGGGCTTGGGGGAGCAATCCCCCCCGCACTCACCAGCAGTGGCGGAAGCGGAGCAGCCCATCCCCAGCCCGCTCCACTCCGCCAGCTCCCAGCCGCAGCGCTCTGCTTCCCGCTGCAGGTGAGTGCAGGACCTTTCCCCAGCCGCCTCCCAGCGACATGGCTGGGGCCGGGGCAAGGAAAGCAGAGCGGGCTGGGGTGGCGTTGCTCCGCTTCCCACCGCCGAAGAGTGCACAGGGCATTCTTTCCCCAACCTCCCCACACTCACCGGTGGTGGGTAATGGAGCAGCCCAGCCCCAGCCAGCTCCACTCCACCAGCTCCCAGCCGTGGTGCTCCACTTCCCACCGCAGGTGAGTGCAGGACCTTTCCCCAGCCTCCCTCCAGCGACACAGCTGGGGCCGTGGCAAGGAAAGTGGAGCAGGCTGGGGTCTCGTCGCTCCGCTTCTTGCCACAGGCGACTGCGGAGGGGCATCCTTTCCCCAACCTCCCCGCACTCACCGACGGCAGGAAGCGGAGTGCCATGGCTGGGAGCTGGTGGAGTGGAGCAGATTGGGGCCGGGCTGCTCGCTTCCTGACGTTGCCTGTGAGTGCCTGTCAGGGTGCAGGGGGGTGGATAGGGGTTGGAGCAGTCAGAGGACAGGGCGGTTGGGTAGGGGGTGGGGCCCTGGGGGTGATTAGGGATGGGGGGTCTCTGGAGGGGGCAGCCAGGGAACAAGGAACGGGGTGGGCAAAGCGAGTTTGATATAATGTGGTCTCACCTATAACGCGGTGAGATTTTGTGTCTCCCAAGGACAGCGTTATATCGGGGTAGAGGTGTATATATGTTTACATGTGAAGTTAAACACTCCCTTCCAATAACTTTGCACAACTGTGAACATTTAAATTGATTACAAAAATGCTTACAATTAAACATCAATATTATCTATTAAAATTATATTAAAAAAATCTAATTTTGTCAAGCCTAAGGACACTGCATTTTGGAGTAATGGCCACCTGAATAAACTGCTGGGCTTTGTGTCTGGACTCTTACATAAGTTTGAGTAGATATTCTGCTTTGGTTGTCCTTATCAGCGCTGTGGTCCATTCTGTTCTTTGCATTTCACCAAATGTAGATTGATAAGTCAGGAGCACAATTTATATCATTTTAAGTTAAAATATACGCCTTAGTGACTGGAGCAGGTAGATTCACATTAAGAGCAGATTCACATTAGGTCACAGGGCCAAATCCTGATCTCACAGACGTCAATGGCAAATGGGAGCACCTTTTTGCTTTTGGTGATTTATTTGGAGAAAGAAAGAGGAAGTCAAGGAAATTCACCCTTATAATTTTTTTTTTATTTCCTGGTTCTAAATGTGCAACAGCTTCCCAGCCAGGAAATGTATATTTTTCCCCTCTGTTTTTTTATGTGGTGTGCCTTATCATATATAGGCACATTGTTTAATTGGATGGGCCTTGGCAAAAGATAAATGAAACTGTTAAAGCAGGGGTGGCCAACCTGAGTCTGAGAAGGAGCCAGAATTTATCAATGTACATTGTCAAAGAGCCACAGTAATACGTCAGCAGCCCCTCATCAGCTCCCTCCTCCCACTCCCAGCACTTCCGGTCCACTGGCAGCCCCACCGATCAGCGCCTCCCCCTCCCTCTCCGCACCTCCCGATCAGCTGTTTCATGGTGTGCAGGAGGCTCGGGGGGGAGAAAGAGGAAGAGCAAGGGCATGGCAGGTTCAGGGGAGGGGGTGGGAAGGGATGGAGTCGGGGGGCAGGACCTGTGGCAGAGCCGGGGGTTGAGCAGTGAGCACCCCCTGACACATTGGAATGTTAGCGCCTGTAGCTCCAGCCCCGGAGTCACTGCCTATACAAGCAGCCACATATTAACTTCTGAAGAGCCACAGGTTGGCCACCCCGTGTTAAAGTATGGTAAATAAAATGGTGAATCTGCTAAACTTGTACCAGACACCCCTTAAACTTCTGTTAATACACTCTGAATGTGGAGATGGCTGCAAGGGGGTTGACAAATAAAGAGGTACACGTAATACTTATTGACAGTTCATTAGAAGATTATTTGGACCAGGGGTCGGCAACCTCTGGCATGCTGCTCGCCAGGATAAGCACCCTGGCGGGCCGGGCCAGTTTGTTTACCTGCCGTGTCCGGCATGTTCGGCCGATCGCGGCTCCCACTGGCCACGGTTCGCCATCCCAGGTCAATGGGGGCAGCGGGAAGCACCGGGGGCCGAGGGATGTGCTGGCCATGGCTTTCTGCCACCCCCATTGGCCTGGGACGGTGAACCACGGTCACTGGGAGCAGCGATCAGCCGAACCTGCCGACGTGGCAGGTAAACAAACTGGTCCGGCCCGCCAGGGTGCTTAACCTGGTGAGTTGCATGCCAGAGGTTGCCGACCCCTGATTTGCACTGTTGCCTGTTAACATTTTTATCCAATCGTATTGTGCAATTAAATTGTTAATAGCAAATGCATTCACTTGTTTACATCATATGTACCTCAGAGCCCTTGATAAATGGGACATGATGAGCTTAGATAAAATACCTTGCCAAAAGATTAGAGTTAAAACCATATTGAAACCAAATAAATTGGTGGTGGTATTTAACACAAACAACAAAGAAGAAAAGATAAAGAGCCCCCAGGAGCAGTGCTCAGAGTGCTCAGCGCTGCCCTATTAAGGTCAATAAGAGTTTTGCCATATAGGAGCAAAAACAGACCCATATTGTGAAGGCTGCAGATGTGTACTCCTCAGTCTTCTCCAGGACTGAGATCCGCCAGAACATCCTTCTCCCCCTGCCCCATCCTTCTTCCCCTTCCATACATCTGAATACATGAAATAATTACTCATGCTGTGACGGCTTGATATGGGGTGTCCACCCCACACAAGCCCAGAAGGGGTAAATTAGGCCAATTAACCTATAGGCTGCACCTGGAGAAAAGCCAAGGCATGCTAAGGCCTAATTGCTGATGAAGTCCAGCTGGGAAGAGTGGGGCTGGGTTTATAAAAACAGGAAGTTGGCAGCAGGTGAAGTAGTCACTCCCTGGGAGAAGGAAGGTGTATTTGGGGCTACAGTGCCAGGCAGCCTGCAGTTGCTTCCTGGGAGAAAGAAATGTGGGCTGGTAAACCCAGAGGAGGGAGCTAGACTATAGGAAGGAATCCAGGGGAAGAGCAACATGGCATCAGGGACCACAGGTCCTGAGCCCTGCTCCACAGGACAATTTGGCACTAGCCATATCCATCCTGCTACCCAGACAGAGGGCCCCAGTCCTAGGAACTGATTGGCAGACCTCTGGGAGCCCTGATTGGTCCACAGCCCCTATTTAAACCCAGCACAGGAACAGGAAGTTGTCCTTGCAACTGGCATCTACTTTGTTCTGGTCTGTGTGCCTTGTGCTTCCCACTCCTGATCTCCTGACCCAGCTGAACTCTGGTTACCCAGCTGTGGTTCTGCCCTCAAGTTTGTCTCCTGCTTCTGATCTCCTGGTAACCTGACCCTGCCTGCCTCCTGATGCCCACTCTCAGTTTGCACTCTGGCCTGTCTTGGACTCTGACTGCCTGGCCTGGCTCCTGTTTTGACCACTAGGTCACACCACCCACATCCTGGTTATGACATGGTCTGGGGGTGAGCAGGCCACCATTACTAGATATAGGGTCCCTACACTGGAACCTGGAGTAGAGGATGGCCTAGGTTCCCCTACCAGACACTGGAGGAGTGGCACCATTAGAGTAATGCAGGGAAATTCCATTTTGTATAGGAGGCCTGTGGTACATAGTGACTTGGCTGGAGGGCTGAGTCACAAAGAGGAAGCTGCAGTTCCTGGAGCAAGAGAGGGGCCACAGTGTGAGAGAGAAACAGAGTGCAACCACAGGAAGGGGCATGGGTCTAGCAGAGCTAATTCCCAGAGCAACCAGGAGGAGGCACTCCAGTGTTGAGTGGACCCTGTGACACTATTGCTCAATACACTATCATAATCATTTCAATGTTACCTTCTGCTCCCCACCCCCACCTGTTCACTGTATTCATCAGATTGAAACAAAGCCCTAATGTTTGTAAAACAAAGACTTTTCAAATATGTTATGTTCATGTAAATGCTTCACAGTGACTTAGAACTTTCAAAAATGAATAAAAACCCACTGGGTTATGTTCTTCCTCAGAGGAAAAAGTACTATATTTCCAATGCTTCCTCCCCTATCCTCAAACATGTTTCACTATGCTTAGTCCCTGCTCTCTCCTTTACCTCTCCAGGGCAACATTCATTCTCAGAAGTCTGGCGCTTGGAGCCACTAGCAATCTGTGATCCATTCTAGAATTATTCTAAAATGACAGCCATGATGAGATCCAAGCTTCCGTGACTTGTTTTGATCAGCCAGATTCCCAACTGCTCTGGTGAGGGGTATTTGCAAGCAACTTTTCTTCCTTCCAGGTGTTCACACCCCCAGTTTGCCTAATTAGTTCTGACATGTCATCCATCATACTACAGGATGTTGCTCTTCAAGATTAAAAAAAAAGGTAACAATGAATGGCCTGAAAGGGAAAAGCATTGCTGTGCTTCAATACTGGCTCTCAACAGCTTTTTCCTTTCTCTCTCATTTGGCTTTAGGGGCATATGAAACTGTAAGATGTGATTGGAAAAATTAACACCCATGAGAAAGTTGCTTTTTAAAATAACAAGCTTATAAACATCTGACTTTTTTACCTTGCAGGCAAAAATGTTTTACTGTTAATGTTAATTAATTTGTGGCGATGCCAGAGAATACCATTTCCTTTGTAGCACTCTGTTTCCTCCATTGGATAACATTTCCCATTTCTCTAACAAACTGGAGCTTTTATTTGTACTCTTTGCTGCCCAGGAACAGCAATTTAAGCTATTAATTTGGTCCCAGCCTGGAACCGGTTTGAAGAACTCACCTGCAGTCATACCACATGGAACTGTGATCTTAAGCTGAGTAAATACGGCTAGTCTTTACAGTGTGAGTGTTCCAAGGGAAGCCCAGGGTTTTGCAGGAAGATATTGTTGTGGAAAAATTCACCTACCCATCATTTTGATCAGAGACTCAGCCTGAGGCCCGTTTATTGACGAACATACCAACGCGATGTGGGTAGCGATTGTCGGAACTGCTCCCCTGAACTGCTCCAGCAGCTTTTAAAGCTTCAAACTGCAAACAAATTACACACAGTTAAGTAATAAGTGACCATATCAGGAATCAAATTATACACACGTGAGTAATAAGAACCTTATTAGGAAAAATAGAGTTAGGGTCTTTTAGTACTTTCCAGTCATCTGTTGCAACTTTGCCTAGGATGGGTGCAATGTGAGTAGAGGGCTTTTTGGTGGTTTTCAACACTGTTACAACCTTGCCTTTTATGGGGTGCTTATTACACAATTGTCCTTTTACAAGGTCCAGTTACACAATGGGGTAGTTACACAAATGGGATAGGGGGTGGCATGGTTACACAAATGGAGTAGGGGGAGGTATGGTCTATGATTGATTCACACTTATAAATTACCTTATTGCTTCACACAAGCGGCTATTATATTTTAACAGCAGTAGGCACATATTGCAAATTGTTCCTGTTTTGGGGGCTTTTCATCCCCTGTCCTCTGGCCCCCCTTCCCACATCCCAACCCCTGATCGCCTTTGTCAGGGAGCACAATACTTAGCTTAACTCAGGTTTTGGGCCTGCTAGCTGCAAGGCAGGCCCAGACCAAGTAAGCAAAGCCTAGATCATCAGGGCTACCCTAATTTTCCACCACAATGTGCTGTTGATTCTGTAGGTGGCGCACTTTACTATGAGCACAGAACCAAAGATCCTAGAAGGCCCTGTGTGGTTGGAGGTGTACTCTTTCAGAAAAGTATGTGAATCAAAAGTACTGAACTACTGTATCTTATAAAGAACCTGTGGCACTTTAAATGTTCTTAATTCTATTAAGGGAAAAAGAGAAACCATAACAATCACAAGGAAATAAAAAACTTACACAGGTAAATACAGGATTAAACAATATTCGTCACATCAGACAGTAATATATTAAATTTCTTTATTACTTTATGTTGTATGAAAACGCAAAAGAATAGAACAAAAGCAAAGAGGAGAAAGAACGAGCAATAGAAAACGAGAGATGACACTCTGAAAATAGCAAGTCAAAGAATATTGTCATCTTACAGCTACAGCCTCAGCCTATAAATGTCTCCAGCAATGCTTGCTTCACCACACCCATTAGTAGAGTTCTGTAAACATCCCCATTCCGTAGTTTTCAATCAAACTCCAAAAATAAAGACCAAATATCAGTAAATTTGTGGAGTCCTTCCTTTTTTTAATGTGCTTCTCTCTGAAGTGCTGCCATGTCACTTAATCCACTGTACGTTTTCTATCCTGGGAAGTGTAGGTGATTTCTGGTGTTGTTACTTCAGGCATATTCGCAAAGTGTTAACCCCTGAGTTCTGGCTGAATTCCAGTTTGGGTAATTACATTCTGCTGACCTTAAAACTCCTGCTGTCATTTCAATAGTACATGTTACTTTTTCCTTCCTCTCTTAAAAAACCTCTTATGTAGTGTTACTTGCAGAGAATGACAGCTGCATTCCGCCCTAGTGGTAGGAAAGCTGTAGAGACGAGTTGAGAAGCACATTGGGATCCTTTGGGACAAAAGAGGTTATATAAAAATGCAGATTATTAGTTATTGTTCAAAATGTAATGTGAAGCTTTTATTTTTGTTGCCTGCAGGCATCCTGCCCTGCTATTCAAATAGCTCATTATTTGTTGTTCTTTGATAGGGCATCCTCATTTAAAAATAATGTAAACAGAGAGCTCTTTATTCTTTTGGACTTGGGTTAAGCCAGAAGCCTGTTCTAACATATGGGTGTGTTCACTTGTATTTTGGACTCAAAATTGCTCCTGAGACAGGAAAGTAATTTTGTTACTAACATTTTAATTGAATTTTAGGTATGCGTATCTTTATGCTGTCATTTCAAAGCAGAGGATGTAGTTCCTCAAAAGATCAGAAAGGGGCCATGGGAAAAGAGAAAGGAAGTTGGCAGCAGTACAGGAGAGTAACAGTGGTCTATTTGACCTCCGGTGAACATCTAGCACGTGGGGTGGAAGCATGATGCAGAGGCTAACAACAAGGGGTCATTGATCAGACACATCTGGGAATAAAGACAGTGGGTGAAATTCTGGCCCTTTTGAAGTAAACAGCAAAACTCTCATTGATTTCAATGGAACTAGTATTTCACCCCCTATATTTTCAAATTGTTCAGCCCTGTTATGACTCTTGCATGCCACCCTTTTCCAAGGCAGACACATCACAACATTCAAAAGCCCGATCCTTTATATTCAGAGATGTTGAGTTCTTTTGTCTCTACAGCACTTATTAATCAAGCCGTTGAGGAGGCAGGGAGAAGCAAGTGGTTCTGGTAGTTCATAAATTCCAGAGACATTGGATTAGTATAAGTAGCTGAGCTCTGAACAGGACCATCACTTGGAGGAAGAGGGAATTCCTGGAACACTTCTTCTTTAAAAATCCTTAAATCCTGGAGTATTCCCACAGCATATGGAGCAGTGTGCCTCCTAGAACACAACAGCACGAGCTGTTACCCAGGGTTTTCAGAGCCCAAAGCAGCAGTTATTAACTGTTTCTCTCCAGGCAGTGTTGGGAATATATCAATGGGGACACGGCTCTTCCATCTGATAAATGATTGGTACAAACAAGAATGCTTTTACCTAAAACCACTTTATTAGCTCTCAAACAGACACACACATATATGCTGTAGCAGTAGGTACAGAGCATCCCAAACACTTATATTTACCCAAAGTTTGAGATGGTTTTGAATAATCAACAACCAGACTTCCAGGGGCCCTCCTTCCATCCAGCTGCTGGAGAGTTTAGGTGTTTAGCTCCTTGTCCAAAGAAAAGCTTCCTCGGACTGATCCAAAGTGTATCCTTTTCCCTAATCTTTTATAGTTAACTTAAACAAAGCACGTAACTCATAGTGACTCCTAGTGGTTCACTATAGTAACCCCTCATAGGCAGTGATGAGCTGCCAAAATCTTAACAACCGGTTCCCTATACAAAGTTCTGATTTAAGGGATGTGCCACAGTATGTATTTTTTTGTACCAATAGGGTTACCATACGTCCGTATTTTCCCGGACATGTCAGGCTTTTTGGTTCTTAAATCGCTGTCCGGGAGGAATTTTTAAATGTCCAGGAAAATACAGATGTATGTTAACCCCACCTAAAGTTCTTTTTGAAATAGATGGGCCTGAACTAGAGATGAGCTCCGTTTCACATGTGTGGATCCCCACCACCCCCAGGGGGTGTGCTAGGGTGACCAGATGTCCTGATTTTATAGGGGCAGTCCTGATTTCTGGGTCTTTTTCTTATATAGGTTCCTATTACCCCCCACCCCCGTCCCGATTTTTCACACTTGCTAGGGTGTGCACATGTGTGGGTCCCAGCTGCTCCCTGCCCCCCTCATGAAGCAGGTGTGCAGAGTTACTGCCCTGGGAGCTGCAGGGCACCAGTGGACGTGGAGCCAGCTGCAGACAGGGGCGTGGGGCAGGGCTAGCTGGAGGCAGGGGGTGCGGGGCTGGCTGCGGGCAGGGCAGGGGGGGCAGAGCTGGCTGGAGACAGGAGAGTGCGGGGTTGGCTGGAGGCAAGGAGGTGCGGGGTTGGCTGGAGGCAGGGCAGGGCGGGTGTGGGGCTGGCTGGCTTTGGGCAGGACCGCAGGGCGGTGCGGCAGGGATTGGTTGGAGACGGGGCAGGGGCTGGCTGCGGGCAGGGGGTGCGGCAGGGGCTGGCTGAGGGCAGGGGGTGCGGCAGGGGCTGGCTGAGGGCAGGGCAGGGGATGTGGCGCTCTGGCTCAGCTTTTTTTTTTTTGTTTCAGCAGCGCTCCGGACCTGCCCCCCCATGTGTCCCGATATTTTGTTCATGTTCATTTTGTTGCAGGTAGGGGGTGTGGCAGGGGCTGGAGACAGGGGGTGGCTGCGGGCAGGGTGGCGGGTACTCACGGGGAGAGCGGCTCGGAGCAGCAGGACGCAGCCCAGGCCCAGCAGAGCAGCCAGGGACCCACCAGGCAGCAGCAGGAGCCCCAGGGCCAGGGGTCGGGGGAGCAGCAGCAGCAACAGGGCCTGTGCCCGCAGCCAGGTGGTGGCCCACATGGCTCCGGCAGTGCAGCGCCCCCGGCGGCCAGAGGAGGAATTACATCACTTCCCAACTGGAGCCCATCAAAGCTGCAGCGCCCCCTCGCAGGGAAGCAGGTTAACAACCGGTTCTAAAACTGCTTCAGATTTTAACAACCAGTTTGCATGAACTGGTGCGAACTGGCTCCAGCTCACTTCTGCTCATAGGTCACCCATTCTCCTAATTTCAGCAAACTGCTCATTATCTTTTATTATCAAAGCCTTTTGTATTTCTAGTCATAACAACAACAAAACTTATATATGAGGGGCCTTAAAACTAGGGTTGACTGTCCAAACATTCCATCCATTCTCATGGTACATTAACATTTTGTCCCATCCTCCCATTCTGATCAGCAGAACTGCAAACATGCAGCTGTTTGGCCTTGCATCTCAGAGTCTAAGATTATTTCTAGCTATGTGGTATTTGGTTTTCAGCTATCTAGACACAAAAAATGGCTAATTGCTGTAACATCAGATTCTGGGGTTACATGCAGTAATGTCAAGTTCTGGGGTTACACAGCAGGCACCGTTGTCCTTTATCCCAGTTTTGTGCATTCTAGTGAGAAGCCACTTGACCCAAAATAGTGGTTTCTGTTGCATAGTCCAGAGAGAGGATCTTAGCCTACGATTGACCATAGTCTATTTAACCTTTTAAGATGAAGCTGTCGGCTTCAAGAGTTTTACATGCTCTAGTTTGACCCCTGTGGCATTCATAATGAAGGAACAGAGGGTAGAGGCAGATCTTCCTATTAAACCCATTCCCTCAAGGGAGGCTAACAAAAAAGGGAACGCTGGAGCTCCAAGTGCATCTGAGCCAAAGGCTTTGGTAAGTAGATGTCACCATTGTAGGTACTACCAAAATTGTGGCTTTTGCAGGCCACACAGTGTAACAAGGTCTGAAAAGGACAAAGGTGAGTTATTGATACACAGCTGGAAAATTGTGAGAATGCCCCTGCTCATCTTCTCCTTCCACGCCCTGGTCTTTCCACCCACAAGGAGACCCGGTTGCTGTGTAGAATTGCCTCTGCATGTAGCATGTAGTAAAACCAAGGTCAGAGTGGGCAGGACTGACAGCCTGAGCAAGTGTCAGCTCTGAGAAGATGTAGGAACCCAATCCAGCAGCAGTGCACTGATGGAATTCAGCAGATTTACCTAAACTCCGTGTCTTGGGGATCCAAGATCCTGAGATTGCATTGCCACGATCTGTTCTTGTCCAATCCTTTCTTCTGCAAGGTCATCTTGCTATATCTCAGTTTCTTGTGCTATGGAATACTGATCCTCCAAAGCTTAAATGCAGGCAGTCGGTCCCTGCAAGGCCAGCTGAACTGTGCCCACACTGGATTCCATTCTAACTTTATCTTTGAATGTAGCTTTAAGCAACAAGTGTATGATCCTGGCTCTCCTACTTTGTGTCCTGGTCATGCGGTTGAGTTTCCATTCTCAGCAGGGGAACCACTACGTGAATATCTCTGCTACATAAATAAACCACCTTTTGGGTTTAGTGTACAAATATCGTTCTGTTGTTTTATTAAATCCTAGATCCATGGCCAACTTTACATGCAGCTGCTATTTTAAAGTACATTTAAAGTAGCAAACGACAGCCCTAGACCCTGAACTGCCATTGCAGCAGTGCACATTTCCTCACCCTGCCCCATCAATGTGCCTCATCCATGAAATAGAGAAGACATCTCTACAGGTGAATAAGCACTTCATTTTTCTCATTCAGCCCTGGCCTATGCTTAGATTGCCAGCAAGGTGAAAACTGGTGAGAGTTTCTGTAATTCTATACATCCTTGGAAATGGAGTGAGCAAATCAACTAATTTTTCATAGTGCGCCAATGTTTAGTCACTATTGACACTGGCTAGATTCAAATTAACATGACCTTGAGTTAACAAGACCCTAATACCAATTCTCTGAGCTATTCTATCCTCAGTAGCTATTGTTTTAAAACATTTTTAAAACCCTGGCAGGGAAAACTTGCTAGTTTCCTATTGCCATTACAGCCTCTGCTGAGTTGGTTTCATTCTAGTCTTTGGATGTAATTTGGCTTTCCTTAATGATTTCTTGATATAGGATTTCAGAAAGGAAACAAGGAGAGTTTCCACAGCTAAAATGAAAAGGATTATACCAAAATAATTGCTGTTGATAAATAAAGTAACTGTCAGAGAAGCCTAAGGGATGCAATAGCCTCAGTCAATATGGAAGCAAGAGCATTTGGAATTGGTCAGACTGGTGGCCACCCGGGTCCAAGATGACTACTGAAATTGCTAATGTATGCAAGCATAACCATCTCTACTGATGCCATGCCATCTACCAATACCCCATCCCAGTTTGTCTGTTTATCCACTTGTTACATCCTATCAGAACACTAGATTATGAGCTCTCTGAGGCAGAGACTTCCTTTGTTTTAGTTGTTCATCTAAAGTTTAGCACAATGGGGGTCCTGATCTCCAATGTAACAAACATATAATAAAATAATAATAATAAATATAATATCGAGAGTCAGGAAACCTGGCGATGACTCACCATATGAACTCAGACATGTCATTTAAGGCTAAATTAACAAAGGGATTTAGGCAGCTAAATCCAACATTTATATACCACTGACATTCAGAAAACCACTACTCAGTTGCCACTTAACCGCATAGGCACCTAAATCTGCATAGGCACCTATGTTTCCACTGGTCAGCATGCACAAAGCTGCCAAGTCATCATGACGCTCAGCTGCTTTGCACCCTAACTCACACCTAAGCCCTGGCAGGATTCTCAGACAAGATGTTCCTCGCCTATGTCATCTGTGGGGCCCACTCTGGAAGATATTTTCAGAGCAAAGCCTAAATCCCTTTTGTGAATTTAGTCTCTTAAGTCTCAAGCATTTGAAGTTCCCATTGACTTCAGATGAAGTGTGGATGCTCAGAACATCTAAAAGTCATGCCCTTAACTTCTCTGTTGCTCAATCTCCTCATCTCTAAAGATCTACTAATACTTTTTGAAAGGAGATTTGAAATAACTAGATAAACATGCAAAATTTATAATTAATAATACTTATAAAATACATTAGACAGTAAGGTCTATATTCTGCACCTATACAAATACAAATACAGTTTCTGATGTCTTTAGGGTAAATTATGCAAGGAATAATGTGACAGGGTGTACTTGGTCTCTGCGACTCCCTACAGTAGGTCCCACAGTCCTACTACATCCTGCCCGAGGAAGCAGCGAAGTGACAGGAAAAGAGCAGCAAAGGTGGGTCCTCCAGGCCTGCCTAGAGATGTCTCACAGAAGCAGCCAATCTGATCCCACTGGGCTCAGATAAAAGGATCTGCAGAGGCTGAGTAGCTTAGTTCCGGGCTGGGAACAGAGGAGGAAGGAAGGATGTTCTGTTCTGGCCACAAGAGCTCAAGAGGGAAGTGGGATTTTTCTGGCTGGGTTTGCAGAGAGGAAGAGGCCTAGGGAAAAAAACGCAGTGAACTGAAATTGAGCAGTGTTCCTGGGCTGGAACATGGAATAATGGATGGGCCTGGTTTTCCCCCACTGACCACAGTATCATAAACCCCAGGAAGGGGACAGAGCTTATTCGAGAGTATGGACAAAGGGCTGCATTTAAAGGGCCCAGAGCTGGGGCTGAAGACCCTAAGGAGGGCAATGGGACTGTTCATTTATTGGACTCTTTACTACCCCAGAAGGGGTTCATTTGGACTTTGTGACTTGGTCAGAGGACCAGCCCACTAAGGTTGGCCAGCAGCTTGCAGGGAGTGTCAGGGGTGAGAAAAAGACTATGGTACCACCCCCAGCCACTAAGAGGCAGTTGAGGTGAATGCCCTCATTGCAGGTCCACTTAACTTGTCAACTAATGTGCACAAGATCTGGCACCAGGAAAATGGTTTATAAAACAAGATCAATGGGGGGTGTCTTGGGGGATGACTGATCTAGAACTTGTATGATTTTTTTATTATTATTTATTTTGGGGGGGGAAAGGGATTGAAGTGGTAATTCTTAGTTCAGTCCAGAAAGCAAAGAATAAAACATGTAAAATGATAACTAATAATTTTTTATTTGGTATAAAAAACAATTGTGAAGAGGTCGCCTTTGCAGTATTTTCACCAGGGCTTGAGTGAAAAATTGGAAGGATTTGTCCATACATCCTCTTCTCTCCTCCAGCAGGAAGCAGATTTAGAGTGGAGCTGTTGGTAGGCATATGTGGGCCCAACAAATGGATTTTTTGTATCACTACTATGTTCTTGAAACCATAATTTACTCAGTTAGGAGACATTTCAGGCAGAGTCTCAGTTATTAAATACTAGTGTGTGGAATGCTTTTGTTGTCTGTATTTTGATCAGCTGTCTCTTGCACTACATTTTCATATGTTGCTAAAGCTTGTAAAAAAAAGAGAGAGGTCAGAAATTAGTGTGTGTGGGAATAATACAGGGTGTGACTGTCTTGCTAGGATGTCTGAGCTCTGAGAAATTTTAGTGTTGGAATGGGAACAGGAAATGGAATGTTATGTTATTCCAATGAAATCTTATATCTGTAATCTTGTCAAAGATGCTAGCTGTTGGGGGCAGGAGTGTACACAGGGGAGGGCAAGCAGGGACACAGGCCCTGTAATAATCTTTGGGGACACAGAACTCCTCTGGCCCCAGGGCCATAGTGAAGCGGGGCAGGGGGGGAGAGCAAGCTCCTCCTGGCCACAGGGCGGGGGAAGGGAATGATGAGTGAGTTCATGCTGGGGTGGGAGCAGAGGGAGAGCAAGCTCCTCCCAGGGCCAGGAGGGCACAGAACATGCCCCACACACACACAAAAGGGGTCAAAGTTAAATGTCTGTGCGTGCCCTGCTCAGGGGTCTCCTTCCTAGACTGTAAAAGTCCTTTGGAGGCAGGAACTATCTTGCTATGTTTGTACAGTGTCTATCACACTGCTGCTTGTGACAGGGCACTATTAGTAGCACCCTGGTAACTGAGGTTGCTGCAGCACTGGGAAGAATCCAGGTTTAACTGAAGCCAATTAACCAGTTTCTACTGGGAGTTACTGACACTTGGGTGGCAACTGATGAGCTAATAAGGCAATTGGCAGCGGGGGAAGCTCAGAGGGTGAAACTGGGCTGTGAGGAGACAACATTGCATGAAAGTTTCCTCCTGCTGTAATAGTTATACTTTGTAAGTGATGAATAAATACACATGTGGTTAAAAGGGTAACAACCTAGTGTGGGTCTGTCATTAAGAGATCAAAAAACAGGCCAGGCAGCGTGGCACACTGGGTAATGTCAGAGGCACTCCACAGCAGTGCTACTGCAATAAAAACCTTTTGTTACTATATCTCTGTGAAAATTCAGTCTCTTTTTTTTATTCCAGTTGTAATGATGTAAATAACAGAATTTTCTCACTGAAAAGTTTTAGGGACAGAAGACTCTCCTCAAAATTGACTGTTACAATGAAATATGTGTATGGTCAAGAACATCCTTTATGGACAAACAAATTTCAGGGACAGTCAAGCTAGTTTATGCCCAAGGTTTAGTTCAGGAATCGGCAACCTTTGGCATGTGGCCCATCAAGGAAATCCGCTGGCAGGCCAAGATGGTTTGTTTACCTCCCGCGTCCGCAGGTTCGGCCGATCGCGGCTCCCACTGGCCGCGATTCGCTGCTCCAGGCCAATGGGGGCTGCAGAAAGTGGCATGGGCCCAGGGATGTGCTGGCTGCTGCTTCCCACAGATCCCATTGGTCTGGAACAGCGAACCACGGCCTGTGGGAGCTGCAATCGGCCGAACCTGCAGATGCTGCAGGTAAACAAACTGTCTCTCTCAGCCCACCAGCAGATTTCTCTGATGGGCCACATGCCAAAGGTTGCTGATCCCTGCTTTAGTTTAAGAAAAAAAAGTTTATAACAGATCAACTGAAATATTTTCATGAAATTAACAGAAAGGATATTATTGTTTCAGTGTAAACATCCAAATTAGCACATGCATAACCCAAATATAGAAACATCACATAATGAAAACCAGAAACATGGACTATAAGGGGGATACAAAGCTGGCTAGATCATAGGGCTCAACTGGTAATGATCAATGGCTCCATGTCTAGTTGGCAGCCGGTATCAAGCAGAGTGCCCCAAGGGTTGGTCCTGGGGCTGGTTTTGTTCAATATCTTCATTAATGATCTGGAAGATGGCTTGGATTGCACCCTTAGCAAGTTTTCAGATGACACTAAACTGGGAGGAGTGGTAGATACACTGGAAGTTAGGGATAGAATACACAGAGACCTAGACAAATTAGAGGATTGGGCCAAAAGAAATCTGATGATGTTCAACAAGGCCAAGTGCAGAGTCCTGCATTTAGGAAGGAAGAATCCCAGGCACAGCTACAGACTAAAGACCGAATGGCTAAGCAGCAGTTCTGCAGAAAAGGACCTAGGAGTTACAGTGATCAGAAGCTGGATATGAGTCAGCAGTGTGCCCTTGTTGCCAAGAAGGCTAACGGCATTTTGGGCTGTATAAGTAGGAGCATTGCCAGCAGATCGAGGGATGTGATCATTCCCCTCTATTCGACATTGGTGAGGTCTCATCTGGAGTACTGTGTCCAGTTTTGGGCCCCACACTACAAGAAAGATGTGGAAAAATTGGAAAGAGTCCAGTGGAGGGCAACAAAAATGATTAGGAGGCTGGAGCACATGATTTATGAGGAGAGGCTGAGGGAACTGGGATTATTTAGTCCGCAGAAGAGAAGAATAAGGTGGGATTTGACAGCTGCTTTCAACTACCTGAAAGGGGGTTTCAAAGACGATGGATCTAAACTGTTCTCAGTGATAGCAGATGAAAGAACAAGGAGTAATGGTCTCAAGTTGCAGTTGGGAAGATTTAGGCTGGATATTAGGAAAAAAAATTTCATTAGGAGGGTGGTGAAGCACCGGAATGTATTACCTAGGGACAGGGGCGGCTCTACAAATTTGGCCGCCCCAAGCAATCATGCCCGGGAGGCGCCCCCAAGCCGCGGGAGCAGCGGACCTCCCGCGGGCATGACTGCGGAGGGTCCGCTGGTCGCGCGGCTCAGCTGGACCTCCCGCAGCTGCGGGCGGTTCCCTGGTCCGGCGGCTCCGGTTGAGCTGCCGCAGTCATGCCTGCGGGAGGTCCAGCCGAGCCGCGGGACCAGCGAACCGTCCGCAGTCATGCCTGCGGCAGGTCCGGTAGTCCCGGGGCTCCGGTGGACCTCCCGCAGGCATGACTGCGGCAGGTCCACCGGCCCAGCCTGCCGCCCCCCTGGGAAACGGCCGCCCCAGGCGGGTGCTTGCCCCGCTGGGCTCTAGAGCCGCCCCTGCCTAGGGAGGTGGTGGAATCTCCTTCCTTAGAGGTTTTTAAGGTCAGGCTTGACAAAGCCCTGGCTGGGATGATTTAGTTGGGGATTGGTCCTGCTTTGAGCAGGGGGTTGGACTAGGTGACCTCTTGAGGTCCCTACCAACCCTGATATACTATGATCCTATGAAAGCAAACTTCCTAGACAATAAAGGGAAACAGACTGGCACTAGTTTTGTTTTTCACATTACCCATGCTGTTTACAGAAGACAAATGGCATGAGAGATAGCATTAGATATTTAGAATGCTTTCCATTTTAACATGGTAAGGTATTAACACAAGTATACTTTAATTTATTGTGTCCCTTTAAAAACACATCAGACATTGACATTTTCTTTTGGTGTGTGTGGGGGGGGCGTTGTGTTCAATAGACTTTCCACATGAAAAATGTCATGCTTCATTGAGTTGCAATACACTCCCAGAGCACTTCCCAGGTTATTAGAAGTGAAGCCTTGCCTATGGCAGTTTGCAAAAATCAGCAGTTTCAAGTAGTTAGGGGAAAAAACACATTAGATTTGCCAAACTGTCACTACTTCTTCTCCCAGCCTATTCAAGATGTGAAAATCAAGGTGGAATTGCTCTGCTCCACACAATAGCAAGTGTAATCACCAATAATAATTCCAGGACCGACACTTAGTAGTCTGTGTGTGGCAGTAGTTTGTGTGAGTTGTAAAGGAGTAAAGGAAATTCAGATTAACAAGAAGAACTAACACAACAAAAACAAGGCATGGGTGTTATATAAATCTGTGATATGTTAGACATATTGCTTTGGGTTTGATGTCGGGTAATGCCAGCAGAAGGACAGAGCCTGGACACTGGAAAGTTCCCCACAAGTGGTGGTGTGAAATCTTGCAGTTCCCACTCCATGGAGGTTGGGAGAGGGGCAGAATGGGCCAACTTTTCCAGAAGTAGGAATCAGGCCCCCAGAGAGGTGATGTAAATACTGCCAGCCCTCTCTGGAAGTGAATCTCCCCTCAATCACAGCACTTGCATGCCACTAGAGATGAATAGATGTATACTATAGCTCGTGCAGATACAGCTGCCTCAGAATCTAAACCTTTTAAGTATATCTACAACTATATAAATAATCAAAATAAAAAAACTGTTTCCCTCTGGGTTCCATCTAAGGCCGTGTTAACACTACACAGTTTTGTCAGCAAAAGGCAGCTTTTGCCAACAAAACAGCAAAGGTGTACACACTACACTCCCCTTTCAAAGCTCTGTGAAATTCTGACAGCTGAGCATGCCGCTCAGCTCTGGCAACAAAAAGCAAATTATTTACGTAGAATCCTGCTCTCTCCAGCACTAGGAACACAGCAGCAGGCAGGAGGGGGTGGACACTGATGTTGGGGGTGTCCCCGTGCCCCAGGACTGGTTGCTTCCAGCTGCTGTCTGAACTTAAAGAGACAGCATGCTGACACTCTCCCCCAGCATACTCCCCAAATATGCACACTTCCCCAACACACACTGTCTGTCTTTCCCCATACACACTCACTGTCACACACTCTCCACCCTTTCCCCACACACACTTCAGTTGAAAAGCAGCTGGCAATCTAGTAGGATGCCCATGGAACATGGGATTGAGAAACCTGCATCATGTGATGCTGTGCCTGCCCCATGAGGCATTGCAAACTCTTCCCAATGCACCCTGCAGCCAATTCCACAGTGGGCTAGTGTAGTGAGTCGGTGTGGCTCCCCTCCTGCCCGGCAGAGGGAGCTCCCTTGCCAACCCCCCAGTGGGTGGAGCTTCCACCATCAGTCCCCACCCCCCGGAAGTCAAGGGGCAGGGCAGGAAGTAGAAAAGGAGGGCACCAAAGCTCAGTCAGACGGCAGCCGCCGCCGCGAGCAGATGTGCTGGCGGGAGCTCCTGGCTGGGAGCCCTCCTTGGCCCGAGGCAACTGCCCTGCCTGGCTGGAGCTTCCCCGCACCCACTATGACGAGGAGTCCCCGGAGCCGGTACTGAGAGGAGCCCCCAGGCTTGCCTAGCGCCTGCTACGACGAGGAGCCCCCAGGCTTGCCTAGTGCCCGCTATGACGAGGAGCCCCCCCGGCCCTGCTGTTACCCGGAGGAGCCGCCCGAGCAGTCCTGGCCCAACTTCCCAGAGGAGCTGCCGGACCTGCCACCAAGCCCGGGTCCAGAGGAGCCGATGCAGATGGACTGGCCCGAACCCAGTGCGACCGACGAGGTAGGCCCTGAGGGGGGAATGGAATGTAGCCTGGGGGTAGCCGACCCCTGTCAGGCTGCGGGCACCGACGTGCCCATGTCAGTGTGTTGCGGCCAGGATCCCCACTGACTGCCACGGATCCACGCCGCTGCTAGGGCCCCGGGCTGGGACACAGTGGAGTGGGTGGGCCTGTGTCCCCCCTGCCACCCCACTCACGGGTGGCAGTCTCCTCCCTCACACCAGCACCCTGACCCAAAGGTCTGGACTTACCGGTTGTTTGCTCAGCTCCTGACTGAGGACCTGAGTCCCTGAACTTGAACTGCTGCTCAGCCCTGCCTGAGGGTCTGAGCCCTGTGTTCGTTGCTGCCCCGCCCTGAGCTAGGGCCTGGGCCTATTTTGTACTGCTGTTGCCCAGCCCCTGCTCCAGAGGGCCTGGGCCTATTTTGTACTGCTGTTGCCCAGCCCCTGCTCCAGAGGGCCTGGGCCTATTTTTGTACTGCTATTGCCCAGCTCCTGCCCCAGAGGGCCTGGGCCTAATTGTACTGCTGTCGCCCAGCCCCTGCTCCAGAGGGCCTGGGCCTCCTAACGTTGTTCCCTGTCACTCAAGCAGACTAACAGGAGACAAGAAGTGAGTCAGAGTGGCTTCCCTCCTGCCCGCTGGAGGGTCGAGCCCCGACCAGCTGATTACAGATAGCTACCCACGGTGCACTGTTCTCTGTGTCGATCCAAGAACTGCTAGTGTGGAAGCGCTCTGCCGACACAAACAGCACGGTATGGTCATTCAACAGTGGTTTAATTAAAGCGTCAAGTATCTGAGGGGTAGCCGTGTTAGTCTAGATCTGTAAAAGCAGCAAAGAGTCCTGTAGCACCTTTATAGACTAACAGATGTATTGGAGCATGAGCTTTCATGGGTGAATACCCACTTCATCAGATGTATTAATTAAAGCGGTTGCTGTATGTCGGCATAACTTTTGTTGACAAAACTCTGTAATGTAGACAAAGCCTCAGGCCTTCCCACACTGAACTGATGCTCTGTTAACTGATTTGAGATAGCAGGTAATGAGAGATGGCACTGAATGGGAATACATTATTTTGAGGGAGATTCTTTCTGAACAGTAGTAGCTCAGACAGATCTCTTGGCACACTGGCAATGAGTGAGTTTATAAAACAATTTGATCTCTTAGAAACTTGTTGGAGCAATTATATAAATTACAAAACAGGGTGGGAACTAGCTACTGTGGTACAAAATAAATTATTCTCATAAAATGCAAAGCCACATTGCTCTATGATATGCTAGTTAACACATCAGTTTTCTGTAACATATTACCCTAAGTATAGCACAGCAATGGAAATGCAGCATAAATGGCAGCAGCTTAAAACAAAACAGTTCTGATTATCTAGTTCCTATGAAAGTAATAAGTTAAAGCTCATTTTATGGATTTTATTTAGAAAAATATTATTTTTAATCTAGTAGTGTCCAAAGGCTCCATTGAGCTGAGCACTGTGCCATCATATAAAAGACATGTTCCCTGCCACAAAGAGTTTACAGTCTAAGCCCTACATCATATCCTTTTAGATCCACTCACGTAAAAGGGCCCTATGTGCATAGATCCGCATTCTGCAAGGAAGGCGGAGACTTAGAATCTTCTGACACCATTCCCGCTTTCCCTGGAACCAATGGAAGTCTGAGGTTCCTTCAGGGCTGTGATGAAGGGGGAGGGGCAAGGTTTCTTGTACCCTGCCTTCTTTCCCCTCCCCTTCACACAACCAAACAAGGTCCAGGTACAACATGGTCTTATAGTATATGGAATGTTGTAGCTATGTTGGTCCTAGGATATTAGAGACACAAGGTGGGTAAGATAATGTCTTTTATTAGACCAAATTCTATTCATGAGTGAGATGAGCTTTCGGGCAAAAGCTCTCGAAAGCTCATCTCGCTCACGAAAAGAAGTTGGTCCAACAAAAGGTATTACCTCACCCACCTTGTGTCTCTAATGGTTTTGCATTGATACTTATCAGTGACTATAACTCAGTTTTAGTATAACTGGTTCGGTTCCTCCTTTTGGTAACTTATCAGAACCAATCTGTAATAACAGAAAATTTCCAAGTTTTGTGACTGTTTGGCCCATGATGGCAGCGGGGTGTGGGGGGGCGGAATCTGGGCTTTTCCCCTGACAATTCACTAAAGAGATTAAATAGTTTTACAGATAGATAAGTTTGCCTGTGAGATTTTTTTTCTCCACGGGGCATCGCTACAGGAAAACAATTACAATTGCTTGGATGCCTTAATTGTGTATTTCCATATTGTAGCAGCGTTCCTACCTGGTGGGGCTCATAGGTTGATCTCCAGCTTGGTTTGGTTGCTGTGGTGATTTGACTGCAGTGACTTGACCCCTCTGACTAAGTCAGAAAAGAAAGTCCATTCCATCCAGGGTACAGAAGTCCCAAAAAGTCTTCTGCTCCAGGCTCAAGCTGGGCACAACCCTGCCTTCCTAGGGATCTCTCTCTTTCAAACTTCAGACATTCTTCAGCCTACCCTCTGAGTTCAGCTCTCAGCCCTCCCAGGCTCTGCTCGCTCTCTCCCCTCAGCTCCTCCTGGGCTCCTTTGAGTTTCTTCCTGCTCTCTATGGAGTACTGACTCCTCGGGCTTCTTACCTCTAGTCTCCCTTCTCCCTCCTTCTAGCTCACAACAGGTTTTTATCTCATCTTTCTCCCCCACCCCCACTCCCTGCTTGACTCTTTTTAAGCCACGTAATCTGTCAAATGACCATTTTCCCCACTTGGGGAGGCAAGTTCAGTATGTCACAGGTGGTACAGGACATATACTCTCAGTATCAATTCCATCTTAATGAAGGTTTACATCTGGGGAATTTCTATTACACTGCAGATTTATAATCTCTTTGTATCCCATACTGTACCATCTTCAAAGATTATGGGATAATACCTTTGACATCACCAGTTAAGGTCCTTGGGTGACCAGATGTCCCATTTGTATCAGGACTGTCCAGGTATATGGGGCTTTGTCTTACATAGGACCCTATTAGCCTCCACCGCCCATCCCAATTGTTCACACTTGCTATCTGGTCACCCTATAAGATCCAGAACTAGAATCTCTGCTCTTCCCATCTCCACACATTGAGGGTGAATCATTTTTCATAGTGTTGTAAGTCTCTGTTAAGATTTGTCTGCCTACTCCTACATGTATCACACTCATTTTGGTTTGTTATTCTCTCTTTCCATAGTGACTTTATACATTACTGAGAAAAAGCATCTGTTTGTGTTTGCATATACCATACCAGTATATTTTGAAGTCCAAGTAAGAAATCTAATAAAAAAATGTGAAATACTGGAAAATGTTTAGAAAATACATTAATGTGGTTTTCTTTCCATGTGCAAATAGTTCCTTTTTCAAAATATTGACATTAAACCTTTATTTTTTTTTCTCACACTAAATTGACAGCTTCTTTTCTTATGGCCTGAATAGCAGGGTAGTATAGCGTTTCCAACAGCACATGCTTTCACTTAGCCACAGTATAAGTGAGGGACACATCATTCTTTGTACCTCTATCAATGCCAAGTTTGACTTGCAGAGCGGGGGGGGAAAGTAAGGTGTGTTCCTTAACCATTTGTATTCAGCTTTCTGTAGATCTAACCTGGCCACGTTAGTTTAGACATAACAAAGAGTCCAGATAATGTCAATGGCATTATTATAAAGTCACCACTTAGGACACATCAGCAAACATTGTGTCACCACTTCCATTATAAAACTAGGCTTATATGTCTGCCAAAAGACTTGCTCCAAACTAACACTTGGCAAAGAAAGTTGCAGCCTGAGGGTTGTTGTTTTTTTTTAAACCACTAAGTATAAATTTATTAATACAAGTGTTAGATTCTGCCACCCAGTGTTGCAGGGGGTAGTACCTTAATATGCACAGTCTCACTGAAGTCCATGGAGTAAGGTGCCACTCCCTGTGAGAAAAGGTGACAGATTCTGGCCCTAAATTATCTGAATGTAATTACAGAGAAACTGGTATTAGGCTATGTTTGTGGATCCAGCTAAAGCAACAAAGTTGGGCTAGTGTCTCTTCATGCATGGGGGGAGGGGGGAGAAATGTGAAAATAGCCAAGAAGTTGAGGTTTTCAGACTGGCTGCATGATGCAAGTAAACTGATTCTACGAAAATTGCAGAACAATTGTTACCATCACTTAGACTAGTTTGGCTCCTAAAGTTCTGAATCCATCTGTCACGTCATCGCCTACATATTTATGCTTCTTTCTTTAACACTCATATTTTGCTCTTTTGAAAGCAAAGATAGTAACATAAATCAGTTTCAGTAATATTGTGACACAAGTGTTTGCTAGCAAATTCAAAATAGAGGATGACTTTCTGCCTATAGCTCATGTCATTTTACTCTCAGTACAATCTAAAGGCAGGAGCTAAATTCAGCCTTGATGAAACTTAGTGGAATTGCCCCTCTTTATAGTGGGGCTGAATTTGACCCCGTGATAATTTCCTTTAACTTGTCAAGTTGTGTCACATCCTCAGGGAAAACTTTAGACACAGATGGGATAGGCAGCTGCCTAAAGCATCACATGGCAGGGCTGAGGGACATGATTCTGGAAGTAGTTTCACTGCAGGAAAAAAACGCTGTCAAAAGAATGATCCCCAGGAAAAGAGATGGTGCAGATTGTGAAAGGCAGCTGACTAGCCAAAGAACAATTTACTTCCCAGCTAAAAGGAGACAGAGATTTTCTGTGAGAATGGACTGGCAAGGGCTCTAGAATAGGACTCTGGAGCTTTGGGTTCCATTACCAGTTCAGCTATAGACTTCTGCAGTGACCTTGGGTAAGACATTTAATCTATCCTCAGTTCCCCCGTGGTGAAATAGGGACAATATTTCCCTTCCTCATAGGGATGTTGTTAGAATAAATACCATAAATATCTGAACATTTTAGTCATTATAGTCATGCTGAGCACATAGGTCGACACAACCCACTATAAGGAGGAAATAAGAAGACTGGCTAGAACCAGGGAAGGAAAGATGTAAACAGAAGGGGACTGGCTTTTTTGTATTAAGCGGAAGCAATCACTTACAAATTTTTGTCACGGACATTATTATGCCTGCATACTCTTTGCTTGCTGCATAGATTCATAGCATTTAAGGCAAGAAAATATCATTAGATCATCTAGATTAACCTTATATATGTCAAAGGTCATTAGAGGAGCCTGAGTAAAATTTTTCCCTCCCGTTGTTTGTCTGTGAATTAAGAAGAGAGTTTGTCACCACTGGTGTTAATTCAACCACTTTTAAGTAGGTATTTCAGGACTCCATTCTGTCACTCGTGGAAACTGCAAAAAGCTTTGTTGGCACATACTGTTTCAGGCAGGTATTCCTCCCAAAGCAATAGATCAGAAAGGACACTTACCCTTGTATCCTGAAACACATACTTTGACTGAGCTGCTCATTTGCCCTTTGCTTTGCCAGAGAGGAGTTCTGAGTGGAGGCTTCAACAGTGAAATCTTGGCCACATTGAAGTCAAAGGCAAAACTTCCATTGACTTCAACAGGGCCAGGATTTCATCCCAACTGACAATTCATACGTCTACTTTTCAAACACAGTGCTGCAAATGAGATGCAATATCTGTGACGATCCCACCAAAAAAGATCATGACTTCCTTACAGGTAGTTATGACCATGGACAGGAGTATTATGTATTAAAAGCAATTTGAAAATACCACAAGGCCTTACTCAAACAATACCTGTAGTAAACTTTGTTTTGACAATAATTTACATGTAAATAGGGTTGCCTGGTGTCCGGTTTTCAACTGTAACACGTGGTCAAAAAGGGACCCTGCTGGCTCTGGTTGGTCACAGTGCCGGTAGACTCCATGTCTGGCTCCATGCAGCTCCCAGGAAGCGGCCAGCATGTCCCTCCAGCTCCTAGGTGGAGGGATGGCCAGGGGACTCCGCACACTGTCCCCGCCTGCAGGCACCACCCCAAGCGCTGGCTGTACAGCTCCCATTGGCTGGGAACCACAGCCAATGGGAGCTGTTTGGGTGGCACCTATGGGCAGGGGCAGCACACAGACCCTCCTGGCTGCCCCTCTGCCTAGGGGCTGCAGGAACATGTCACCACTTCCTCAGAGCCCCCTTCATACTCCAAACCCCTCAGCCACACCTCCCAGCCTAGATCCCCCACCTGTACCCCAAACCCCTAATTTCCAGCCCCTACACCCCCAGCTAGACCCTTCACACCCTCCCGCACCCCAACCACCTGAGCGAGGGTGAGGGAGAGCAAGCAACAGAGGGAGGGGGGATGGAGTGAGTGGGGACGGGGCCTCGGAGAAGGATCCAGGAAGAGTGTTCAGTTTTCTGCAGTTAGAAAGTTGGCAAATCTACATGTATACAAAACCTGTAATTAGAGCAGGTCAGAAAAATTGGAGGGGGTTGGAATGTTCAATGGAAAATTTCCAGATTTTGGAGGGGGTGGAATCAAAATTTGAAACCTCAGCCAAACACAGAGTATTTGATTGTGAAATGGTGTGTGCCTCATGGGAATTGTAGTTTGGGTGCCTCATAATCCTGTTCTTCTCTATAGGCTGGGCCTCCCTATTCAGACTGTCTCTCATAATGCATCATGGTTAGAAAGGGGAGGCAGTGCATCATGGTAGTTGCATAGCCGTGGTGCATGATAGGAGCTTAAGTCAAGCAACATATAAGAATCAAAATATTTCTGTTTTTTCAAATGAAATACTTCATTATCAACATTTTCCATAGAAAGCAGATACCTTATATGAAAAATTAAGTTTAACTGAAAACAGAATTTTCCATAGAAAAACAGTTAGGATGGAGAATTTTTACCAGCCTGACCTGTCACCCCAAAGCACTTCAAAACTATATACAGACATGAAACTACCTCTAGAGTGACAGGCAGGCAGGCAGATCACTAGCACCCAACATAGTGGAAGAAGGAGAGGATGTCTCTTGACCAAGGACACTAGGGCAAAATTTTACCCTGCCATGCTCAGAGCAGTGAGGACCTATGGCTTTTTAAGATGTCTTCTAAAAGCCTTGCACTTGTAAACATGGTTCTCAGTTTATCTACGGTGGATGGTGAAAGGTTCCTGCCAGCATTTGAACTTCCAGTTTCAGGGAGCTTAGGTATTTTCAAATCTGATGACTAGCTAACAAAAGCAACCTCTTCATTTGATAAGGCGGACTCTAATTCACATACTTCCTCTATGATTTCCACACAGCAAATGTCTAAGCTGTTTCAGTTTTCTCCAAACCATCAGGCACAGACCAGTCATCTTTAAAGTAGAGTGTATGCTTCAGTATGAAAAACTAAAGAGACATTTCTGAACACTATTAAGTAGAGCTTCTTGAAAAATTTATTTTATTTCCCACTGAAAATGATGATAATGAAAAAAATCTTCATTTTTTTGTGTATGCTTCTTGTAGAATTTTGGGGATTTTTGTCCAACCCCTCTCCCTCAACTCTGAAACTAAACTTACGTTTAGTCAAAATGCATTTTTTTATTATAGTTTTGTCAGCTTTCTAACAGCTGTACTCTTAAGCATGCCTCTTACCATTGCCATGATTTTGGGGGGGGGTTGTAAATCTCCAAATCCCAGCTGTCTTGCATCTATAACCTCACAGCTCACTGTATACCACAGTCCAATATTGCCAGGCTCTTGTTTGCTTTTTAGCTACCTTCCGTTCTCCTCAGATATATATGTCTGGAATAGGTTTGAATTTGGCAGCAGCAGAAATACCGACACTGGGGGAATTTTTACTGAAAAGGTTAGGTGCCAAGTGAGCTAAGGCACCCACAGGGTTCAGTGGGAGTTTGTGCATCATGGTGGATCCTGAAACTGAGATGCTGGTGCTTAACTCCTTTTGTGCATCCAGCCCACAGAGACCCAAACATCAACAGAAAAAGTGAACCTAACTTCCTCACAAAAACAGTTGTGATTTTGGCCTGGTTTGAATTTGAGGGAAAATTCAGGCTGGCTTTTATTTTATTTGAACTGATTCAACCGTATCTGTTTCCAACTACACTGGTTTCCAGTGGAGTATTATATTTTACATTCTGGTGTCCTTAATCAGAGGAAGTTTGGTACTGTATCACTTTTTATCTCTCTTAAAGGTTCTTGTAAACAGATTAAGTCATCATTTGGCTCGGGACCCAGCAGCCAAAGGGAATTCAGCTGCGGCAGTGACCGAGTGAGAAGCAAGCAGCATAGCACAAGCCTTTTTGCTGTTAGCTGCCCACTTTCTACCAGTGCAGCTCATAGGAGGAGACTCAGATGAATCTGCTTCCATCAAGTCGCAGCACAAGGGAAGTGAGCGGCTGTGATTTAGCCCTGGTCTACACTGGGGGGGGGGGGGAAATCAATCTAAGTTAACTCTGTCAACTCTGCCTGCGTCTCTCGCAGTACAGGAGTCAACGGAAGAGTGCTCAGGGGTCGATTTATCGCATCTAGACTAGACGCGATAAATTGGTCCCCCCTGGATCAATTGCTGCCTGCCAAGCCAGCGGGTAGTGTAGACATACCCTTAAGTAATGTTAAGCCAGCATGGCCAGAAGACACAGCATGCACCATCTGAGTGGGAGATGCAGGAAAAGTTTTGTCAGATCCAGGTCCAGTATAGTCTTAATCCATGCCTGTGCTGTTATTAACCCATTAATTATTATGTCATAATATGTCTTTTTTTACACTATTTTCACAAAGTTTCCCTAACATTTAGTTCCCAGTGGATTATTATCTCTGGAGCAGCATTCCCATGCACCCCCAACAGATTGTGCAAGTAGTTCAGTCACCAAAATCTGAAACCTGCTGGAAGCCAGGCCATCCACAAAGAGGTCCTATTCCTTCCCAGTCTCCTCTCATTTTCTAGTCTGTTATCCCCCCCTGCAGCCACAATAGGCTGCAGGGGGGATAACAGACTAGAAAATGAGAGGAGACTGGGAAGGAATAGGACCTCTTTGTGGATGGCCTGGCTTCCAACAGGTTTCAGATTTTGGTGATCAGGCCTACAAATTTACCCTAATTGTGAGCTCAACTGTGAAAAGTGAGTGAAAGTTCATAAAGTGTCACTATAACCTATAACAAATGTTGATAGGAAAAGATGCAAAAAAATAAAAGATCAAAAGACTGAATTTGCCCAAACAAAAAGGCCTACTGATGTAATTCAAGGACTATTGAGATTATGTCTGGTAAAGAAGAACAGTATGAGACCAGAAATCAATGAACCGAAGTTGGTATGTCAGAAATCAGGCCTATTGGTAGACATGAGAACATAAGAACGGCCATACTGGGTCAGACCAAAGGTCCAGCTAGCCCAGTATCTTGTCTTCCGACAGCGGACAATGCCAGGTGCCCCACAGGGAATGAACAGAACAGCTAATCATCAAGTGATCCATCCCTGTGCCAGACATAATAATGAGGATGTACTATTTCACCCATCATTCCATTTTGGAGTCCTTAAAAGAAGACTGGGAGGAAAATTGGCAGAGCAGAAGTGAAGGGGGACAATTGACTGAAAGAAGGTGAAGAAGCAAGCTTCACCATCATGACTGCAATCTCTGCTGTCTCTTGGGATCTGGGATCCACTGTAATACCATTAGGCCTTCATCGTCCTCATACCAAGAGATGTCCTGACCAGACCAGGTCAAGAGAGGTAGCCAGATGACATCACCACTTCCACTGGATTTGGCTGACTCCCAAATACCACTTGAGATATGTGACTTTGTCTCACACACAGCACTGTGTCCTTTTCCTTCTCCACCTTATTTCTTCTCTTTCCTATCCTTTATCTTTTGCTTTCTCTCTAATAAGAGTCTGGCTAAGCTGACCAAGACTGTATATTTTGCTCCACCACTGTAAGCCTTTGACCACAAAGAGACAGCTAAAAGCAATGCCTTAAACAGCCCAATGCTGGTACAAGTTAGCCAGATAGTGGAGTAGCTGATAACACTGTGTGCTGTGCCTATTTTTCCAGTAGTGGGGCTGAAAATGAAAGTAAACACCAGAGGCAGAAGCTGCATTTTCTATCTTTTGCTAATCGCTCTTCTCCCCTCTTGTGTGTTAGTCTTGTTTTGTCTTCTATGAAATGGGGTTGCATTTTAACAGCAACAGCCATGTCTCCAGCCCATTTCAACTAATTTCTTCTTTTCCCCAAAAAGGACAGTTATTATACCTTTGACACCACCTGAGGCAATCAAAGAAGTCCTTTAAAGACTCTCCAGCTATAGGGAAAGGGAACAAGGAATATTAAAATAAAAGTCTTCTTTAATACTTCATATTTCAAAAGCTTTAATTTTTTTTCCATTTTCTGTATCTTACATAAAAGGCTAAAAGGATATTTAATGGTGTGGTTGCCATATTATTAAGCAAGCTGAGATCTCTGTATACCAAACCTTGTTTAAAACTGTTTAATGTTAACATGACCTGGAAACTGTCCAACACCTTAGATCTTTAATCTTATATATTCCATCAAATTAATACAAGCAGCCCTTCTCAAGGGTGATTCCTCAATACGGTGGAACTTCAAAAATCACTCTCAGTATTTAACCTTCTGCCTCCTTCCTGCAGGAAGGTCCCTAACCCTATGTAGAGGATTCCTGGGAGGAAAGTGAGAGTGATGACACAAAGGTTGCTGGAACAACTTTTACAGTGGGGATGCTGAGAGCCATTGAACCAGACTGTAAAGCCTGTATATAACAGAAACCACTTCAAGCCAGGGGATGCTGCAGCACCCCTAGTTGCAGCATCTATGCACTTCCAGCTTCTAACCCCCGGGTTGGGATCTACCTGGCTTCATCCTGCAGAGGGAGATGGGGCAATTAGCCATTTGATAATCAGTTTGATCCATGTTCTCACAGAAAGTGTTGACAAATATATTTGTGACATGGTTCGTCTGCTTTAAATTATATTAAATTGACGCAAAAAATAAAACTACAGTCAACTCCCTAGCCTTCCTTTCAGTCTTTCTGAAAGAGCCAGCCTGACCACCACAATTTCCATAAGTGATTTCTATATTGATTCTGCTTAGCATGTACAGTATGCTATTGCTCTGAGGCCTCTATTAACTTCTGGTGCACTGAAGTACTGCTGGCTTGACCTCTTCTGCAGAATTTGATTTTTACCACAAAATATGTTAGCAAAGTGGTGGAAAAATAAAGTCATACATAGTTATGATTCTAGCAAATATATATGTCCTAGGAGAACAACAGAAGGAGCTGAGAAATTTCACAGGTAAATTGTTTCCACTGACCTTGCCAGAGGCATTCCATGGCTGCCAACAGCAAGCAATTTGCTTCCCCAACTTCATCCTCCAGTGTACTAGCGTCTCTTCCTAGATCATCTCCTCATCCCTCACTTTGATGAAAATCTGAGTGCCACGCTGTATTTTTGTTTGTGTGGATTTTTTTCCAAAGTGCCATGAAGTATTGAGACATCTATCATTGAGGGACAGTATAAATTCTATATTAGACGTAGGGGGAAATCCTATATTAAACCTCATCTTGACAAATAAAGAGGAACTGATCACAGAACTAAAAAACTTTAGGTCAGGGCCAGCTCCAGCCTTTTTGCCACCCCAAGTGGCGAAGAAGGAAAAAAAAAAAAAAAAAGATTGAGCTGCTGCAGAAGTGCCGCCGCCAAAGAAGAAGAAGGGGAGTGAAGGGCCCGCCACCGAAGACCCCGACGTGCAGCCCCAATCACAGACGGAGTGCCGCCCCTTTCTATTGGCCACCCCAGGCACCGGCTTCCTTCGCTGGTGCCTGTAGCCAGCCCTGCTTTAGGTACAAGTGATCATGACTGGATCGCATTTATAATATACAAACAGACTAAAGTTCAGACCAGTCACACACACACAGTGCTTTAAAAGGCCCAATTTCAAAAAGTCGAAAGCAATTATGAGACAAATCAGCTGAGTGGAAAAGTTTAATCGGAAAAATATGAAAGATAGCTGGGAATTGTTTAAGAACACGTCATTAGAAACCCAAAAAGTCACAACTGGGGAAGAAGGACATATTGGCTAAACTGACTTGGTTTAGCGGGTAAGTGAAGGTAACTATAACACTTTTAAAATATATATATCTATGTATATATCGAGAGAGAGAGAGATTGATATAACTAAGGGGGAAAAGGGGAAGTTGCAAGGCTGGCCCTGGGGTGGTCGACATGAGTGACTGTCTAGGGCGTCGTGTTTGGGTGGGGTTAGGGGTACTGTCAAGAGGGTGTTACAATAACACCGTACACTGCCCCTTACAGGCTCTGCTGCCCAGCCCTATTCAGCTCACAGCCACAGTGCATCCTCATTCCCTGCTCCACCTGCACCTCTGCTCCACTCCCAGACAAGCTCCAGCCCCCAACCCCCCTCCACCTCCAGCCTCGCCCAGGACACCACTTTCCGTAAGGTTGGTCCTGGGAAGTTGATAATAATCAATATAAATCAGAAGGTAGGAACTGCAGTAAAACCATAAGGGAAGCAAAAGGACATAAGGAGAAATCTATAGCCAGCAGAGCTACAAAGCTCCTCATTGTCCTTAAGTATATTAGGAACAAAAAGAAACCTAACAACGGTATTGATCCATTATTAGATGAAAATGGTAGAATTATCAGTAATAATGCAGAAAAGGCAGCATTCAGTAAATATTTCTGTTCTGTATTTGTGAAAAAAACAGATAGTCATATCATATGTAACATTCTACTAGCATCTCAGGAGGATGTTAAACAGCGGCTATTGAAGTTAGATATTTTTGAATAATCAGGTCCAGATAACTTGCATCCAAGAGTTTTCAAAGAGCCAGTTGAGGACCTTGCTAGACCCTTACTGGTGATTTCAGAATAAGTCTTAGAAAACCAGGGAAGTTCCAGAAGACCAGAAGAAGCAACTGCTGTGACAATATTTTAAAAGGGAAAATGGGATGATCTGGGTAATTATAGGCCTGTCAGTGTGACTTCATCCCAGGCAGAATAATGGAGCAGCTGCAGGGGCGGCTCTAGGAATTGCGCTGCCCCAAGCAGGGCGGCACGCCGCGGCGGGAGCTCTGGCAGTCGCCGGTCCCGCGGCTCCAGTGGACCTCCCGCAGGCACGCCTGCGGATGCTCCACCGAAGCCGCGGGACCAACGGACCCTCCGCAGGCATGCCTATGGGAGGTCCACCGGAGCCGCCTGCCGCCCTTCCACGGCACGCCACCCCAAGCGCATGCTTGGTGCGCTGGGGTCTGGAGCCGGCCCTGAGCAGCTGATACAGAATTCAATTAAATGAAGAAATTAAAATAGGGTAATGTAAGTTATACCAATTAATATGGGTTTGTGGAAACTAGATCATGTCAAACTAGTTTTACATGATTATAAAAAATAAATAATTGGAGATATACCAATCTCCTAGAACTGGAAGGGACCTTGAAAGGTCATTGAGTATAGCCCCCTGCCTTCACTAACAGGACCAAGTACTGATTTTTGCCCCAGATCCCTAAGTAGCCCCCTCAAGGACTGAGCTCACAACCCTGGGTTTAGCAGGCCAATGCTCAAACCACTGAGCTATCCCTCTCCACCCCCTAGAAAATTACAAGTTTGGTTGAAAAGGTAATAGTGTTGATAGAATATATTTAGACTTCAGTAAGGCATTTTATGTCATATCACATGCCATTTTTAATTAAGAAAACAAGACAATATACAATTAATATGGTGCACATTAAATGAACTAAAAGCTGGATAACTTCATAGGTCTCAAAAGGGAACCATCAGCATGCAGGTGTGTTTCTCGTTGAGTCCCGCAGAGAGCAGTTCCTTGCCCTATGCTATTTAATTTTTTTTTTACCAATGCTCTGGAAGAAAACATAAATCATAGGAAAAGTTTGCAGATGAAACAAAAATTGGAAGAGTGATAAACAATGAAAAGGACAGGTTACTACTACAGAGTGATCTGGATTGCTCAGTAATCTGAGCTCAGGCAAACTATATATTTTAATATGGATAAATGTTAATATATTAATCTAGGAATAAAGACTAAACAATCTTTACAAGATGGGTGACTCTATCCTGGAAAGCAGTGACTCTGAAAAGGATTTGGGAGTCATGGTGGATAATCAGCTGAACATGAGCTCCCTGTATTTGATGCTGTCACCAAAAGAGCTAATCTGAGCCTTGGATTCATAAACAGGGGAATCTCTGTATTTGGGACTGGTACAGCTGCTGCTAAAATACTGGGTCCAGTTCTGGTGTCCACAATAGATGAAGGACTTTGAAAAAATTGGGGAGGGGTATAGAAAACAGCCATGAAAATGTTTAGAAAACATGCCTTATAGTGATAGATTCAAAGAGCTCAATCAACTTAGCATAACAAGTAGAATGTAAGGGGTGACTTGATTACAGTCTATAAGTACCTTCATGAGAACAACTATTTGATAATGGGCTCTTCAGTATTTCAGACAAAAGTACAACCTACTCCAATGGCTGGAAGTTGAAGCTACAACAATTCAGACTGAAAATAAGGTGTAAATTTTTAACAGTGACGGTAATTAACCACTAAACAATTTACTATGGATTGTGGTGGACTCTCCATTATTGGCAATTTTTAAATCAAGATTGCATGCTTTTCTAAAAGCTATGCTCTAGGAATTATTTTGGGGAAGCCTGTGTTATACGGGATGTCAGACTGGATAATCACAATGTTTTCTTCTGGCCATGAAATTTAGGAATCTATGAAAACTGAAAGTGAAAGAGTACAGGAAAAGCAGGTGCAATTTGAACAGAAAATCATTTCTTTCTCTCCACATTGTTCATTCCAAGAGCTGCACAGAAATACTGCTATCTCTGTCAGTATGTAGTGTATCCTAACTGATCACAAAACCTATAGAGACTTTGACTTAATGCTTCAGAAAACTGTTTGATAAAGAGATTTATTGTGGCTCTTAGCATTTCCTAGGGACAGAATTTAGCTGCAAAAATGTTCTCAAAGTCCTCTCGTTTGTGTTTACTGAGTTTAACATACAGCTCAGGAGGTTGGTGTTGGATTCATTTTGAACTTCCCAGCATGAGTTCTGAAATCCCCAAGTTAGCTATGAAAGGAGTTGGGGAGGAGGACTAATGCCTTCATGTGAAATTTTGGCAACAAGATACTGTGACGGGAGCCCCAGGGTACAACCTGGACTGGGGTACAGCTGTGCCCTCTTAACTCTGCAGCCTGGGCTGTCTCTCACAATGCTTTGCTAGTGACAAGCAGCAAACCCCTCCAGGCCCTGCTATCACTCAGCACAACAGAATGTGGAGCCCCACACCCAGCTGGATTGCATGAATGCTCAAAGAGCCACTCATAAGTCTCACAGAGAAAGGCACCAGCCAATTCCCCCCAGTTCCCTTGCCTTGCACCCCAGAGCTATACCACCTTGCCCTGGTCCGAAGCCTGACCAGTGAAAATTTATTAACCAGTCTGTCCCTCCCTCAGTGTGGAGAGGACATACACAAGCCTTTGTAAACTGAGTTGAGATTTCCCAAGCACTTCAACCAAAACACACTGTTTTGGTAAAATATATGGGCTGTCAAGCGATTAAAAAAATCAATCATGATTAATCGCACTGTTAAACAATAATAGAACACCATTTATCTAAATATTTTGGGTGTTTTCTACATTTTCAAATATATTGATTTCAATTACAACACAGAATACAAAGTGTACAGTGCTCACTTTATATTTATTTTCGATTATTGTGGCAGAGCTCCGACCTTGTCCCCGTGGGTCCCACGCTTCCAGGCGGTTTATGCTAGCCTCAGAGGCTCAATGTGACCCTCCACATAGCCCTTCTCTCTCTAGGGCCAGGGTTACAGTCTACTGAGCCCTTTTCATCATAAGCCAGCAAGGAGGTTGGTGAGAGAACTCCCACAGTCTCTGATGTCCCTACAACATTGTTCCCAAACAGTTTAGCCTCCTTTCCTGACAGGGGCCTGTCTTCCCCCCCAAGGAAGTGTTTCTGTAGTGGCAGGTTTGGGGGAACCCAGGCCCACCCTCTACTCCAGGTTCCAGCCCAGGGACCCTAACGGCAGCAACTGTTGGCAGTGATCTTTCACTGCCAGAGTTGCTACATTTCCCTGGGCCCCTTCCCCACAGTTCTCCTGCTTTCCCTCTCTCAACACCTTCTTCACCCTTACCCTAGGGCTCCCTTTCCAGTGGCTTCAGCCACACTTTCTCTCCTCTAGCTTCTTGGCTTCCACCCTGCTTGACTGGAGTGAGCCCTTTTATACTATCAGAGGGGCCTTAATTAGAGTCCGGTGTTCACATGAATCTAACAGCCTCACCTGACTCTTTGCAGGTTAATTGGAGTCATGTGTCCACTCTAGCCTGGAGCAGCCCCTGCTCTGGTCAGTCAGGGAACAGAAAACTGCTTCTCTAGTGGCCAGTAGATCGGCCCTCAACTCCTCTCCTATAGCCCTCCGGCTTGGAGGCAGTGGGAGGCTTCTGTTCCCACTGCTGGGGCTGCTACTCGGCTCTGGGCCTTTGCTGCTGCTGCTCTTGCTCCAGCTACTCCCCTGGCTGGGCCAGACATCACACCCCTTCTCTGCTACCCTTCCCCTTCCCCTGGTTGTTGCTGTTCCTGCTGCAGCCCCTTGGGCAGGGGCCTGCTGGCCCACTCCCCAGAGGAGGGGAGTGAGGGACCCCAGCCCCAGCCGTTGCTACTGCTGCTGTGAACACCACCACCACCACCTGAGAGTTCCTGCCTGGTCACCGGACTGCTGACTGGAGCTGCTGGAGCAGCTGTTGCTGCCTAAGAGCCGCTGAAGCCTCGAGAAGGAGGAAGAAGGGGACCGTCTTCTGCTGGGGGAGTGCGTAGAGTGTCTCGGTAGGCCTGAGGCTTTGACAGAGGCCCCACTAAAGGACAGCCAGGGATCTGTGACCCCACCCCCTGATAGGCTGCGAGAGGAGCTGCAAGAGTTTCTCCAGGACACTCGTAGTTCCCGCAATAAGGTGCAGCTTGCTCTCCAGCGATGGGGGGATTTCCGGGAAGCAGGCCGCCACAGCCTACCAGTGGCTTCTGTGACTCCTTGCTCACCGGGGTAGGTCACGGTTTTCTGCGCTGCCCAATGGGGGCCATGAGCATCTCTGCCAGTGAGGATCCCCCCCTCAGCACTCCTCATGGCACCTGTCATCTTCGCAACATTAAACACCCGGGTCTGTAGGATGGGTCTCTGCAGGTACCAGGTGCTCTCCTTCCTTTGGGAGGTGGGGGGGTACTCTGTGGTTTTCCTGCAGGATCCGGCTGCCAAAGACAGCTGGCAGCTGGAGTGGGGGTACAGGGTCTACTTTAGCCACCTCACAGTTCGTACGCCTGGAGTGGCGACCCTGTCCTCCCCTGACCTACGGCCCAAGGTGCTGGGAGTCACCGAAGCTGTGCTGGGCTGCCTGCTGCAAATCTGGGTCTGCATGGAGGGGCTAGTGCTCAGTCTCGTCAACATTTATGCCCTGACATTGGGCCCAGAGCAGCTATGCTTTTATCAGCAGGCGTCCACCTTCCTTGGCTCCTTGGATCCTCAAGAATGCCTGGTCCTGGGCAGGGACTTTAACACCACCCTCAAGGAGCGGGACCGCTCAGGGACCAAGCAGTGCCCAGTCGCCGCGGATGTCTTCCTGGAGATGGTCAGCCATCACTCCCTGGTGGCACGACCACCACCAGGACAACATCTTGACATTTACCTTTGTCCAGGTGGAGGCCCATCAGTTGCGCCACTCCCTGTTGGACCATATATATCTGTCACACTTCCACCTTTCACAGGCCCACTCCTCCAGCATCCAGCCAACCCTGTTTTCTGATCACCATCCAACCACCATGACAGCCTCTCTCTGTGCAGAGAGGTCAGGGCCGGCCTGTTGGCATTTCAACAACAGCTTGTTGGAGGATGTGGGCTTTGTGGCGTCCTTCTGGGAGTTCTGGCTGGCCTGGTGAGGGCAGAAGCGCACCTTTCCCTTGGCACAGCGGTGGTGGAACATGGGGGAGGTGCACGCCCAGCTCTTCTGCCATGACTACACCCAGGACGCCAGCCGGCGGAGGGATGCGGCGATAGAGCAGTTGGAATGGGAGGTCTTAGAGCTGGAGAGGCATCTGGCCGCCAGCCCCAAGGATCCATCCCTCTGCGGCGCGTGCTGGGAGAAGCGGAAGGAGCTCCGGGCCCTTGAGGACCATCGGGCCTGGGGTGCCTTTGTTCGATCCCGCATCCGCCTCCTTCGGGAGATGGATCACGGCTCCCGCTTCTTCTACACCCTGGAGAAAAGGAGGGGGGCCAAGAAGCACATCACCTGCCTCCTGGCGGAGGACGGCACCCCCCCACGGATCCGGCGGAGATGTGCGGGAGAGCCAGGACCTTCTATGCAGGACTTTTCTCCCCAGATCCGACTGATCCTAACGTTTGCAGAGTGCTCTGGGATGGACTCCTGACAGTCAGCGCGGGCGACTGAGACCAGCTAGAGCTGCCTCTCTCTCTGGCCAAGTTCTTGGAAGCCCTCTGCCGCATGCCCACCAATAAATCTCCAGGCATGGACAGGCTGACCGTGGAGTTCTACCGCGTGTTCTGAGATGTCCTCGGCCCAGACCTAGACACCATCTGGGCCGAGTCCTTGCAGAGCAGAGTCCTCCCTCTTTTGTGCAGGCAAGCCGTGCTCGCCTTATTGCTGAAGAAGGGGAACCTCTGTGACTTACGGAATTGGCATCCTGTCTCACTCCTCAGCACAGACTACAAAGTTGTAGCAAAGGCCATCTCACTGTGGCTCAGGTCCATGCTGATAGATTTGGTCCACCCAGACCAGACCTACATTGTCCCAGGCCACAACATATTTGATAATTTGTATCTGGTCTGGGATCTTCTGGAGCTCAGGTGTAGGGATGGTCTGTCGTTGGCCCTCCTGTCCCTGGATCAGGAGAAGGCGTTTGACAAGGTGGACCACGGGTATCTCCTGAGCACTCTGTGAGCGTTTGGCTTCAGACTCCAGTTTGTGGGCTTTCTCCAGGTGCTCTACACCTCTGCAGAGTGTCTGGTCAGGTTCAACTTGACCCTGACTGAACCAGTGAGCTTCGGGTGAGGAGTATGGCAGGGGTGCCCCCTCTCAGGCCAGCTGTACACTCTGGCAATCGAGCTAGGGTGACCAGATGAGAGGAAGAAAATATCAGGACACATGAGTAGGAAGGGGTCACCATCAGAGAAAAAAAGAAAGCCGAGTGCTGCCAGAGGAGCAAAAAAAAGAATACCATGAAATATCAGGACAAACGGCTTGCTTAGAAAGAACCGTGTGGTAGATTAACTGTGGCAATTACCCTCTTTATAGTCTGGGGAGAAAACAGAAGAGGCCTGTTTTGGCAATCTGGCTTGCTGGAGCATTCATAGTGTAGGCAGGGAACTGTGCAGCTGGATATACTCCCATCATATATATGTCTCCATGCAAGAGAGGTGATGGTTGGGGAGCTGGAAGCCTGAGAGCGGGTGCCCTTGCTGGATCATGAGAGGGGAAATACAGGTGTAGTTGCCCTAAACTGTGACACTTACTACTGCTGCTAACTAACTGAGTAGCTCTTTTAGTTTAAATGGTAGAGACTTCTACTTTGGAGTTAGAGGTCCCATATTCAATCTCCTCTCCTGATCATAACTATTGGGGATATTACTTACCTTTATGCAGAGCTCTAGGACCCAAATTTAGGGTGGACATAAAATGTGCCACCCTCTGCAGTCTCCTAACAGCTTTCCCATGGGCCTCTGGTTAGTAATCATGGCTCCAACATACAGTGATCATCCCCAGAAACTTGAAAAGTTAATTTTTGAATATCCTTCCCTTGAACAGAAATGTGGTTAGCAGTAGAATCAGTCATTTGTTCTTCCTGGGAAAAATGGTTTGTTGTTGAAGAACAAAACATCTCTGGTGAGACCTCACACATTTAGCCCTTTTTCCCCAAGTGTGGAAGTAAAAGAATTGTTAAAAATCCAAGCCAAGCAGCAATCTTTTGAATATTATCTCACAGAAGTAAAACTTGGCCCAAGTTTTAAGTGCACAAATTGCTGAACTTTTATGGTTCAGATTCCCTCACCCACAACCTCATCAAAAAGCAATCTGGAAAAACTCAACATGGCTTAGGATATGAACAACAGGTTTTAACTGATCTTCCACTGATGTAGGTAATAAGGAGGGACAAGCAGACAAATCATTATAAGCTGCCAGTGTTTGCAAAAGGAAAATATTGAATACTATACCCTTGCTTCCAAAAGAGGCTACAAAGTTTAATTCCCCTTATCAAGTAAATGGAGGACAAGATGGCAAAGAGAGAAGGATGGGGGAACAAGAGAATAGGGAAAAAACATCCCCTAACCCAATTTATCTCAGCTTGTTTGCACTCAACATGTGCAATAGATGTGACATGTGACACACAGCATAGAATTAGTCTTTGTTTTATTCTGCCATAACTGTGAAGCCGAGGAGGACAACTTCAAAGTCCTAGCTAAACAGCTATTTTTAGAGTACTAGTGCAAGCCCCACTAGTCCCAGTATTAACCCAGGCGGGGAGGCTTGCTCCCAGAGGTTTGAAATGTTATGTGGGCATACCCTATGTTAATCTAATAACCTGACAAAAGAAAGCCCAGGAAGAATTCCCCTGCAGTTAGTAATCGAAAACAATGCTTTTGTGTTTTTTAAGATCTCTTGGTAATTTAAGGAAAGCTTTTTCATGAAAAAGACTTATTCACTGCCGTATGTTTGATGAAACAGTACCTGAAGAAAGCGATGGACAGAGCTTTGGACTTGCAGAGCCAAAGGAGGTTTGTACTCCCTTTGAAATGTCACATATTCAGAAACAGTTGGGAACAATGAAAGAGTTTTTCGTTTGTTTTAATTAATTTCAGTGTATGTAATGATGGTTTCATTAACAATATAAAGGACATTAAATAAGCTGCAAGAAAGAAACAACTTCCAAGAGTTACATCATTTCTAAGCAGTTGTACAGAGTAACAGAAAGCCGAACTCTCCCTGCTTTCTTCACATAGTTATATTAACTCCTTTATCCATGTAAAAAACTCAACAATGACTCCTTCACTTTTTCCTTATTAATCCCCATGAACATCCTCAGTGAGCTAGCATTGATTCTGAATTACAGGTGCATCCAAATCCTAACATTGGGTCTGATTCTACTTGCATTAAAGTCAATGGAAAGACTCCATTTGGCTTTGGTGGGAATTTGTTCAGGGTCTTTATGACTGACTCCTGTTCTTCTATGGGGCTAACCCAAACCCCACCAATTCAGATTCATCTCTTCACTGAGTAGTAAACAATAGCAGGAATGCAGGAAGGGGAACGAACAATGAACATTCTTGGGCCAGATTTTCCATCACTACCTTATACTAAGTGTGTCAGTGGGGTCAGGATTTCACCCGTAAAATTAAAGCATTACCTGTCCGCATATCTAGTCAAGAGATGCCAGCATAGGACCTAACTACAATAGGCACACCATCAGAGGCTCATTCACCTGCACATCTACCAATGTGATATATGCCATCATGTGCCAGCAATGCCCCTTTGCCATGTACATTGGCCAAACCAGACAGTCTCTACACAAAAGAATAAATAGACACAAAACCTAATTTCCCCCATACTAATTTCCCCTTACTGTTACTCACACCTTCTTGTCAACTGTTTAAAATGGGCTACTCTCATTACCACTACAAAAGTGATTTTTCCTCCCTTGGTATCCTACTGTTAATTGAATTGTCTCGTTAGACTGACCTCCCACTTGATATGGCAACTCCCATTTTTTCATGTGCTGGGTATTTATACCTGCTACTGTATTTTCCACTCCATACATCTGATGAAGTGGGTTCTAGCCCACGAAAACTTATGCCCAAATAAATGTGTTAGAATCTAAGGTGCCACAAGGATTCCTTGTTGTTTTTACCTGCTTTTGGTTTGCCTCTTGTCCTAACAGTTTTTCCAAAGGTTAGTCAACTGAATCTGACACTTTCCTGACACCTTCGTAATTCCTATAATTAATTGTAAGTGATTCCACTGAATCGTGTCCTTTAATAAAGGTCCTTTTGTACATGGAGAAATGCACACAGGCAAGCTGTAAAGGATGGCTCATGGAACATTCAGGCATGTTTTATGGAAATAACCTAAGTGAATAAGCCTTTTCTTAGCATTATGGTGTCACAAAACAATCATCCATCTTCAAATAATGAAGCTAATGTGACTCCAAAATATTACCTCCCATATTATCTCATCCCATTTATTGTATGGCAACTACTCTTGGGGTTCTCTTTTTTATGAGAAGTTCAACAGTACACCTCTACTTCGATATAACGCGACCCGATATAATACGAATTCAGATATAACGTGGTAAAGCAGTGCTCGGGGAGAAGAGGGCTGAGCACTCCAGTGGATCCAGTGGATCAAAGCAAGTTTGATATAATGCAGTTTCACCTATAATGTGGTAAGATTTTTTGGCTCCCGAGGACAGCATTATATCGGGGTAGAGGTGTAGTTTTCATTTGCCTCTGGTTTTCTATATGTATTTATCATTTAGGCTTGAATTCCATCTTCTTGATTCCAACAGAATAGATGGAATAATTTTAGTGCAGTCAGTGTTGCAGTAGGGACCCAAAGAATGTTGAAGCTACAATGGTTAATTAATTTCTAATTAGAAAATAAGACATTCAGAAACATTAAAAAAAATCCAGCCCAGTGTCCGTACCTGGTACATTCCAACTCCATGATATCACTCTGGCAATGCTGAGCAACTGAAGTGTATCAATTAATCTAGCCCTTAACATTTATCCTAATTACATCATTTTGTTTTCCACCCTATCCTTTAATTCCTGCCTTCTCCAGAAACAAATCTACGCATCTCCGGAATTTAATTAAACACCATTCAAAATTGCAGATGTTTATTCACCTTTTACGAGAAGCAATAGTAGTTCAGCCTCTTTTTTCTATCTATTTCTAGTTTCATCATTTTTAAAGTATGTTGCATGGTTCCTGAATCCCTTCCAAGTGTAAAAAATGTATTTTTCTTGACTTTATTAGTCCAATTCTTAAGATCATATTATGCCATTGAAGTTTTTAACTTTATTTTTATTGCTTTTATGTAAAATGTAAACACATAATGAAACAAACATATATAAATACAGGCACAAGATGGAAATAGCATATAAATATCAAAATTCAATGTTCATTATTTGCAAAACCTAGGGGGAAGGGGAGAAAGAGAGGAAAAAAAGCCCTGAACCCATAGAGGTCATGTGGGACATCAATTATTAAAGTCACTAAATTAGATAAAAAGTGAGAACATAACCTATAGGTATCAGGAACTAAATGTATACAAAACCACAAAAGTATACAATAGTTTCATGTGTGACCAGACATCTTGATATTTTTTCCAAGCATTTTTATTAGACAAAGTCATTTTTCCATTAATGCTCACTAAGGGAGCTCAAGAAGCCAGACTGTGTATGAGGGAGGAACTGCAGATTTCCATTTTCTCAAAATAACTCTTTTGGACACTAAAATAGTTGCTGCAATCCATTTCTTAATGGATTTTCTTAATACCAACTCACCCAGAATCCCTAAAATACACACGCAGGAGAAAAAAGGAAAGATAGTGACACGTAAAGTTTTTTGAGAGAGCTCTGAATATGGTGTTCCAAAACATATGCATTTTGACAGGTATAGACTAGAGAGGATATGTAAAAGTTGGATATGTGACCGTTTGGCAACACACAGTGAATGGTGGAGATGCAATCTAGCCTTAAATAAATGTTCTGGAGTCCAGTAGAACCTGTTTAATATCTTGTTCTGGAAAAATAACGAGGATAAAATATTTGAAGTATCTTTTACGTTAAGCCAGATATCCTCCCAGGTTACTGTTTAGATAGTAAAGTTAAGTTCTTTTTCCCATTTTTCATTGAGGCTGAGATTGAGAAGGTACTGTAAAGCATTAAGTAATGTTGACAAAGTGACTTTTGGTTCCATAATTCTTAACATGCTCCTCTAGAGATGAAAGCGTTTAAATGGACCAATTGTCCCCTATCCTTGCATACCTGCTGAAAGAAGGAATTGTGAGACAGTGGTAGCTGATATTTGTTACGCATGTAATCGAAGGAGGTCAGTCCCTCAGCTTGTATTATATATTTACATTTTGTTAATCCTTTATCTGTCCAAATTGTCTTAAGCATGGAGTTGGCCTTGATCCCATAGTGGTACAAGAGTAGAATTAGTAAGATCAGATGCTGTAATTGTCTTAATGGGTTGCAGGATACCCCATGTGAATGCAAAGACTGGATTTTTCCTTAAGGGTGTGGATAGCCTTTTAAAATATATAAAAGAAGAGAAGGAACCAAATGGCATAGCTTAAGTTTCTCCTATCTCAAACCAGACCAGTTTGTACACGGAGCCACTGGCTGGGAACCACCTTACAATAGGATGCATTTGGAACCTAGATAACATAGATACAATATGGCAACCCTATACCTCCAGTTGCCCAGGATTTTTAAGGGCAATTTACATGGGATAAAAAACAGCCTTGCTTGTCACAAAAGACTAGCAAGGCTGTTTTTTACTCCATATAAATTGCGTGATAAATCCATTTATTGGAGCAAAGAGTGAGAGACCTTGAGAGGCAATAGGCTAATGATATAAGTCATTCTTTGGCAGATATTCGTTTTGGTTATTTCTATTCTCCTCAGTAAGGATAGAGGGAGGAGATGCCATCTTTCTACATCTTTGGAATTTTTTCTCATATTAGCAGCAGCCAATCTTCCTTTAATGGAACCAACCTGTTCTGCATGTAGAACTGATGGCATGATGGCATTTAATTGTGTCACTAACATTTTTGCAATTATTTTGCAGTCCATCTTAAATAAAGATATGGGTCAGAAGTCATCACAGTTGTGACCATCTTTGTTCTTCTTTAATATTAAAGTAAATTAAAGAAGTTCTCATATCATGAGATATGGTTCCTTTTTTGGAAAGTTTCAGGGAAGACCTTTGAAAAAATGTTTTGTAAAAATCTGCCGGAAAGTCATCCATCCCAGAGGCTTTGCCAGAATTTATATTTTGTATAGCTTGTTCAATCTCTTGTGTTATGAAAACTTTGTCCCTAAACAACACTTATTCTGAAATTGGGGTATTAAAAGGTAGACTTTCAAATTCATTAGAGTCAAATTGGTTTTCTGATTTATATACAGCTTGATATAGTTGCTTAAATTGATTATTTATACCTATTGGTTCAAGGATGGCACTCCTGACTTCTTGTAATAAGGAATAAATATTGTCCTTGACCAGTTCCATCTTAGGTCTTCTGGCAAGTAGTTTACCTGGTTTACCTTCCCATTCATAATATCTTTGTTTGACCCAGTTGAGTGTAAATTCAACTTGGCTAGATAAGTGTTCATTATATTTATATTTGGCATTGATTAGAGAACATAGGAGGTTTTCATTATTTGAGTCACTCTTATGCATTCTCTGCAAATCATCTATTTCCTTGGCCTGAAAGTCCAGTGACTCGAGTCTTTCTCTCTTCCTTTTGAGAGGCATACTTTATGCATTCACCCCTTACAGTAGCTTTTAGAGTTTCCCAAAAGATGGTGTTTGAGGTTACTGAGTGTTTATTTTCTTGTAGGAAGTTAGAGATGACTGAATCAACTGTGGAACCAAATTTTGCATGTTTTAGTAGCAGAGCGTTCAGCTTCCACCTAGACTTTAATAAAGTCTAGCCAGGGTCGATGGTAGTATAATTGGGGCATAATCTGAAATTAATATATTATCAATAGTTACTTCTAGGCATGCTAGAATCAGTTCTGAAGACATAAGAAAAAAATTAGTTCTGGAGTAAGATGAGTGTTCTGTAGAGAAATATGTATAGTCACACTCCTTGGGGTGTCTCAGTCTCCATAAATCTTTAAAGTCAAGTTCCTTCATTAATAATAAGAGTTGGCCTATTGTGCTCTGATATGGCTCTGGATGTGACTAGGTCTTTGGTGGTGTTATGAAAAACTTTCCTATGGTACTCACACGTCTTACAGGGATCTATCTACAAGGCTACACATGTTTATCTCACTAGACTGGGTCTCAAGAGTTTTTCCTTCCTAAAGTTGATTAAGGCTGACTTTAGAAGACATAGTTATAGATCCTTTGAACTTAAAATTCTTTTATTTATTTGATTATATTATATATAAAACTCAGCAGGATCTAAGCCACATAATTTTATACACTCAACAAGAGATCATTTATATTCTAAACAGACTAGAATTTTTGCTTGATAGGAGTCAGTCAATCAGCAATAATATGTACAAACATTTTTTTAAGCACAGCAGGCAGGCAAAGATCTGACTGAATTAATTTTATCAGATCTTGGATTAAGCTGGTTCTAGATAAAATATAAATCAGATTGACATGTCACTGTTTGAATTACAATTTGCTTACTAAGAATCTTTAGCCATGGCTTAGCACAGTGTATCAATATTGGATTTTGAGTGCATAGATGGTCCAGCTGTGAGACTTTAAATTAATTTCAAGGTCTGTAGAGAAAAAAAATGTGAGGAGGGAAACAGTTGGAAGGAGTCAATGCTAGCTGGAAGGCCTTTTATATGTTAGCAGACAAGATGCATTAAAAAGAGAAAGTATGGTAGGCTCATCAGTAAATGAGGAGGAGAAATCTAATGATGAATCAAAAATTACTAAGATATTGAACTCATTTTTTAAAGATCTGTTTTTATTAAGAAAAAAGGAAAGAAGTCTGGAAAATGAGTAAATAATAAATTGATTGTCCAAACAGTTATTTATAGCGAGCAGGAAGGGGGACACTTGGAAAATGTGAAGACATACAGATCAGCCAATGTGAATGACCTGCATCCTAGAGTATTAAGGGGAACTGGCTTGTGAATTTACCAGAAATCTGCCAACTTGGAAAATAATTGAAACTTGGGAAGTATTGGGAGATTGAAGAGAAAAGCAAAACTTAGTACTGATTTTTTAAAAAGAGATGAAGAATGTTCCTGGCAAACAGGTTGATTTAATTTAAATCCATAGAGTAATAATGAAACAAATAATACAGGGGATGGGGGAGGGAACCACTAAATATCTAGATTAGGCATTGCAAATATTTTCACTGTGTGGACTATACCTCAACAGAGAGATTGTGTCTTGGAGCACCTCCGCTTCCTTTTGTGATTCCATAACTTCTCTGGGCTAGCTACTACTTACTTAGCAACAAATCATGTTAATGTTCATACGCCTACCTGCTTTAATATGTGTTTTGTCCTTTTTGTAAAAAGTGAATCACATCTGTTCATTTTATATTCCTCCTTCTATCCATTCTATCTCTTCCTCTACCTCCCTGCAAAAACTTCTTTACTGTCTGGTTCCCTCTGCACATGCTCCCCTATTTCCGGTATGATTCCATTCTCTCCTGCACATACTGGCCAGCCACTTGTTCCTCTTGGCCTTCCTCACATTCCCCTCATGCTGGTGACTCTTATTTTCTCTCCTCCTCCTCTTACAGCAATGCCTAATAGACACAGTTACACTAGACTTCTTTCTCTGTGGCTTTTTTTAAACGATCCTAGACACTTGTAGCAGCTTGAAACAATGGAAACAATGAAGAAAGCCAAGATCATGTGGCCTGACATCTCAGTAGACCACCGGTGATCTCTGGCCACAATTTGAGAACCACCAGATCTACAGGATCATGTGAGAATGTGAGTTTGTAAATATCACCAAACAGACTTAATTCCTTTTTTTTTTTGATAGAATTACAAAATTAGTGGATGTCATGTGTTAGATGAATTAGACTGTAAGCTCTTTGGGTCAGGGGCTGTCAATTTGTGCTGTGTTTGTACAGTGCCCAGCACAATGGGGCTGTAGTCCATGCCTGGGGCCCATAAGCACTACCACAATATAAATAAATAAATAATAATCAAAGTGCAGTAGGTGGTTTTAAATTTGGAATTTTAATAAAGAATCTGAGACAGTAAATCCCAAACTTATCTGCAAAAGTAGTTCAAATTGGGTTGGATATGACCATAGCCTGAAGAACTGTCAAAAAAGGTAATCGAAAACATATAGGCTGTTTCTGTTCAACAACCCTAAACTATATTTCATAGTGATAGTTTCTGCTATTCTGTTTAATTACAAACCTAGAACTGTTTTTTGCACTCTTTTGTATCCATTTAGTGGGTTTGCATCTATCTTGTAACAGCCACCTGTGAGATGATGCCATAAATCAGCTGGCTTCAAAATACTGGTAGGGAAAGCATTAATCTCTGGACTCTTCAGTGTCAGGAAAAAAAAAAGATTTTCTTTTTCCCCCATTTTTGTTTCCTAGATTTGAGTGTCAGTTTTAGAATCTGACAGTTAGCCCATTTGCAATGTGTTTCATTCTCTCTCTCTCATATCTGTAGCAATAATTGCCAGTGTGTGTTGGCGTTGGCTGGTACTACCCAATGGAGCCTATATATAAACAGCAGAATTGCCCATTTATTCTCTCCTGGCCATCAGTGTAGCTTGCATCCCTAAGTGGATTCTTCCAAACATTGCTCATTTTCTGCTAGCCACACTTCGGAAAAGATTGTGGAATAAGGTGACCAATTGACTTGTACTGTACACATTTCCAGAAACAGAGTTTTAATAAATAATCTGGGTGTTCTTTCTGTCTTTACTTTCCTGCATCCTCCAGTGCCTAGGGCATCCAGCAGTTTCTGCTGGTCTGTTCAAGCTTCTGAATGTCATGTGTTAAAAATTCCAAACCTTTATTACTGAAAAAACTTGGTTCTGAACATATTAAACTGAATATTGTATTGAATAAATAGGAACTAAGATAGCTCAAATGAAATAGAGGAAGGTAGTTGTGTAAAGAGATAATGGTCCTTTTAAATAGCTTATGGACTTGATCATATGGAAAACTGTGGGCTTTTGGTATAATATGCCAAAAGGTTTTAAGCCAAGATTTTCAGGTCACTAATGATTTTGCCATCTCAAGTTTTGACACACTCTAACGGGGCCTATTTCCAAGTAATGGGAAGAGGGGTGAGTTTCAAAATCACATTAATGACCTAAGTCTGGAGCACAAGTCCCGTTGAAAGTCAGTGGGATTTATGAGACTTCTGCTCCTTGGGCACTTAAGCACTTTTGAAAATCCCACTGCTCGGGCCCTGCTCTTTCTGAAAAAGTCAAAGAGAGCAGAGAGTGTGGCCTGAAATTTCAATATAAGCACCTGGGGTGAAATTTTGGCCTTATTGAAGTCAATGGGAGTTTTGCCTTGGACTACAATGAGATCAGGATAACACCCATGGTGGTGATAAGCTACTTATTAAAACAACCACATCAACCTGTTCACACGTTTTAATGAACTAATATGTAGGTTCTGAATGGCATTATTTTCCCAACAACAAATATATTTTGGTTGCGTATGAATATTTCCAATTAATTGAGAATATATTGTCTTCTCATTTCCCCCCCATAAAGGGCCAAGTTCATTTCTGGTGCAACTTCTCACAAATGCCACTGAATTAATTTGTCCCAAACTCTTAGGCATGTGAAGGTACACTCATGTAAATAAATCTTCAGAGGTTTCTTTTACGACTCTCTTTTCAATGTACACATATCCTGGTTTCCTTATTTATTTTAATTATGGGAAACCATGAGTACAGTACCACGTGTATGTTTGGATGAAGGATGTATTCAAAGTCTAGGATGGAATAATTCAGTTGCAGAGTTTAAAAACTTTATAATCTCAGCAGCACAACTTCAGCCCTAATATTCTATGTTCTTATTAAACTATTTCTGTGCTTCTACCTACCTATAATTTCACAGTAAGTGATGGTCAATGCAGTATCCATGGCATCTTCCTCCACAAAACACTCGGAATTCCCATGCCACAGGCTCATCTGCAGATGGTATTGATATTGTAAAAGGCTAGGCATAGTTTTTATGAAAATAACATGGCCATTAGCTGCTTTGAAACTGAATATGAACTGTCTTTATACATCTTTATATTGCCTAAGATGAGCAATGATGTGATGCAATCATCAGGGAAATACCCATTAACATATCGTAGAACGAGCGGCACGGCTAGCTATGTAGTTACATCATCCACTGCAGGTCTAAATTGGCAGAGTTCCACAGAAGACAATAGATCTTCACCATGTTACACCAGCAGAGAATTTGGCCAATATCTGTATCATAGTAGCTACCAAAATGGCCTAGGCACTGTTGAGATACAGTCCCTCCCCAAATGGATAGTATTTTACATGTGAAAAATTGGGACACTGTGGTTGAGGGTGTCACATGAAAGCGTTTTGGTGAGGGACAAAAGGGGTTGGTGGAGAAGGGGGCAAAAAAACAAAGGAACATTCTTTTCCTCTCTCACCTCCTCTCCTTCAGAATGAAAACCCTTTACCACATGAATTGTCACAAACTCCTTGGAGGGTCATGAACAGGTTTCAGGGGCTGTAACAACCCTTCTTTTCTTTATGTAATTTATCTTTTGTGCTATTGTCACTTGAAGCTGGTCCTGGAAAGCATGAGCAGAGGCAGCAAAGAGCATGATCGAATTAGCCCAACAGCAGCCTGTATCCCTTGCTCTGTGCCTCCTGCTGTTGCCTGTAGTAATCCATGTGCAGAAGTCCCCCAGAGGCAACAGCTGGAATTGTACCTACACAACTATGATATTATTGGTGGGGTTTGTAGTGTTCAGTGATCACTCAGTACTTAAGTTTATTGTATGTCTGATTCGAACTGGCTGTGAATAACAGGAGCTTTGCAGCACCCCAGCCAGATTTTCGATCCGGGAAGCTCAGACCTTAAAGGCACAGTACACAGTACCATGGAGCTTAGTCCTATTAGCACTAATGACCAGCTGCCCTAATTTAGACAAAAGACAGAAAATACTAGAGATGGGGTATGGGAGTGCAAGGGTTAAACATCAGGAGAGGGGGGTATTTTGAGTGTTGTGCAGGCTTCCTAAGGGATTAAGGTTTTTTAAATTATGTTAGGAGCTAAAGTTGCGCTTATTTGTTCTTTCACAAGTGAGGGCTGGAAAGATGAGTGATGACAGGAAAAACAGGAAGAGTGTGAGGGAAGAACATGGAGAGAGAGGGAAGATGGAGCCAGAGTGAAGGGGAAGTGGAGACAGATGGAGGGGATGAGGAAGATGGTGGCAGCAGTGGCTCTGAGAGCAGTGAGTTGTGTGGTGGGAGTGAAGCTAGGCAGTGGAAGATTCCAAAGTGCAGATGTAAAAGTTCCATTTTGAGCCATGAGCTGATCTCAGGAATGCTGAGTTAAAGGCTTTTGCCTCTGCCACTGAAATTGGTGGCAGCTGTTGCTGTCTTCAGCCCCCTTTCCCCCCTCCCACCCGCAATCCAACTCCATCTCAGAGCCATGATGAGCCTAATGGTAGAAGGTCACACAAAGGAGGGGAAGGGGGGCTAGGTGTGGTGCTCATAAGCAGCTCTTTTGTGGACTCAAGGGAGCTAATCAAGAGGGAGGAAGTGCCCAGCCCACTCCCTGGCTTCTGCTACAGCTGAAGGCTGGTGCCAGTATACATGTATCTGATTAACAGCAAAAGGAAAACTTGTTCAGAGGTTTTGACCACAGAGCTCTTTAATCATTACACCAAGCACCTGTCCTCTGCATTATTACAGGTAAATCAATCCCAAATGCCACACCTGTGGAGGGCCTTTGTGTGAACCAGTGCAGTATGATGGAAGAGGATGAGAGCGGAGGGCATAGGCTGGACCATGTCTGAGAGATATACCACTGCATGGAAGCTCCTATCTTCCAACCACAAGGAAAGGGAGTGTGTGAAAAGGCCCCATAAAGGGCCCCATAAAAGGCCTTCAGTGGGCTGAAGTAGTCACCATGAAGCAGCTTGGCAGCTGCTCCATGGCCCATCTTCCCATTTCTGCAATGCAAGTGTCGGGCTACTTGGGCTTCAAGCTGAGGGCTCTAAATACAAATTGATACCTCATCTGAATAGGGGTTGCAAACCTCTATACAAAATAACTCCATATTGTCTCCATGACACTTATTTCAATTAATTGTCATAAAAAAAATTGATGTGGATTGAAATAACCATTTTGTCCAAGGAAGTGACCAGCATCACTTAAAATATAGGATATTTTGGGTGAATACTAACACAGTAACACAGCACATGAATGCCAACACTTCACTTGTCCTAGAGGAAAACTAATGTGGTTCTTTCTCCTTGGAATTCAGGTGTGTGCCACTGAGATGAGAAAGGACACAACAAACAATATGCTTTAATTTGTCTCAAGGCTTAAAGGCAGCAGACCCCAACGCGGTGCCCGTGAGTGCCATGGCGCCCGCAGGGGCATTTAAATGCACCCGCGTCCTAGCCAGCGGTCGAGCATCCACCGAAATGCTGCCAAAATTCGGCGGCATTTCGGCGGTGACGCCTCTCGATGACGCCGCTTGCCGCCGACAAGCGATGTCATCGAGAGGCATCGCTGCTGAAATGCCACCAAAATTCGGCAGCATTTCGGCGGATGCTCGACTGCTGCCATGGTCCTTCGTCTGGTGCTTGCCAGACGAAAAGGTTGGGGACCGCTGCTTAAAGGGATTCCAGTATATAAAAGTTCCCTATTCCTATTCCTGAAAGCACATTATTAGAGTTATACATATGCATACATGGAAGGGGAAATAGACCACTAAGGGTTAAAAAGAAAGTGTGGTATTCTCTATTTCTTCAGCCTGGAGTACAACCAGAATTTCTGCTGTCATTCAGAACAGCAGATGTTCTGAAGAAGAAGAAAAAAAAGGTAAGGTTATGAAATTGACAAAGATCAGGACACTCTCCAATGTATTGACCTGCTGCCAAACTACTTCTCAGTTTGTTAATGTGCTGTTAGAATAGACCCATAAAATCCACAATAAACAGATAATGAAAAACTCAGGGTTAGATCAGTTTTGTTTATGCTATTTTAGAAAGAAAGAAGACCTGCGTCTTAAAAAGAAATATCAGTTCAAGGGAAGAAATTTGTACATAGGTTTAAAAGGAAATTGAATGAAATAAGCAACTTTCAAAAACATCTGGCTGCTGTTTTTATACTAGGCTACCACTCAACTTACAGGTATCATAAAATTTTAAAGAACATATGACCCTGTTCTTCCAATGAGCCCAGGGAGGTGGACCCCTGGATCCACATGGCACAGAAAGAAGTATTGGAACCTGTAGCCTGACTTAGCAAGGTACTTAAGCGTGCGTCTAACTTTGAAGTCAATGAGAAAATTCACATGCTTAAGCACATTGTTGAATTGAGATCTATATTTGTCATAATATATGTAAAGGTAGCAAATATGGAAAGTCAAATAATTGAATAACACACACTTCATTTTCTCCCATCTAGAAAATGTTGTTAGCGTGGTTTTGGTTTGACATGCTCTACCCTTTGCAAAAAAACTTTTACGTTTCCAATTTAAAATTTTCAATTTTAAAAGAAGATTTTAAATAATTTACAACATTAAATGTGGCCTGTAAAAGTTAAAAATGGGCTTGTGCTTTTTGTTGCTTATTTAAGATGTATGTAGAAGGCCTGAAGGATTTTTGTCCAAAATATATTTTTCCTACATTTTGCTCTCCCCCAGCCCCTCAATTAGAATTTCAGGTTTTAGCTAATCCCAAACCCAATTTAAAAAAAAATCCCTTTGTAGGTCACCTTTCAGAGGTAAAGTCTGGCCTGTCCTCAGGTTAGACGAGGGGACTAGGAAGCTGAATGGGAGCTTCTACCACTAACAGAGCACTATCACAGGACCCTGTTGAAACTGTCATACTAGTGGCTCCTCAGTGTTAGGGGAAGCTGGCTGATTTATCCAGCAACACTCTGGGTAGGTCTGCACTGCAGAGTTAGCCTGGGCATGTACTTGGGTGTTGCCCCATCCTCCATCCTGCGCACACACAAAAACTTCTCACCCAAGTTAAGTGATGCTTTCAATCCATACAAGGGTTGAGGATGTGGGTTAGAACTGGCTACCACTTCACTCGGGCTAGTAAGCCACCCACTTTGCAGTGAGGGCACAGGCTAAATCACTTTCCCACAATTCCCCCCCATGTGCCCAGAAATACAAACAAGTTCTCCCACAATTCACTAGGAAAGTATCATAGAATGGCTCAGCTGACTACAGCACAAAGAACTATGCGATATGCCCCCAAAAGTTCTAGCCACTGACATAGAAGAATTACTGCATCCTCACCGGTGCTGCACTCGAGTGTTGCTTTGTAGTGTCGCTTCTCACACTCGAGAGAAGGCAACTCGGGTGCTGAAACCACAGTGCCAATCACCTGGGCTAACTGCAGTGAAGACATACTCTGCCCATGGCCTAAGAGGGCATAATCAATGTCCTGCACTCACCTTTCCCATTTTTTCTAACATTGGGCAGCAGGCCTGGGGTGGAGGATAATGCATACTGCGCCTTCCCCAGAGGCAATAAAGAATGCTACATATTGTACTCCTATTCCTGTCCTCCTCCCATTCTTTCCTCTACCATATCTTGCTAAGGCAGTCTTCTTCCTCCATAAGCAGAATGTCTCAGACTATCTACACCTCTGCAAAACATCCCCCCCTTAGGTGTTTTGATAGCATGGTAATGGATGTGGTAAAATAATTTAATTGGATAAAATTAACATTCCAGAGAGGACTTTATTTAGCTTACAGTGTGCTATGAAGATCAAAGAAACCATAGGGAAAATTCTGGATTCAGTGGGACTAAGGGCCTCAGGATCTGGGCGCCACATTTCTGGGCACCACATCTCAGGAAGGATGTGGACAAATTGGGGAGAGTCCAGAGAAGAGCAACAAAAATGATTAAAGGTCTAGAAAACATGATCTCTGGGGGAAGATTGAAAAAAATGTGTTTGTTTAGTCTGGAAAAGAGAAGACTGAGATGGGACATGATAGCAGTTTTCAATATGTAAAAGTTTGTTACAAGGAGGAGAAAGAAAAATTGTTTTTCTTAACCTCTGAGAATAGGACAAGAAGCAATGGGCTTAAATTGCAGCAAGTGAGGTTTAGGTTGAACATTAGGAAAAACTTCCTAACTGTCAGGGTGCTTAAGCACTGGAATAAATTGTTTAGGTAGGTTGTGGAATCTGCATCATTGGAGATTTTTAAAAGCAGGTTAGACAAACACCTGTCAGGGATGGTCTAGATGATGCTTAGCAGGGCCAGCTCTAGGCACCAGCAAAGGAAGCATGTGCCTGGGGTGGCACATGCTAAGGGGCGGCAGCAGAGTACGGGCAGCATGCTTGGGGCAGCAGAGTACGGGCAGCTTTTTTTTTTGCTTTGGTTTTTTTTTTTTTTTTTTTTTTTTTTTTGCTTTTTTGCTTGGAGCGGCAAAAATGGTAGCTCTGGCCCTGATGTTTAGTTCTGCCATGAGTGCAGGGGACTGGACTAGATGACCTCTCAAGGTCCCTTCCTGTCCTATGATTCTATGATCTGGCCCAATTTGAACCCATATTAATCTTCCAGATGAAAATTAATTAATAAGAAATTAAAGAGAATATTGCACTCTCTCTTGGATGCGATAGACAATTTTCCCCCAAAAAACCTCCATAGCAGGTTGTTGATTGTTGACACAGGTTAAACAAACAAACAAACAAAATAATGTGAAAAGATAACAGGACACACTGGATCCGAGAGACTGGAGTTCAGTAATGCAAACCATTGAGTGCTAACTACAGAACAAGAGATGACTTCCTTATGCTCCTAGTAACCGCCTCTTTAGCCCCCTGCTAAGAAAGTGACAAGTATTTAAAAGGTTTCTTGCCTGCCTCTTTGAAACCCTCTGTCATTACATTAAGAAAAGCAATTCATATTACAGCTTATGCTTTTACCCTGTCTTCTCTTGCTTCAAGAAAGAAAGAAAGAAAGAAAGCAAGCTCACTTTTTCCATTCTCTGTCTCACATGGAAGGAGAATTAGTTTGAGAACAAAATAAATATTTTTCTCATTATAAAAAATTATCACCATGCTAATTTTCACCAACAAAACTGAAAGAAACAAACCTTGAAGCTTGCTAAGCAAGTGATGCTCACTTGAGCGTAATATAAAGATATGTCTATTGTTCTGTGATGGTAAATCCAGGCACACACATAGTTTTAGACTGAAAGCTCTTTGGGGCAGTGTCCCTCTTTTTATTCTGTGATTGTATAACACTTAGCACAGTGTAGTCCTGATCCATGAGTAGGGCCTTGGGGCACTAAGGTAATAATAGGATAAATGGTCTTTTATTAACAGAGCGCCATCAGTCTGTTTTGTTTTCTAACAGCTCCTGCATTAGCAGAACCACCTAAAGTGCTTGTGTTCTCAGATTACACTACAGTGGCCTAATATAATTATATCCCTCTCTCAATGCTTTGCAAATCTAAATATATGCCTCTATAGTTTTTTTCTTATATTCCTATAAACAACACTATCATTATTGCAATCCTGCAGTCTTTCATTTCTGGCCACCTTCTCTTTACTATTATCACATACAAAAGATGCCGTTTCTATTTGTATTTGCAATAATATCTTTGCAAAAGGTTCAGATGGATGATTTGGAGCCTTTTCATCACTGACAGTCTTTCCAGATTCTTTTTGGCTTTGTGAAACTTTTTCCTCTTTAAAGAACTTCCTTTTGACTTCTTTGGTGTCTTTGTATGACCCGGAATGGAAGACAGGGTGTATAGGTTGAGGGCTGTTCTAAAAAGGGCAGTGATCAATTGTTCTCCATGTCCACTGAAAGTAATGGGCATAGTCTGCAGCAAGGGAGATTTAGGTTTGATATTAGGAAAAACATTCTAACTATAAGGGTAGTTAATTGGCCTTGCCACAGTGCAGAGGGATGAACTCAATGACTTCTCGAGGTCCCCTGCAGCCCTACATTTCTATAATTCTATGATATATGTCTTTCAGTTCTGCCTTTTCTCTGTCATGCTTCCAGTGCACAGTGAGGGTTCTCCATTTTTCCTTCGTCTATATTCTCCATCTCAGACTGTCTGTATTTACCACCTTCTTGAGACTTGTTCTGTGGAGACCACCTTTAGCAGACACACAGGATGTACAATGTTTTCCATTCTCAGGATCTGTGACCCCACCACTTCCATAGCTCATCCAATGGCCAAAAAACAGTCCAACTTAAACTCGAGATTATTAACAAAGTTCTCTGAAACTTGACTGATAATGTTGCCCAATTTGCATTTTGATCTCACAAACCAAGTCAACACATTCACATGAGTGCTGATTGGCATAATCTGGCATAAAAATTATCATTATCTTGTCTTGTTTGGCTGATGATAAATGCTTTATATATTACATTCTTTTGGGGGGGATCAGTGGTCAGTCAGAACTAAGAGCTTCTTCCAGGCATTTTTTTCTCTGCTGGGTGTTTTGTTGTGTTTTTACTTCCTTAACCACAAAGGGACAGATTTTATAAGATGCTCAGCTCACTGCTGGGTGATGAATATTTTAGAAAATCCGTCTCTTATTTACTTGCCTACATGGGAGCTGAGCTCTTTTCATCTGGCCCCAATTATGGGTACTGAGTAGAAAAATGCCAACAAAACTTTTTTCTGTTGGAATTTGCTGATTTATCAAAATTGAACTATTCCACGGAGACTTTGAGATTTCAACACGGGTCCAATAGAACCCAGGCAGTTTTTGAAACCTGCCAGATTTCCTGCCAGCTCACCTACCCTGCTACTTGGCAGCCCACCTGCTGAACTGCTTCAGAATCAGGGACCCCAGGGCTTCCAGGTTCCACGGCCTCAGGCCGGCCTGCCAGGCAGACTCCCTCAGAGTCAGGTACCCAAAGCTTCCACAGTCTATATTTCGGGGGTAGCCCCCCCGACAGACTGCCCCGGAGCCAGGGCTCTACCTTTCAGGGAGAAATTAGACATTTTTGTTTTCATTCTGAATCAGAATTAAACCAATTTTTGAAATATCAAAATATCAAAATCCTTATGAAACAGAATTACATTGTGTTGCACTGCTCTAGAGCCAAGCACTTGAAAATCAGGCCCTGAGGTCTTTGGAAAAGCTAGTCTGTACTGCAATGGAAATGAAATTTGTTTGGACTTCCAGTTTCAAATGCAATCAGCACAATTCTGAATCTGCATGTTCATTTCTGCCATTCCTGAGCTCATGGGTATCAAACGCTGGAAATATAGGTGATACAAATGTCATGTAGACTTTTTAAAACCCTTTTTATCATTCTTTTCCTAGTTTTGTCTTTCTATTGTTTTCTTTCAACTTTACATCTCAGTTACGGGTGTTTTTTTCTCTGTACCTTTGTTACTGCAGATTTTATTCCAATGCCACTGTTTCTAATAGCATTAAACTGTGATTTTCAAAGCCTCCTAGATTGGAAGTTGGCATCCAATTCCCTTAGTCTGAGGTACTTCCATGGCCCCCAGCACTGTTGTGTCTGAGCTTCACACAGCCGTTAGTGTATTTATCCTCACAACACCTCTGTGAGGTAGGGCAGTGCTATCCCCTTCTGACAGGTGGGGAACCGAGGAACAGGCAAACTACATATGTCTTACCTAAGGTCACACAGGAAGTGTGTAGCAGACCAGAAAATTGAACCCAGGTCTCCAGCTAGACCTTAACCATGGCACCATCCTTCCTCTCTTTTCTACAAACTGTTGCTCCCAAGCTTCTTTTGCTCTCAACACAGATGGCCGCTGCCACTTCATTTCTCCAAATCAACAGTGAGTGGAATGGTGCTATAGGAATGCAGAACTGAGGTGCCACTAAGTACTGGATTTCTTCTGGATCTTTTTTTCTTTCCTTCATGTTAGCCTCTTTTCTCTTTCAGTTGTGAGTTGTGCATAGGCCTGGTTTTGCACCCAAAAGAAACCTAGCTAATGCTTTTGTAACAGCAGAGCTTTGGCATTCTGCTTCTTGCTGGTATATGGACAAATCTCCAGCAGACAGTGCTAGGTCATCCTATCCAGATTTCCCATTTTAACTTATTTGCTGTATTTAGCTACAGTTAGAAAGTCTTACTGAGGGATACACATCAGAGATGCTATGCACCATATAGTAGAGATTCTAAATGTGTTTCTTCTGTTTTCCCTCAGTCTCCTCTGCTCTTTTTCAGGACTTTTACTTTACTCAACTTGATGATATCCATTCTTGGCTTAGCAAACACCGTGTCCTGCCTCCATTCTGTTTTCCATTCAATAATACTTTATTGGCCAACTTGTTATGCAAATATTGCCAAAGTATTTTAAAAAAACAGGCCCCTCAGCTATCTGTCTGAGGTACCTCCTTGCACTCTGACTGATGTAAGCCACTTTCTTACATCTCACCAGCCTTTGCAGATATCTGTTCAATGACACATATTCCCTCCTGGCTGGCTGTTTGCAGAATTTCTTCACCTTGAGCTCTCTCCACTTTTCCATCTGCTGCAATTCTTCATCTGAGCTCCATGATTTCATAATAAGCTTCCTTTTTTTTTTAAGTGATGATGGCATCTTTTGCCACATTAGTGAACATACTTTTCATCTCAAGCCACATCTCTTTTGGCAACTTTCTCCCCCTTACTTTGCAGCAATATATCAAGATGTGTGAGCATCCACTTTTTGCCTCTCTAGCAATGTCTGGTATATAGATCAATGTCTGCCGAGATCATATTAGGAATTTGAGACAAAACTTCATTTTTTTAAAAGGAATTGGTCATTTGAATCAATAGCAATATCAGCACCTGACAAAGTATTTTGCTGGGAAGAAGTCTGGTTTCTTTCTTTACTATATAACAAGACACATGTTTTCAATAATGGTGAAAGGGTGTTTAAATTAATTTATATAGCATTATCAGCAAGCCGCAAGTGCTTTATATAATTACATAGGCATTTGTCAATGCACTTCAGCCACAAACTTATCTATGGGGCTACATTCTACACATAGTAATACAGCCACTTCTGGGGTGGGATACAGCAGCCATTTATAATAAAACCAGCAAAACTCCACAACAGTTTAGGGATAGGTGATGAAGAAGAATTTTTATCTGGATGATGCAATGGTGGAATTTAGCTTCAGTAGGCAAAATTGATCCATATTGGAATTTGACTAAAACCTAAGTGCAAATCAGTGCTCCCAATCATACGAAAAGTGCCATGAAATATTTAATGAGCACTTGCGATCAGGATCTGTTTTGCATATTTTTGCATATTTGCCTCTTTTCTTCTGGTGGGGATTGGTTAATTTCCTACTTAGAAGGAAGCATGACACTACTTCCTGGAGCATATTCCTTGAAGATTTCTCCATCCAAGTATTAGCCAGAGCCAACCCTAAAATAAGGGGATCATAGCCCAAGATAGTCTGAAAGGGATGGATACATGGAAGCTTCATATGTGTACACCTGAAAAAAGTCTAATTGGCAAGAGAGAGTTACCTCAAATAAAACAAATGTCCTCAGGCCTGTGGAAGCTCCTCCCTACACAGGAGCAAGGGGCGGTGTATTCCTTAGCATATGCCCCCACACCAGTTATGATTCTTCTTTTTTTAATAGATGTCTAAGAAAATTTTATTTGGCATCACTAAAATGCATCAGAAAGTAAATAAAGAAAGGCTTAACTTAATATATGTTAATTTGCTTACATGACACCTAGAATATAAGAGCTATATTTGCATAAAATGTCGAGTATGATGATGTAAGCAAGGTTTGAATGAATGCTTCCCTGACAGCTAGCTGAGAGGGAGAGAGACTTTGGGTGTGTTTAATGTAAATACAGTTTTCTCCTGCTCTACTTAGATATCCAGCAGATAGAGCAGTGTTTTGCTCAAAGTAATCAACTTTGGCTGGTGTTGGGTTACAAATCACTTTAGTACTGAATGCAGGGATAGTGAAATTCTGTTACCAATGTTGTAATTATTGTAAGAATACAGGGAAGCAGGACTGTGCTTAACCTGTCCCAAATGAAGGGGGTCACCCTCAGCTGAAAGGACCTTGTTAAGCTAGGAGCTCAAATGCCAGAGCCCTGTGAAAGTAAGAGGGGTGGGGACAGGTGTCTTAGTGAGGAGGTTGTGAATCCTTCACATAAAGCTCCCTTAGTCTGGTTTAATTTGTTCTTACCCAGTGTTCAAAGAAAGCTAAATAGGCTTTATTAGGAGCCTCTTTGTTATTTGAAATGCTCAATCAGAGCTAAAAATCAGATTTGGTGGGACTGTGTTTCTGCTAAAGATCACTGAGAGCTGAAATCACTTGTGGTTGGACCATGTGCCTGCCCAAAATCACTAAGAGACTGACTGGAAGAGGTCACGACGGAGAGGTAGCTGAGCCAATGTCTGGCAGGCATGGCTGACGGGAGAGGGCAACTGACAAGAGGGAACCCAGACAGTGGAACAAGCATAGTGACTTTTACCCCCCCACACACACACTCATGGCAGGAGGAGAATTCATGCAGATGCACCTCTGAACTCTGGGTCTGCACTGACCAGGGACAAAACAACTGTGAGTAGGGTGTTAAGAGGGTGTGGGGGGGCACACTACAGGAACTTTGGTGTTGGATTCAAGAACCTGAAGCAAAATACACTGCCCAGCATACTCTGTGGAGGGTGTCTTGCTCATGCTTTTATGTTTATGAATACTGCTTGTACTGTTTTCTCATATTAATGCTAGGTTAATTTTATTAAAGAAACTCTTTCTACCTCAGACTTTGTGCTTGCGAGAGGGGAAGAATTGTCTCTCAGAGGCGCCCAGAGGATAGAGTGAAATTTTCTCAGGTGGGGGCTCGAGACGGTTCTGGTTATATTGTTGAAGAGGAACCCCCTATATATTGAACCCGGCCCTTCTTGCTGCCAACTCCAACTGGCAGAAGGGTTAAAATTAAATGACTAATATATTACTGCCTCTAGTCACAGGGGAAATTGCCTCTGGAAAACCTTAGGCTTTTTCTTTCTTATATTGTAACTGGATAGAAAGCAGAATAATTTAAATAGGAGGCTAATAAATCCTGAGATGCTCTTGAATAATCTGTTGAGAATGGAGTTCTGGGGAACTTGGATTAATCATTCTGAAGCTCTTTTGAAATGATTTCTGTGTTCTGTAACCTCAGTTTTCCTTTTCATCCCCTGTTCCTCATCAGTCAGCTTGGCTTCAATGCACTGTTACTCACAGTGAAACTTGATGACGAGATGGAAATATCATTCCCTGCAGTCAAGCCCTGCCAAGTTCATTCCTGACTTCAGCTGGGTGTTTTTAAAGAATATTATGTTGGCCAGTCCAATCTTTCTCTTACTCATATGGGTCAACCATGCCTTGTGCTTAGGGCACAGGCAACCTTTTATGTAGTACATAAATGTCATAGAAAAATGCAACCTCTGAGTTCAGTTACTAAAAACAAATTCATAACCTGTATTGTGTTTGAATGGACAAAGAGTGACTGTTAGCTTACGCTGAGCTGCTTTCCCCTTCGCTGCTATATGGGATGTTTTCCAACACTGTTTCCTTTATTTATCCATGTTTCCAGAACCAGTGGATTTCAACAAATTAGTCAAAGAGTCTGGAGGAATTCTCTTTTTTCAGTACTGTGGATGAACACACAGTTGGCACACATCTCCCTGTAAAGTTAATGGCCACTTAAACAGTGATTGAAATGCAAAATGTATGTCAAAATTATATCTTTCCCTTTCCTTGGTTAGTTTAGGAAAATAGGGCTTGCCACTCCAGAATAGAACAATGGGTCATCTTGTCCAGTAACCTTTCTCCAGCAGTGACCAAGACTGGCTGAATCAGAGGGGGTATAAAACATGCCTCTGACCATATAATACTTTACCAAAGGAGAAATTCCTAACCACAACTGCTTTTTCTAGAAATAAGGCTCACAGGAAATACTGCCTTATATCAAAGGTAATGAACACGCTAAGGAACATTAATCAGATCATCAACTCCTAAGAAGTATGGTCGGACACATTAGATAACATACCTATACGTTAAAGGACTAGAGGGATGAAAGTAGAAGCTTGTTAAAGGTCCCCAGGGCAGAAGAGATATGAGAATGTTATTCTCTGATGAAAGATAAAAAGAATGCCTGGGTAACAAATCTATCACCAGGACAATTTTAACTTCCCTGTTCTGATGTGGGACACATTTTACATGTCTAGTAGGCTGGAAAGAAAAGGAGAGTGTTAGAGGAAATCATTAATCAGTTACCATAGCTTATCACAATTACATATATATTCATGATATAGCAAAGAGCTAACAGAATTAAGAGAAATACTGAAGTCACAACCTGGGATTCAAAAACAACTAACATGAGCAAAAACCAAGTTAAGAGATGTTATAATAATACTTTGCACTAAAATATACAGTAATATCTTTCATTCTAGGACCTAAAAGTGCTTTTAGGGCCTTGTTACTAGGAGACAGGGGAAGCCTTGGAATAATCAGAGGTCTAGATTAACCAATGCTAGTTTTGTTCCCTGGGCCTTATGGAAGGATTCACCCCAGAGAAGGCAGACAGTGTCATCCATTGCTCTCAAACACATTATAGTCATAGTGGAGCTTGGATTGAGACAATATGCTGATGTGCAGGGTAGAGCAATGTTTCTGATGGCCCTATTCATTTCTTCTGAACTGAAGATTTCATTTTAAGATATTAAGTTACCCCTAGGGTTGCAGAGACAAACTTTCAAACAGGAACCCATATAGTGCTGCTTTACTGAGTCTTCACACAGACAAAAACAACCAAACTGCCTCTGATCTCACACCACACTGACATTTGTGTAATTCCATTGACTTCACAGGAGCAATTCTTGATTTATACCAGTGTGAAAGCAGAATCAGGCCCAATAGCTCTAAAACGTCTCCCATTTATCTTAGTGAGGTATTGATTCTGAAATGTAATGATGATTATTGAAATGTTGTAAAAGTTACTGGCGACCCCCTCACTAACTAGCAGGCAGCCATTAGGGGAAAGCAGAAGCCTCACGTACACAGTAACCTGAACTTTTGAACTGTCTTCTCTCCTCTGCCTTGAGGCAGAGGAAACTGGCTCCAAACCGGTTTTCACTGACCAGATAGCAGAAGTACGGGGTCTGGCAACCACCAATCAAGTGTTAACACAGCAAGGGTCTATTTCTAAATGTGTATAAAGGATCTGTGAAATTTGTATAAGACAGAGTCTTTTGTACCAAGGTGCAAGGCTCTCCTTTCTTCTGCAGAATAAAGCAACCTTTTCCTTATCCCTGTCAGACTGTTATTGGTTCTCAGCTAGACGGACCCGATATTTCGGTAACAGTTTCTGGCGACCCATATGGGACGCTCCTAGCTCGGACACTGGACTCCGGACAGCTGTGGCGAACTAGGGACGGCGCCAACGGGGTGTTTAGCCCCTCTTCCTCTGCTTCACCACGGCCCCTGGAGTTCGTGTTCCGATAAGGTGAGTCCTAATAGAATAAGAAAACGCTATCTGGTTCTGGTTCTGTTCTGTTCTGGTTAACCGATTACTGTTTTTTTTATTTATATATTTGGGTGTTAGATGCGTGGGCGGAACTGAGCCTCTCGTTCGTAATTCCTTAGGGTGGAAGCCATAGCGTGCAATAAAGCTCTAAGGTCAAATTGGGATCCTTCTGTCCCGTCCCCTGTAGCGGTCAGTGTAAGTAGAAGTAAAAAATCCTGGATTAGACCATAATTCCCTCTGTTCTCTGTTTAATTCTCAGTTTGAGTGTCAGAAGACAGATGGGTGGGTCTCAGAGAAAACCCTCTAAGGATAGCCCTTTGGATTATATGTTAAGTAAATGGCCCTTACCCGGTGTTCAAAAAGGAATGTCAAGGAAGCACTTTTTACAACTTTGCACCCAGGATTGGCCAGCCTTGGGAACTGCATGGCCCGAGTATGGCTCCTTTAATATTCCGACCTATTTAACCCCCTTGCGCCTGACATTGGAAAACCAGGCACCGGGGCAAATGGACTACTGGTTTTTGTGGGATGATGAGGCTCGTCGCTTAAAGAAAGTACAGATTCAGGCCCCTCTATTCCCAAAAGCGTCTGCCCCCCATGAAGCTGATTGTTGGGAGGATATTCCCCCCATGTATTGTCCTAGACCGCGGCCACCTCCGGCGGCAACATTACCAACTGCGGCGGACCCGGTACCTTCCTCTACAGAGCCCGAAGCAGCAGTTGTACCGAGACAGATCCCGTCAACAAAAATTGAGGATGCCACAATTCAAGTCAGTGAACCAACTAGTGGAGCGACCAGCAGTGGGTACACTACTTCCCTGTCTGTTCCCTTCCTTAGTCCGTCCCATACGAGAAAGGGGGCACTCTATGGAGAAGAGGTAGTTAATATCCAGGCACCCCTCCGGACCATCCCAGCTCCCACAACGGATGGGAATGTCGTAGACCGTTATGTTCATGTCCCATTTACCACTGCAGACCTTATGAACTGGCAAACCACTACGCCTCGCCTTAGGGACGACCCGGACGTCGTTCATAGGCGATTCTGCGCCATTTTCCAGTCTCATAATCCTAATTGGCAAGACGTGGGCCAACTTTTAAATTGCCTATTGCGCACGGAGGAGAAAGAGCGGGTCCTAAGGGGGGCACGAGAGGCTGCAGAGGCCTCCAACGATGGCCGCAACTTTTTAACTCTCGCCAACCCTGCCCAATGGAACCCGAATGATTTAACCCACCAGGCAGATCTAAAAAGATTCCTCAACTATATTTTAACAGGTATAAAACAAGCAGAAGAAAGAACTCTAGATTGGTCAAAAGTCCATAATATTGTGCAAGGGAAAAAAGAACACCCTTCCGACTTTTATGAAAGACTTTGTAAAGCATTTTGTACTTAGACTAACATAGTCCCCAAGGCCACGGACACACAGTCCACGGTCAGGCTTATTTTTATCTCTCATTCAGCCCTGGACATCAAGAAGCAGTTGCAGCAACTCGAGGGCGCTGAGGGAAAATCCCTGGAGGAACTGGTAAGCGTGACCACCTGTGTATATCACACAAGGGACAAGGTTCAAGAGACGAAACAGGTAAGAATGCTAGCAGCCCTTGTAAACGCTGGAAATGAAAAACAAGGAGGGTGGCAGGGACCCCCCAAGTGGCAACCAAAAACGGATCACGGGGGAACCCCGAGCCGCACCAATAATATGTGTAACTACTGTAAGCAGCTTGGTCACTGGAAGAGAGAGTGTCCAAACTGACGTACCGGATGACAGACCCGTCGCCCAGACCGACCCCAGCAACAGATGGCTGTGGAAAAAACAAACGCTGTTAATAGTGAGGAATGACGGTGACCCGGGGGTCCTCTTGTCACCTATTCAAATGATTTTACCACCTATGTTTGTTCCTCCACAAACCCCCAGGTTCGCCTAACTTTGGGAAGAACCACTTATTCTTGTCTTTTGGACTCAAGGGCTGCCCTTTCTATTGTTACTGCCAAGCCAAAAAAAGAAAGTCTCACAAATAAGAGCATTCCGGTAATGGGTATAGGTGAAAAGCCATTTGACTGTCCTGTATTACAGGAGGCTGCTGTAGAAATCTCTGGTGTCTCCGCCTCCCGTGCCTTTTTGCTAGCTCCTGACTCTCCAGTTAATCTTTTGGGCAGAGATCTGTTGTGTAAATTGCGTGCTCAGATTTTCTTTTCAGATGACAAAATCATCCTTCGGTTGCCTCAAAATCAACAGGCGTTCGTTATCAAGAGCAGTGGTTTCCCTCATTCCTCCCATTAGGCCCCATACATAAAACACATGCGTATTATATGAATATTTACTCTGGCGTTCTGTTGCCTCACCCATCCCTTAAAAGAATGTCTGGATGCCCAAAATCCATGGGAACGCTCGCAAGTTTCACAGCTAACTTATTTGATGTCACGTATTGTGAGGGCATCCTAAATACTACCCATGCCCTAGAACACTTAAATGTGTCCCATTGAAGGTGTCAGGACCGCATAATGGGTAACTCCAAGCACTGGGATGTGTGGGTGGCCTGGCGCCATCAGGTTGCGGGTAATACCTTTACCCTCTATTTAGAGGCCCCCGGCTTGTATTTTATCTGTGGCCATAGTGCCTACAAAGCTCTCCCTCCAGGTTGGCAAGGTCGGTGTGGTGTAGCCTGGGTGCTACCAAATGTCCAAATAAATAACACGTTAAATTCTAGTCAGATCCTCAACCTGGGAAGCTATACTCACAAGCTCTTCACCCCCTCCATAAGAACTCGAGCAAAACACTCCGAAAATCCCTTAGTAGTCAAACAAACGGGATTTCATTCCTTTGTTCGTGCGCTCATTCCTGGGTTGGGGGTAGCTGAGCTAAAAAAAGCAGTAGTAAATATTTCTGCAGAACTCAAGAAAACAGCTAATGCATCAATAGATGCTTTCCAAAAGCTGCAACAGAAAATTAATAAGGTAGCAGAAGTAGCTTTGCAAAATAGATGTGTGCTAAATGCCATAAATGCTGAATTAGGGGGGGGGCTTGTGCTCACATCAGGGAAAAATGTTGTTTTTATGTTAATCACTCTGGCTTAATTACAAAAAATTTACAAGCTATTAAAAATGCTGCTGTCGTTTTTCATGCTGTATCTCTTGATCACACCTTTAGTTTTGAGGACCTCCTCCCAGACTTGGGTCATGGTTTACGGGGCTCTTCCAAACAATTGTTAAATGGATTATTTTCCTTCTTTTCTCTCTATGTGTTATTTGGGTAATAATACAATGTGCAAAACGTCTGTGTAATGCTGTAACCAGAAGCTCTGCTGTCCATAAAAAGACCCAGTATCTGTCCCTCCAGCTTGATCGCAAATTGCGTAACGGGCCTGACAATTTGGGCTTGTCAGGCCCAAAAGGGGGGCTGTAAAAGTTACTGGTGACCCCCTCACTAACTAGCAGGCAACCATTAGGGGAAAGCAGAAGCCTCACGTACACAGTAACCTGAACTTTTAAACTGTCTTCTCAAGGCAGAGGAAACTGACTCCAAACCGGTTTTCACTGACCAGATAGCAGAAATACGGGGTCTGGCAACCACCAATCAAGTGTTAACACGGCAAGGTTCTATTTCTAAATGTGTATAAAGAATCTGTGAAATTTGTATAAGACAAAGTCTTTTGTACCAAGGTGCAAGGCTCTCCTTTCTTCTGCAGAATAAAGCAACCTTTTCCTTATCCCTTTCAGGCTGTTATTGGCTCTCAGCTAGACGGACCCGATATTTCGGTAACAATGTCAACATTGTTAACTGATTAATTGCTGATCATTTTAGCAGAAGCACCCAGCTGCTCTTAGATTGGGGTGTAAAGTTGGGTAGTTAGCCAATATCCTGGTTCTTGTGGATTGTTTTCCTTAGGAGGAAAAACTGATGATGGAGTCTGGTATTTCTTTGATGTAATCCTGTTTATTTACAAAGACTGTACAAAGTCCTGTTTCCTTGAACACAGTCAGAATCAAACTGCAAAAAACAGTTTTTGTTCACAGGTCAATGTCTCGTCCAGCCAGCACTTAGCCCAAATCACTGTCTCTCTCTCAAGATCATGGTACAAATATTTGACTGGCTGTCCTTGCAGCTTCCTTGCTGCCTTCTCTGTGTGCTTCTGTGGTGTTTCTGCAGCTTCTTTCTCACACAGCGCTCCATCAAACAATACCAAGTTTACACTAGCCAATAATCTGGGACAGAAAGTGCTAAATCACTGAAAGTATAAATCTGGAGTAACCATCAAAATCAATAGAATTACTCCAGATTTACATCAGTGGAACTGAGATCAGAATCTTGCCCAAATGTTCATAAATTAGTTGATTTTTGGAGCTTTTGTGTCTGGCCATCAAGAAATCCTGACTGGATTTCTAACCCTGCAGTCTGCATTGAAATGGAGCAAAACAAAGACAAATAATAAGGAAAAGATTGTGAACAATATTTTCTAATGTGGAATAGTCAAGCAGTGATTAATAAAAGTGCTGTGCATGCTAAGAACAGGGGAATGGAGCATGACAGAATTAAATCATCCATTAAACAGGAGGACAACCCAAACCCACCAACAAAAAAATGTTCATAGAATCACAGAGGTGTAGGACTACAAGGGACCTCAATAAATCATATAATCCTGTCCCCTGCACTCAAGGCAGGAATAAATATTGATTAGACCATTCCTAAAAGGTGTTTGTCTAACCTGCTCTTAAAAACCTCCAATGACAGAGATTCCACAACCTCCCTCGGCAATTTATTTCAGTGTCTAACTACAGTACCTTGACAGTTAGGAAGTTATTCCTAATGTCCAGCCTAAACCGCCCTTGCTGCAATTTAAGCTCATTGCTTCTTCTCCTATCCTCAGAGGTTAAGGAGAACAATTTTCTCCCTCCTCCTTGTAACAACCTTTTATGTACTTGAAAACCATTGTCCCCTCTTGGTCTTCTCTTCTCCAGACTAAACAAGCCTGATTTTTTCAATTTTCCCTAGTAGGTCATGTTTTCTAGACCTTTAATCATTTTTGTTGCTCTTCTCTGGACGTTCTCCAATTTGCCCACATATTTCCTGAAATGTGACACCCAGAACTGGACACAGTACTCCAACTGAGGCCTTATCAGTGCAAAGTACAGTGGAAGAATTACTTCTCATGTCTTGCTTACAACACTCCAGCCGCTAATACATCCCAGAATGATGCTCACTTTTTGCAACACTGTTGCACTGTTGACTCACATTTAGCTTGTGAGTCACTGTAACCTCCAGATCCCTTTCTGCAGTACTCCTTCCTAGGCAGTCATTTTCCATTTTGTATGTGTGCAACTGATTGTTCCTTCCTAAGTGGAGTACTTTGCATTTGTCTTTATTGAATTTCATCCTATTTATTTCAGACCATTTCTCCAGCTTGTCCAGCTCATTTTAAATTTTAATCCTATCCTCCAAAGAACTCGCAACTCCTCCCAGGTTGGTATCATCTGCAAACTTTGTAAGTGTACTCTTTATGCCATTATCTAAATCACTGATGAAGATATTGATCAGAACCATCCCAGGACTGACCCCTGTAGGACCCCACTTGATATGCCCTTCCAGCTTGACTGTGAACCACTGAAAACTACACTCTGGGAATGGTATTTCCAACCAGTTATGCACCCACCTTTTAGTAGCTCCATCTAGGTTGTATTTTCCTTATTTGTTTATGAGAAGGTCATGCGAGACAGTATCAAACACCTTATTAAAATCAAGATATACCACATCTACTGCTTCCCCCCTTTCCACAAGGTTTGTGCCCCTTTCAAAGAAAGCTATTAGGTTACTTTGACATGATTCGTTCTTGAGAAATCCATGTTGACTGTTACTTATCCCCTTATTATCTTCTAGGTGTTTGCAACTTGCTCTATTATCTTTCCAAATTGGTTGGTCTGTAATTCCCTTTTCTATAGAGTAGCATTATATTTGCCCTCTTCCGGTCCTCTGAAATCTCTCCTGTCTTCTGTAAGTTTTCAAAGATAATTACTAATGACTCAGATATTTCCTCAGTCAGCTCCTTGAATATTCTAGGATGTACTTAATTGGGCCCGGCTGAACTGAAAACATCTAACTTGTCTGAGTAATTTTTAACTCATTCTTTCCATATTTTAGCTTCAGATCCTATCTCATTTTCTCTGGCATTCACTATGTTAGACATCCAATTGCTACTAACCTTTTAGGTGAAAACTGTAACAAAGCACTTCTGCGATTTCCACATTTTCTTTTATTGTCTTTCCCCCCTCATTGAGTAAAGAACCTACTCTGTCCTTGGTCTTCCTCTCACTTCTAATGTATTTTTAGAATGTTTTCTTGTTACCCTTTATGTCTCTAGCTAGTTTAATCTCATTTTGTACTTTGAGTCTTCTAATTTTGTTCCTGAATGCTTGTGTTGTTTTCTTTAGATTCATCCTTCATAATTTGGCCTAGTTTCCACATTGTGTTGGACTCTTTTTTGAGTTTCAGATCAATGAAGATCTCCCGATCAAGCCAGGGTGGTATTTTGCTAAACTTCCTATCTTCCCTATGCAGTAGGATAGTTTGCTCTTGTGCCCTTAATAATGTCTCTTTGAAAAACTGCCAACTCTCTTGAACTGTTTTTTCCCTTAGACTTGCTTCTCAGAGGAACAAGCTTGCATTTGTGTTAAGAATAAGAAATCCTTGTTCTCTCAGGATCTGAGGCTAAAATAGGGAAAGAACAAGTTAAAAATTATTTAGACAAGTTAGATATCTTCAAGTTGGCACGGCCTGATGAAATACACCCTAGAATACTCAAGGAGCTGACTGAGGAAATGTCTGAGCCATTAGGGATTATCTTCGAAAACTCATGGAAGACTGGAGACAGGAAGGGGGCAAATATAGTGCCAAGACTGCCACCACTAGAGGATACAGGAGTAAAGGGTCACCTCCATCCCCTCTCCACCAGTCACTTCCACAAGCCTGGGTGGAGAAGAAGTGAGGCCTTGGCCCTCTCCACCCCATGTCTCCCCACCCCTTAGTGGGGTCCTAGATTTACCTATTGATTTAAATAAATCAGGGTACAAGGAGGTAGCTCTCTCTGGAGCCTAGAGACTCGGATGGTATCTGGTGTCAGGTGGGGTTTCAGGTGGGAAAGCCTTCTTGTGGCCTCCCGCTGCCTGCACACCCACATTAGGGTCAGACACAATCTACCCTTTAAGTGTTCAGTGGCATATTTCAGTTAAACATGAATATGATCAGCAGTGATAATTTTCTGAGGGCCAGATTGTGTCTAGCAGAACATGACCATGCAGGGCATTAGGAGCTGTGCAGATTCCCTGTCTCTTGTGTGACCCACATGGCAGCCCTGGGTGCTTGGGAGAGGATAGGAACAGGCACATGAAGCCCCCAGTGGGAGCAACAGGGCGAAAACCATGACAGCAGACAGAATTGTGACTCCACCCCCTGTACATGCCAGCCAGCAGAGTTGTCTAGATTCATGGAGGAAATATACTGCACCGCATAAAGGGGTCTCATAAATCCTTCCCTCCATTCCCCACAATGCAATAGGGAAGCCCTGGGAGAGACTGGCATTGGTGAGTCACCCTAGGCAATGCACTTGCACACTGCTCCTTACTACTGGCAATATGCATGTGACAGAGTGGTCTGTCCCCTTAAGGGTAGTGGAGCCTAGGGATCAGCCTACCCTGGGCATGTGGCATGCCCTTTTAAGATTTTGGAGGTCTGATGTATGCAAGGCCCTAGGAAGCACTGATAAAGTGGTCCCAGACATAGGTAGTGTTTGAAAGGCCTTCTTGTTACTGTTTCTTTAAGGGCCTACGTCCAGGAGTCTTGCAGAGTGGGTAGGGAAATAGTCCCATCTCTCACAGCCAATTGAGATGAACTTTGGGAATGGAATCAGCATATAAGCTGTCTTCTCCCTCATAGCAGGAGCCACCAGTGAGAAAAGGTCTGCTTGCTGAGTTCTCCGAGACTGAGGACTAATGGGGGAAGAGGCCAGCTGAAAAAGAAGCTGGCTAAGGCCCTACAGCTGGCCTGATTTACAATCCCAGCCACAGGAGGATGGCTGGGGGACCCCGTCTTAAGGAGGGAGAGACACTGCCTGCCTGAAGAGGCTGAGAGTAGCATTGTGGAAGCTCCTCGTTAACTGGTTGGGGAGAAACTGCATGAGGAGACAAGTCCAGAATGGGAACAATGGAAACTGTAGCTCTCTGAGATATGCTGACAAAAGGCAGGCACAGCCCAGAGAAGCAGAAGGGTGTTGTCAGGAGTAGTCCTTAGCTGCCAAATGCAGGGTCCCTGGCTGAAACCCAGCAATGAGGCTGAAGGCTTGTCTACACTACCTGACAGATCTCCAGGCAGCGATCAATCCAGCGGGGGTTGATTTATCGTGTCTAGTGTAACTCCTTTGGGGTTTAGAGAGCATGGCCCCTTTAAATCTTTTTCCCAAGGGGGAGGGAGAGAGTAAGAAAAAGGAGGGAAACTCCAGGGGGCAGCGCTGGAGCTCCAGGGAGAGAGTGGGAGGCAGCAGGGCTGGCCCTGGAGAAGGGAGCAGGAGAACCTGCCTGAGGCCTGAGCAGGACAGGCCCAATCGGGGACAGCCCAGGACAGGAGCCAGGAGGAGTCCTGTGCCGGGGGGAATCACCCGAGCAGGACAGGCTGGATCTGGACCCAGTATCATGGCTGCCCAGAGCTGCCTGGGGCTGTAAGTACTGGGGCTTGTGACTCTGCACTGGGAACAAGGAGGGAGGCTGCTAGCTAGTTAAGTGGGGAGGTGGTCGCTCTGTGGGACTTTGCACAGAGCGGCAGGAGAGGGCACCGGAGGGGTTTGCTGGGGAGAGTTCACTGGTGCCGAAGACGACCAGGAGCACCCCAAGACTCACCACCGGACTGGAACTTTGCTCAGGCCTCCTGAACTCTGTGTGCAGATGCATTGCTCAGTGTCTGCCATTCCAGACTGTGCTACCACTGGGCCCGTGGGGTTTTGGTTTGGATGCAGCCTGTTTTACTGCTCCCCCTATATTTCCCCTTGTTGTTTTTCTCCTCTCAGCCCTCTGTAAATAAATGTCTCCCTTTGTTATATCCATTGTACTTTTCCTGTGGGTGGGTGTGTTCACTCTGGGGGGTTTGGAACAGGTGCCCCAGGGGTGGAAGGGATTTCTCCTGCTGCATTCCTGCGCGCGCTGACTCTTGGCCAGAGCTGCCTGCAGAGCAGACTCCATCTTGGCCACGAGGGCGCTAAAGTTACACTCGTATAGATGCGATAAATCAACAGCTGATCGCTCTAGCGTCGACCCCGGTACTCCACCTCAATGAGAAGCACAAGGGGAATCGACCTATTCACACTGCAGCCAAAGGTGCATAACTTAGCTCGATTCCCCCACCCCATAGTGTAGACCAGTCCTGTGACTGGGTTCTTCTATTCCTAACTTAGCAAGAGGAGAAGTACAGGCCCTGGAACTTAAAAAAGCAAAGATAAATGAGTTCCATGTGGGGGCTAAGGGCCGAGCATAAAGACCACGAAACTCTTGCGTTTCTGATTTGGACTTTCCTGTTACCCCTGTTAACTGAGAGATGACCTAGCCAGAAGGCCAGGCCATGAAAGCTGCAGATTGTTAAGAAAGCAGGAGGATGGATGAGGAGGTGCTAGAATAGAGGAACCCCTGCAATACTGCATGCTGGGTCAAGGGGGTGCTCTGGTGGTGAGTGTGTCCTGTGACAATGCACTTAGTGGAATCTAGCTCAGTAATGGATCGCTTCCTCCTATACACAATAGCTAAAAATTCAACTCATCTGCAGCTGAAATCTGTTATAGATAAACATGAAAGGAAGGAGAGAGACACTAGTCAGCACTACTAGGGAATGGAATATTTCTATGAATGTATGAACAGAAGTTGATGAATAATTCCAGAAATACAGAATGTGGTGTCCTTCACAAAGTGCACTCATTAGCATGTGTATACACAATGACTATTGCTATAGCCTCTGTCAGTTGCTTCAGTGAGTAATACTAGCACTACAAGGATGAGGTACGTTTGCAGTCATTTGTATTATGGCCAAATACACACCACAGGGCTGAGACCTCCCTGGTCTCTGAGTTTCTGAACTGTTTTATTTTGGGTTTTAGAACCTCATTCCCAATACAACTACTTATTTCCCTCACCATATGGACCCCATTAAGAATGGAAATGTTTAATTAACTTGGGACGTTTCATAAGAGAGAACTCCTGGCCAGAACAGGAGTTGTAGCCAGAAAGCTGGTTGAAGGAGGATAGAAGGAAGGTAGTATTGAGCCCCTAGGGAGATCTCAGGTCCAACTCAGCTGAGTTGAACAAAGGCTTCAGCAGGGGCAGCAAGGGTAACCAGATACCACATAACATCCCTCTCAGCCTATAGGTTGGCAGGGAGCCAGTTTGCCCTACAGTATGATTTAGAGCAGCCCTAGGGCCACGTGCAAGCCAAGAATCACCAAAGTGCAGTAGTGCTCTGGGCATGGCTCCTTTCCCTGATCACACCTGTGCTGGGGCAGCTGGGAATCAGCTGCAGATGAGTTGAATCCAGTGATACCCCAACAGAAGGGGAATTGTTGGGTACCTAGCCAAGGCCAGCTTCATTATGGACTTATGCCTATGGAACCACAATGGCCAGGATTTGGCCTATTGTGCCTAAATGTAACTAGGACCATACTGGGTCTGAGATTCAAAACACCTTTTTATAAAAGGACTGGGGGAGCTGGCTGAAATGAGGAAAAGGAAAACTAGGACATGTTATAACAAAACAGTCTGCTACAAAAAAATCCACACCAGCTACAACAAATGGTGATTTGTCAGTCTTTGCAGGTGTAGCTGCCGTTTAGGTAGACGGAAGCCCCTAATCATGTCCAAGAACAGAATTTGGGCCCTAGAATCTAAATACATCCAGGCTGTGTCTACACAGAGTTTTATGAAAATCCCTCCCTGTTGCAGGGTTTATAACAGTGGAAGTAATAGTGTGTATTAGCCAGATGAGCATTTTTCTCATCAAGTTGTTTAATCCCATTCTGAGCAGATGCAGACAGCATGGTGAGAAAAATACCAGTGGCAGGTCTATGCTAGCACTTCCACTGTTGCTAACCCCACTGGAGTAGCACTAGTTCCAAGAAATCATCTCTGTAGACAAGACACAGTGTGATGGGGCTTAACCCCCATCACCTGCAACACTAGATAATGTACCCAAGTAGTCATGCTCTGCACCTGGGAAGGTGAGTAGCTAACTGGCTTCTGGCCAGAGGGGCCACAGCCAAGCCATAATAAATAGACTGAAAGAGTAGCTCCAGCAGAAAGGAGCCCAGAGCTAGGGTTTAATAGGAGAATAAGAGTGGGGCATGCTACAGGGGGAGGGTAGGCTCCTACAGGGGAAGCCCTGAGTTAGGGTTTTCAAGCAGCAAGAGAAGCACTGGAGTTGAAGATACCAGTAACAATATACCCAAACACAAGGGAGTGCCCCAAAGGTTAGTGTGCCCAGCCACAGACTGGAAGTTCACCCATTTGCCTACCCCAATAGGATATGAAGCAGTGATACCCATTAATAAAATACAGAAGTAAGGGGTAAGGTTTAGGACAACGTTCTCAGAGGAACAACATCTCTAGAGTGTGTGCTCACTATACAGAATTAGCAGTGTTGGTCACGTTATTCCACTAGTTGCTTAAAACAACTATCCTGCTTATTTGAGCAGACCAAAGAGGAGGTTGAGAGATGCTGTTACATCTCTTCCAGTTATAACTCAGACTAGTACACCATTATTCGTGTCACAGCACAGGGCCAGTGGGAGGATTTGGGGAAAAGGTTAATGAGATGCTTCTTTGGGATACACCCCAAATTTAACAGACTAATTAATTACATATAAAAAGTATGTGGGGAAGTCATCTGTAGGTCACTTCCCCCAGAAGCTCCAGCTGCAGAAATGGAGCCCAGCTGATTGTATTTTAGGAACCAGTTTACACTTTCAAAGCTAAAATTAACCTGTACCCTCACCTTCTGCTAGGGTTGCTAGGTGCCTAGAAATTCTGATAGAAAAGGGGACCTGGCAGTGTCCGGTCAGGTGTACTTAACCAGACACCAAAAGTCCAGTTACCATAGGCGGGGGAGGAGGTGCTGGGTCATCAACCCATGCCAGTCCTTGCTCAGCTGAGGCTGCCTCCTGCCTGCATCTCATGAGCAGGCAAGAGGAAGCTCTGGAGCAGAGGGAGCCCAGAATGGCTGGGGAGGCAGGAGGGAGGTGGAGAGGATCCAGCTGTGAGGAAGGAGGAGGAGGAGAGCAGTGAGCGATGGAGGGAGGGGGAGAGCAGTGAGTGGGGTAGAGATGGGACCTGGAGGAAGGGCCTTGGGGAGAAAAGGCGGGATAGGGGCAGAGTCTCGAGAGAAGAGACAGGGCAGGGGCAGGGTCTTGGGGGAAGAGGCAGAGCAGGCCAGGTCTAGTTGTCAGCAATTAGAAATTTGGCAGCCCTACCATTTTCCCTGAGTAAGGGTCAGTTGGTAGCTGCACTGTCTCAAGAGTCACATTTCATTCCCAACTTCTGTCCTTGCTCCAGGAGGGAAGGAACCTGCCACTGCCCTTACCAGCAACAGAAAACCTCCCTCTGCACACCAGCTCCATTCTGCTTGGTAACAAGTTGTAGGAACAGGGTAAAGGCTCTGCCTGTCCCCCACCAAACCCACCTATGGCATGCCTGCTTGTATGTATCAGTCCTAGAGTGAGTTGGGACTGCCAATGTGAGTAGTCCACGTAGGAGAGTCGAGGGGGTTGGATGGGGTGTATAGCTCCCACACTGCAACAGGCACCAGTGGGTTAATGGACAGAGCAGCCACTTCCCCATCTGCAGCTAATTATTTGACCAGCAATGGTTGGGATAAAAGTCTCCATCTTAGGCAGAGAGGGGAAGCTGACAGAGACTCTGCACTGTCCACAAATGGGGAGGAAGCGGTGCCAGCAGCTGGACCCTCCCAGGGCAAAGCACTGATATGAGCTGCTTTTTTAAAGTAGCCTGGAGGCAAATGAGGCCCAGGGAAGCAGCAATGAATCTGAGGGAGCAGACGAGAGCTGGTGAATACAGGGTCCCTGTGCTGGAGCCCAAAGGAGTGGGAGGGCCTGGGTTCCCCTACCTGCCTCCAAGGAAGGGGATGTAAAGTTTTCATGATGCAAAGAGGGTGCGGCTGAAGACCTGGCATAAGGTTATCAGACTATTTGTTTGTTGACCACTTCGACCCCTGGAAGCGGTGGAACTAAGAAACCTGGCTGGAAGGATGAGATGTAAGATGGGGCAAGCCACTGCAGGCTTGTACTGGCTGTTGATAGGGGATGTCAGAGCTGGACAGGCTGCTACACCACACCTGGCCATGAGAGTGTGCACTGGTCAGTGCGTGACCCCTCTTTGGGGTCCTTAAGCTCCTTTTCTCCCTTATGCTGATGCATCGCACAAGTAACACTCTTCCCTTTTCTTATAAGGGAAAGGACAAGCACTCTCCTTTAAATGTCTAGTTCCCGCAGTTACAGCAGCGGCCTGCTACCACAGGCTTCCAGGGCCCAAAGGCCAGCTCTGCTAGGACTGCCCAAACATAGTTCAGCACTGGAGGGAAAAACAACAGATCAAACCTCCAGAAACGTGCATTTTACTTCCGATACTGAGGTGTCAGAGTAGAGCCCAGGTGGATTACTACAAGTACTAGGATTGCAAAAAAATAATAATGATTTAGATAGTGGAAAGTAGACACACAACCTTTTCAGAAAGAATGCGTTGTCATATTGACTGAGACAGTACCCTGTAATATACAGATTGCAAAGTAAGGAAGAAAAGTTTGAAAATATTTTAAATCTGCTTATAATACTAGTCAGAGCCTGAAGAATAGTCCTGAATGTACTCCTTCCTTACCTTTTATATCCACTCTGTTTACATTCTCTCATTTCTCTTTTCCCATAAAAAAGTTAGTCCTTGATAATTTGACATATTAAAAAGTTGCTATAAACATTTTTAAATATAGTTATTTATAAAAATGTCCAGTGTTCATAGGTAAACAGTAATATAAAATGACTGTTAGCTGAAACTGGTGTAGAGCATATCTCAACTCAAAACTAATAAATGTTCCTCTACATAAAAGATTTTATTGTCCAACAATATTTTCCCAAGATCTCTGTATTTACTCATCCAGATATGATTCAGCATGCTCATACTCAAGTTACTGTTGTTTATGAAGTATATTCCTGAAAGATATCTTATGCTGACACTTAACAACTTGCCATATTATTTCAATGAACTCAGGGCCAGACCCTTGGCCCTGCTTCTGGCTGCATTGTGGTGCAATCTGGAGGTTCATCTAGCATAAGGAAATTTTCCAGATGGCATAAAAATGGCATACGTAGCTCTACATCGGCAGCTTTTCCCGTATCTCACCTCAGGGTGTAGGATCAGAGAACACTGTGATCCAGCTGATCTTGTCTGGCAATATGGCTCCTTATTACAAGGCAGAGTAAATGAGAGCAGCCCAGTGGTTGCTCTAACTTGCACCCACTGGCTGATTTAGTCCCTGATTGGCCCAGGACTGGAAGATATGAAAAAGCCATCTGTTTCCCCAACCTCACCAAATGCATTGAACTGGATCATGCCCAGAATTTGGATATTGATCTATTTTTAGATAGACAAACTCCAGAATATAAACCATTATGGCAGAAAGGGCATAAAATAAGGAAGTTGAATTGAATGGTTTAAGGAAAGCTCAGTAACTCTCTAGTATGGGATAGGCTTCTATACGTCTGTCTAGCTAGGTATTTATCCTGTTCCCATCACCATGTTATCTGTGCATCTCAGTAATATAGGGGCACCTTAGCACTTATTGCCAAGGTATAAATCAAAAACTCCCTGGGAAAAAAATTCCTTTAATTTGTCCCCCAACATTTTTAAGCACAAACAGATGGTTTTCAGACTCTACAGGGAAAAGTAATTTAGCTCATGCTTCCAAGTTTTTAATCAGCTATCACTGAGTGATAGTTCCATTATAAATGAGCAGTGAAGGTTCAGGAGGAATTAGACTGTCATCCTTTTACGGCAAGGATGCTCTGGTATGGGGCCCCTATGAGCACAACACTTCAATTTTGAATAGTATACTCAGCATAAAGAGAGACAATAAAAAGCCTTTCCTTTGAAAAGTAAATACCTGGGAAATTTGCCCCTTGTGGGGGGCATGGGGCATTATGACCTGGGCATAGGGAAGGTTCCATTGGCAACCAGAGAAACTAATCTGAACCTGTAGTTGGGAAAGTAGCCCATGTCTTATTCACTTGGAAACCAAGGTAGCCATGACTTGAGGGGGTTTGGTGCATCTTTTTCTCCCTATTGTAGAGAAGAAATAGGAGTTCAACCTCCTGAGATGAAAGGGGAGTGGGGGAGGACCTTGCCATCAAAAAATAACTAGATAAATTCATGGAAGATAGGTCCCATCAATGGCTATTAGCCAGGATGGGCGGGGATGGTGTCCCTAGCCTCTGTCCCAGAAGCTGGGAATGGGCGACAGGGGATGGATCACTTGATGATTACCTGTTCTGTTCATTCCCTCTGGGGCACCTGGCATTGGCCACTGTTGGAAGACAGTATAGTAGGCTAGATGGACCTTTGGTCTGACCCAGTACAGCTGTTCTTATGTTCTTATGCCATCACTAGATGTGAAATCAAATCTACCCATCACTACCTTTGGTTCAGTTCCCCCAGCACACTTCCAATCCACTTATTTGTGTATTATATGCACTAGTACAGTAGAACCTCAGAGTTACAAACCCCAGAGTTATGAACTGACCAGTAAACTACACATCTAATTTGGAACCAGAAGTAGGCAATCAGACAGCAGCAGAGACCAAAAATTTAAAAAAGCAAGTACAGTACAGTATTGTGTTAAATGTAAACTATTAAAAAAAATAAAGGGAAAGCAGCATTTTTCTTCTGCATAGTAAAGTTTCAAAGCTTTATTAAGTCAATGTTCAGTTGTAAACTTTTGAAAAAACAACCATAACGTTTTGTTCAGAGTTATGAACATTTCAGAGTTATGAATAACTTCCATTCCCGAGGTGTTCATAACTCTGAAGTTCTACTCTACTAAAACAACAATCAACACCTAGATCTCCTCCTTTATGTCCGTTTTTGTAAAACATACCAAACATTTAAGGAATGAAATTCCAAGGAAGGCATTTATATTATGTAAAATAATTCTGAACAGCTGTAGTTAATTCTAAGAAGGTCTCCCCCACCCCATGGAAGTGAAGATTACTCAAAGCATTACACAATTTGGAAGAACCAAACTTGTTTAAAAATATCACTCCCACACGCCTGAAATATTTCATGCCTGATATCCAATATCCCAGAATTGACCTACTTCTTCCTTCTTAAGTATCCCCCTGATATCCACAGGGTATAGAATCAGTATTTTGGTGGATAAAGAGATCTAGTTCTCATCCCCGAACAACTGGTGGACTTCATTAAGAATGCAGCACTGAGAAATGTATTTATTTATTTTATTTATTTTTGCCCTGATGGCAGAGGAACTGCATCACTGTAGCATGGGTCCTGGTCCAGCAAAGCACTTATGCACATGTTTACCTCTAAGCATGTGATCAGTTGCATTGATGTCAGTGGGATTACCCATGTACTTAAAGTTAAACATAATCTGAAGTGCTTTGCGGAATCAAGCCCTAAAATCTGACCATGAGCTACTGTTTGGTGATGATCCAAACCCCAGAGAAGTCAATGAGAGTCTTTCATCCGTGACATCAAGCCCATATGTCTCAAGGGAAATTCCCCTATAATTTAAAAACCTATTTCTCTGGGCCGAATCTGCGAACGCGGCAGGTAAACAAACCGGCCCGGCCCGCCAGGGGCTTTCCCTGCACAAGCGGCAGAACAAGTTTGGGAACCACTGCTCTAAAGCTATGGCCGGCAAAACCCAATAAAGTTTATAGTTATCTATATGCCTCATTCTTTTCCCAGCAGGCAATGGTGCAGGGATTCAGAGTCAATCCCTCCATTTCTGTGTGCTGATGGGACAGAAACCCAGCAGATTTCTGTGGGGAAAATATGAAAAGGGAAAGTCAATTATCTGTAGTATCTTTCCTTTCTCTGCAGGGTTTGGATCAGCAGCTGTGAGAGCAAGCTGGTGAATTTTCCCATACAGTCCCTGTCACAGTTCCTGAGTTAACTGCATATTTAACCCTTTTCTGGCCTTCTAGAAAGCACCGCACTTAGCTATCAGGCCATTAGCCATCACCTTTTGCTGGGCAGGGTCCCATGACTCTCTCTCTCTTTAGAGCAGGGATGTAGGCTATGATTCCTCATGCAATTGACTGGTCACCTTAGCAAATCTGATTTTTAGTTCAGTACCTGCTATCCTGTTCTGCCGGGGCAATGACAGGATTAGTCAGTAACCAGCCAGCCTTCATAAATCAGTTTACGGGCAGGTCATAGCCTACCAGGTTGTCACCCACCTTCCACAGAGAGATCCTGATAGGAACAAAGTACTTCAAACCCTCCATGCAGGGTCTGTCCCTCTGGGTCATGGTGTCATGTCAGTTCTTGGATTCATAGACTATTAGGATTGGAAGGGACCTCAGGAGGTCATCTAGTCCAACCCCCTGCTCAAAACAGGACCAATCCCCAGATTTCTACCATAGTTCCCTAAATGACCTCCTCAAGGATTGAACTCACAACGCTGGGCTTAGCAGGCTAATGCTCAAACCACTGAGTTATCCCTCCCCCACACTGTTCTCCTTAGACCCTGGACTTGGAGGGAGTGAGAGTGACTCCCTCCCTACCTCAGGGAGGTCACTTCATACAGTTCTCACTTTGATTGGTAGCCTTCTTCAACCAGTTCAAACCAGTACATGCAACTTCCCCCAGGGAGGGAGGCTTCTCCACACTTGTTACCTGCCTAAGGATTTGTATTAATTACCCCAGAGGTTTGAATTCCTGCAGGAAACTCCTGTTACTCCCTCATGGAGCAAAAATACTAACCTTCACCCATGCAAATCCATAAAACACATTAAAAGATTGATTCAATAGTCTACAATATATTCCATGTGTCCCTAATGTTTGTCCCAGTCCCCACATCTACTTTGTAACTCAAAAATTAATACCAAAGGAGTCAGTAACTTTTATATACACCCTCACCACATTGTTGAATGCCCTCAGAAGAAGGGAGAGGCATCATGAATTGAAGCCAAATTGTCATTCACCTATGGCAGTGAGGAATCAATCAGGGCTGCCCAGAGGATTCAGGGGACCTGGGGCAAAGCGGGAGAGCTGAGGCACTTGTACTCACCCGGCGGCGGTCCGGGTCTTTGGTGACATTTCGGGGGGGGCCCTTCAGTCACTCCGTGTCTTCGGCAGCACTGAAGGGCCCCCTGCCACCGAAATGCCACCGAAGACCCGGACCACTGCTGGGCCAGGGCACCCAGGGCCCCTGCAGGGCCTGGGGCCTGAGGCAAATTGCCCCACTTGCTCCCCTCCCCTCCCCCCGGGAAGCCCTGGAAACAATACCAGGAAAAAAGTCCCTTACACAGTTTCCTAAATAATGACCAACTCACCCATAGCTGGAAGGGATTTTAATTACAGCCAAAGACAGTCCATTGCTAAACACTTCTGAGACTGTCATTGAAATTATTAATGATGGTGATAGATGTGTATAGTTCTGTCTAAATCAGAACAATGTTTTCTATTAAAATGAAATTGTACTTATTGTTTAATGGGCGTCAATCTGGAAAAAAATAAAACAGTGCAGAGTGTTCTTGGTATGGTAACAAACATCCCCCAGGCCGTTCTCCTTGGACCCGGGACTTGGAACAGAACATTCATTTAGTCCAAGAAGAAACAAAACATCTAGCACATCATAAAACTAATATAGTGATTGAAAGCAGTGAAAGTCAAGGGGTTAACACCACATCTTCCATTATTATTGCAACGGTTTCACGGCAAAGCCATTGTCCTTCTCACTATAATGGTGAATGTGGAAGTATTTGTGTTGATAAGAAACACTCATCCTAACACAAGCCCTGACCCTCCAATTGATTACAAGTCACTGTGCCTCCACGGAGTCCATTGCAGGATGGGAGACATAATAAGCATTCCTGTAACATTACCATATCTGAACACCTTACAAATATTAACAGATTCATACAGTATGATGCCAGAAGGGACTATTGTGATCACTCTAGTCTGACATCCTGCGTAAAGCAGGACATACAATTTCCTCAGAATAATTCCTGTTTGAACTACAGCACATCTTAATATAGGATTAATCCTCCAATATCCTTATGATGCAGGTAAGTAATATTTATAGAATCATAGGACTGGAAGAGACCTTAAGAGTCATCTAGTCCAGTCCCCTGCACTCATGGCAGGACTAAGTATTATCTAGACCATCCCTGACAGGTATTTGTCTATCCTGCTCTAAAAATACCCAATGATGGAGATACCACAACCTCCCTGGGAAATTTATTCCCGTGATTAACCACCCTGACAGTTAGGAAGTTTTCCCTAATAACCAATCTAAACCACCCATGCTGCAATTTAAAACAATTGCTTCTTCTCCTATCCTCAGAAGTTAAGGAGAAAAAATTTCTTCCTCCTCCTTGCAAGAACCTTTTATGTACTTGAAAACCATTATCATGTCCCCTCTCAGTCATCTCTTCTCCAGACTAAACAAACCCAATTTTTTCAATCTTCCCTCCTAGATCATGTTTTCTAGACCTTTAATCATTTTTGTTACTCTTCTCTGGACTCTCTGGGAAAAGTTTTCCAACCAGCTATGTACCCACCTTACTGTAGCTCTATCTCAGTTGTATTTCCTTAGTTTGTTTATGAGGTCATGTGAGTGTGATAGACTCAGGCCAGTTGGGTACAGCAGAATAGCTGAAGGCAGATATACTGGCCACTGGATTAACAGTTTTCTGTTCCCTGACTGACCAGAGCAATGGCTGCTCCAAGCTAATGAGAACACCTGACTCTAATTAACCTGTAAAGAGTCAGGTGAGGCCATTCAGTTAATGTGACCACCTGACTCTAATTAAGGCCCTGCTGTTACTATAAAAAGGGCTCACGCCAGTCTGGCAGGAGAGCCAGAGGAGAGGAAGTGCAGCTGAAGGGCTGGGTACTGAAGACACCCTAAAACATCATTGAAGGAGCCCTAAGGTAAGGGTGAAGAAGGGAGAAGCAGGAGAGCTGTGGGGAAGTGGCCCAGGGAAATGTAGCAACTCTGGCAGTGAAAGGTTGGCTGCCAACAACTGCTACCATTAGGGTTCCTGGGCTGGAACCCGGAGTAGAGGGTGGGCCTGGGTTCCCCCCAACCCACCACTACGGGAACAGCTCCTGGGAGGGGAAGTCAGGCCCCTGTCAGGACAGGAGGCTGGACAGAGATTGTGGGAGTTCTCTCACCAACCTCCTTGCAGCCTATGATAAAAAGGGCTCAGTAGACTGTAACCCTAGCGAGAGAAGGGCTACATGGAGGGTCACAGTGAGCCACTGAGGCTAAGCATAAACCGCCTAGAAGCGCAGGACCCACAGGAGCAAGGTCAGAGCTCTGCCACATGAGATAGTATCAAAAGCCTTGTTAAAGTCAAGATATATCACAAGATATGCCCCCCGCAGCTTGCTGTGCCTTCCACATGCTCCTTTTATACTAGGTTGCATAGTTTATTTCCCATGCATCTGCTGTAATTACTGCCCGTGCAGGGTGCCTGGGATAACTAATGGTAGCTGTGAAGAAGAGTGAAAGAAATATTTCCCTCCTAAATTTGCAAACTGCAGTTGGAGTCCCCTGTTACACAGTAGCTGAAATGAAACAATGTCCTGCTTTGAGGGGCATATGTTGTTTCACACTTGGTTTCCAAGGAAATCACAGTTCTTAGGAAAGGCAGAAACATTCTCAGATCTGTGCCTTGATGTGTTCAGAAAAACAAAAGCTGAGTCTGACACAAGCTGATTAATGAGACAGTGCTGTTACTAACAGAGCAGGCTAATGACATACTCTCAAACTAAGATTCTCAAGTGTCCAATAATTTTGTGTAGCAAACTTGAAACACCTATGGCTGGATTTTTTTCAGAAGTGCTCAACTCTTCTGAAGTCAATATAATTTGAGGGTGCTCAGCACCTCTGCAATTCAACCCTAGTTGTCCCAAGCTAAGCACCCAAAAACGGAGGCAATTAGTGGACACCTAAAAATTTTGCCCTAACTACTTCTCTTAAGTGTTGGTGCCTTCCCAGAGCCTCCATCAATCCTCCAGCTCACCGATTCCTGACCAAAGGTTATGATGATTCCTGAGTGTGCTCATTTCCCTGTGAGAAGTAGTTCCTTCTGTCCACCTAGTCAAGCTTAGCATTTTTAATCACTTGGTGTATGCATGGTCTGATCTGCAGTTCAAGGGGAGTTAGAATCCCTACTACAGAGCATTCCTGTTTGATAGTTTGTATTAATACTAATATGAATAGTAATATTAATACTACATATAAGGGTCTTGTGGAAATAAAACAAAGCCCATGGTAAGAGGCAGTGCAGAGGTACATTTCCCTCTGTGCTTTCCCCTCAGCAGGAACTCAGGCCAGAAGAATTCTGCTTCAGGCAGGTGCAATGGCCCCAGAAGTAGAGGGAAGTATGGGCTCTCTGTGACACAGCAAATGCTTCTCCCCACGTCAGGCTCCACAGATCAGTGTGAAGGAGGTAGAGGAGGTGATGCCATGACCCAGCCTTCCCAACATGTCTGGGATGGTTCGTACCAGTGACAGACTTTGTTCCCAGGGGAGGAAAAGGACTGTCACTGTTACTAGACTATGTACAGATACCAAAGGGAAGAAGTAGGGTCCCTGAGCCTTCTCACTCCTTGCACCTCCATGCAGCACCAAGCAAAGTTGACCCCATAGCCTGCCAAAACTGTACTTGGCTACTTGGGAAAGAAATTCCTTTGGATGGGTGAGTAAAATATCAGTATATTTTTATTAGCATCTCCCTTAGGTAGCAGGTTTTATCCTCCTGCCCAGCACTGTAGAATCTGAGCACCTTTTATGTAAAATCAGCAGCAGCAGTGAAGTCCCTAGTGCACTTCATGGAGTCGCTGACACTTCTCTCTTTTCAGGATCAAAACTCTGCTTGGAGAGAGGGTTTGTGGTTTTGATTTATAAGACTTCATTTCTTTCCTCTTTTTTTGTTTTGTTTGGTAGGGGTTTGATGTCAGTGTGGGGAGTGCCTGTCTTCTGCTGGAACGGCTTTTTTGAAGAGCTGGTAATGTTACAGGAGGGAAAAACAGATTTGCACTGGGACTGGAGCACAAGGCTAGGCATTTTCAAGGCTGCAATAGCATTTGAATAAGGCTTGTAACTGACAACGTGGGACTGGTTTGTTCCAATTCTGTAAGAAGGAACCTTTTACCCACAGGCGCTGACTTTCTTCTTTCCAGGTGCGTGTCCCACTCCCACTCTCACTCCACCCCTTCTCTTATAGGTAGTGATCTAAATCAGTCCTGTGTCAGGAAAACATAGGTTTGTGTCTCTCACAGAGAAACACTGGGGCCACATCCTCAGTTTGCATAAATCAGCAATGCTTCATTTCAATGGACCTATGCTGATTTACACTGCCTGTGTGGCAGTCCATGAATTGCTCAGAGGACACCCCCTTCTGCAGCAATCATTATAAAAACACATGATGTTCATAGTGCTCAGTTTTGCATTTGGATCTCTGGCTTAGCTGAAATGTGTTTTTAAAAAACCCTATCACTGGAGAGTTCCCTGCTGTCTATGCAAATGGAGAAGCTTGAATGCAGAAGCTACTCCAGCTAGAGGTCAGCAGTAAGTTGCGCTCACTGCACTGACTCAAGATCCCCCTGTGCCAGACAGCAGAGCTACATGCCTGGCTGGTTTGCGGACTCCACCTGCTTTTGGCTAAACTATTCCCCTTTGGTGCTCTGCAGTCACATGCATTGCAGATGCATAGATTTGGAGATGTGCGGCCTTTAGGGGCTGGTAAATAAGCACGTTCTCCCTTTGATAAGTCCACATACAGAAACGGTCGTTGACATCAATGAAAGCAATGTGCCTGTATGCAGGAGTTAATAGACCTGTAAGTAGTGAGGCTGCTATTAGTCCCAATACATGTAATTTATTCCAAATTCCTAAGATCCACAGCATATATCCTAGAGGCAGAATCTGACTTTCTGAACTGAGAGTAAGTGATGCTAATGACTCACTGCGGACTCCCGCACTCCAGCAAACAGCTCAGATAAGCTGCTCTTGGCAATCTTGCCAGTTTAGCTGATTCAGATTCTTATACTCAATCATTTTACAAGGAAAATCCACCACAAGAGTTTAAGAGCTCATTTACAAGGATATGCCTTAAAGTCTGAGTTTTGCCACTGACTGGCTCTGTGCCCACCTTGGAGCCAAGCTGCAGTCCTTGGGTACAGCACATGCTGCCTGGGGGTCTGACAGTGGGGGAATGGAAACAGTGACTATCCATAGTTCCCATTTGTTCTGTATTACAACAAAGATGGGGATTTAAACATTAAAGATTTTGTGAGTCATATCACTGTTTATGGGGGATGGCACCAGCAGCTCTTTCTACATATTAAAACTGACCTATTACTAGCATGGTTTAAGCACTTTCAGGCTGATCCTGAAAAGCCTCGCTTGTAGGAGTTGTACTTGCAGATGCAACTATTCCCAGTGAAGTCACTAGGAGTACTTGGTGAGTAAGTGTCTGCAGGCCCAGGTCCTATAAATCTAGTGAGTAATGGGTGCCCCAAAACCTATTACCAGTGATTACTTGACTTTGTTTTTGCTGTACTAATAACAAATGAATTTAAGCCAGTATTAATTAATTTTAAAAATCAAGAGTGACTGAATTCAAATGACCTTTATTACATTGTATGATTCTATACTAGACAGTTTAGCATAAAAGAATCAGAATCTGGAAGAAACAACTACATGAGAAGCAGTGTTATCTAGTGGGTAGGGCACTAGCCTCAGAAGAGCTTGGTTCTATTCCAGGCTCTAGCACTGACCTGCTATGACCTTAGACAAAACCATTCTGGGCTTCTGTTTCCTGTCACTCTGTCTGCATTATCTGTTTAGACTGTTTAGAGCACCCATGGGAAAAAATAATGGATGCTTAACCCACTGGCAGCCCTGCTGATCAGCGCCTCCCTCTCCCCCCTCCCACCCACCCACCCTCTGGTGGCCCCACTAATAAGCTCCTCCCCCTCCTCCTAGCACCTCCCATCCACTGTGATCAGCTGTTCAGCAGCATGCAGGAGGTGCTGGGGGGAGAGGGCAGATCTAGGGTGGGGAATGCTCAGGAGAGGGGGTCGGGTAAGGTGGGAAGAGGCAGGGTGGGGTGGGGCCTTGGGGAAAGGGTGGGGTGGGGCAGAGTGGGGGTTGAGCACCCCCAGGGCAATGAAGAAGCCGGCACATGTGTACAGTGGGGCACCACTTGGTTGGGGACTCTAGGTGCTGCTGTAATCTTAACAGTGAAGCAGTAAGATAAAAATTAGGCTGTTTTCGTCCTACAGTTAATGGATGCAAAAAAGGGTTTTGTATTAGGGAAGGGTTTGAATATACCTGTGGCTTGCATACTCCCATAGCAGGCAATGCATGCAGCTAGCTTAACAGCTATTAGTTAATCCACACAGCTAATGTGCACAGCTCTTAATGTTCGTAAAGTCATTTTGAAAATGAAAGGATAAGTGCTATGTATTGATATTTAGATTCTTCATTAGAGGACTTAAGTACTAGTCTTGCCTGGTTGTTTGTTTTGGTTGGATGGTTTTAATGCTCAATAGTTACATTCTTGTTGCTTGCAACTTATATAATTAAGGTGGCTATTTCTTTCCTTGAATCTTCTGAATGCTATGCTGTTGTAGCTATGTCAGTCCCAAGATATTAAAGAAACAAGGAACAAATACAAATATTTAGCTGTGACACTCTGAGAACCTTTCCCAGCCCTGCGGAAGAGCTCTGTGTTGCTTGAGAGCTGGATGGATGGATCACTTCATGATTACCTGTTCTGTTAAATGAAATTAATAGGCAGCAGGTCTAAAACAAACAAAGGGAAATACTTCTTCACACAAAGCTCAATCAACCTGTGGAACTCCTTGCCAGAGGATGTTGTGATGGCCAAGACTATAATAGGGTTAAAAAAAATAGACAAATTTGTGGATGACAGGTCCCTCAATGGCTATTAGCTAGGATGTGCAGAGATGGTGTCCCTAGCCTTGGTTTTGCCAGAAGCTGGAAATGGATGGCTGGGGATGATGGATCATTTGTTCTATTCATTCCCTCTGAAGTACCTGTCATTGGCCACTGTCAGAAGAAAGGATACTGGGCTAGATGGACCGTTGGTCTGACCCAGTATGGCCGTTCTTATGTCTCTCTCCCCAACAGAATTTGGTCCAATAAAAGATGTTACCTCACCCATCATGTTTCTTGAATCTTCTGGCATTCAGGAAGGCAACAGAACTGGAGGGGTTATATGAAGGAAGTTGACAAGCCACAGTATATCTATTTGCTCTTGATTTCAGCAGTAAGTGGATGCCATGAAAGGGGGAAAGTGTAACAATAAGGCTGAGAGCTTGATTGCACAAAAGTCAGGACAACTGGTGTTAAGGTCCCCAGATGAAATGTAACTCTCTCATTTTAGGAAATGCTCTTTCTCCCCTATTTCTCCTCTGTGCAACTGCAAGAGTCCCTAAACCCAGCAAAAATGCTATGAGTCTGTGCAAATGGATCCCACATCCCCTATCTGTTATGGAGCACTGATCCATGGAACTCCTGTCCCAACTGTAGAAAGGGAATTGGGCATAAGTCACACATCCAGTAGGTCATGAATTATTCAAAATCCCTGTGTAAAACCAATGAGCTATGGCTGCTCTATCTATCTAGGCTTTAGGGTAGTGTCCACAGTGTGGCTGTGTAAATGCTCCATGTTTTGGCCTCACATTAATGGAAAATTCCATCTCCCTGCCAACTCCCATATAATTCCCAAGTGCAAAGCCCATTTATTTAGGTAAAATTCACCTGTGGTTCAAAGGGTCAGTGCAAGGCTGTCTGTTTTATTTAAGTATCAGAGGAGTAGCCGTGTTAGTCTGGATCTGTAAAAATCGACAGAGTCCTGTGGCACCTTCTAGACTAACAGATGTATTGGAGCATAAGCTTTTGTAGATGAATACCCACTTTGACAGATTCAAAGTGGGTATTCACCCACAAAAGCTTATACTCCAATACATCTGTTAGTCTAGAAGGTGCCACAGGACTCTGTCACTGTTTTATTTAAGACCCACATAGGAGCTTCTTAGGGATGACAGGGTGGTGACTGAACACCCTAGTAAGGGCTCCTTAATGACATCTTGGTACAGTGGAAGGTAGGCTACTCAGGCTGGTGCAGAGGATGGCAGTAGGGAGGCAAGGGGTGGGACCATCGGATCTGCATTTATGTTTATTATATGGCTCTACCACATGGTGTAAGTGTCAGAGGCATCTACTGATGCTACTCTAATGCACTTGTCCTGCATGGATTCTGAATATTCTGACTGCAGTTGATTTCACCCTGCAGGACTAAATAGCACTATGCAAGAACTATATATTCATTTAACTTTTAAAATGTCCCAAAAATTAATACAGAAGCAGCAGAAGCACCTTGGGGAGGATCTAGAAAATTCTTGAGTCTTACACTATTTGATGCTTCCAAATAGGGAAGATCTCTAAGTGTGACCAGCATGCCAAGCAGTTTCTGAATGTACTTATTGATGACCACAAGTCTGGCAACCTGGAATATTTTTCTGGACAAGAGGAATCTTTTTAAAAATAATATAAATAGTCTGAATAGCCAATTTTTTCTCAAAACAATTTCCGCTAGCTAAGAATCTGTTCTGTGTTTATTGCTTTATGATTTATGATGGTCTTTATGATTATAATTGATGAAAAAAATTAAGGCTCAAAGTTAACATCCAAAGTGTCTTTGTCTAGTGGATATTCTCCATTCTCTTTTCAACATTCCTCTAGATAATAAAATCCACCATGAAAAGATAGAGGAAATCAAAGGGAAATAGCCTAGTAATGATAACAGGCCAGGATACAGTTATAGCTATGAATGTATCTCCACACCATAACACTGTTCTGCTGAAGCAATGGGAGGATGGATAAGGAAATGAATAGAAAGTTTACCTAGTAGGCATATCACTCACTATATGATTAGACCTCAGTAATCCAGAGACACGATGTACAAAACTGATCCAAAAAACTGTTCAGTGAAAACAATTTGTTCCACAGGAAGGACATGTTGCAAAATTTGGAAACATCTATCCAAACTAAGGAACATTGTAATTTTTCCAAGTAGAGTATATCAAATAACAGTGGTCTGCTCAAAGTAAGTGGAGAGCCAACCATTCCTAGTGGCCCATATTGTTAACACCAGTTCCCAAAAGAATGCAGACCAAGGCTCCTGTTATACCAATATTTGTAATGTGAATAGAACCATCAGAGTCATAGGCAGGGTCATCACAATGGGAACATTTTTATGTTACATTAAGATATGAAAAAAGCAAACCAGGAGCCTGATCTGTCTCCCATTGAAATCAATTACTTACATAGGATCAGATCCCAGGAGTTTCATTCTCCTCTTACCTACTCTGGCATCAGGCAGAAAAACTGGTATGAATGCGGGGAGAATTACTCTCCAAGTTCCTTTTGAGAATCAGCATTTGTTCTATCATTCCATGACTCACAGACAAATAGAGTTTAGAGCCATTTTCTCTTTTACTATCCGAGGGGTAGCCGTGTTAGTCTGGATCTGTAAAAGCAGCAAGGAGTCTTGTGGCACCTTATAGTCTAGACTAACAGACGTTTGGGAGCATGAGCTTTTGTGGGTGAATACCCACTTCATTGGATGCATCTGACGAAGTGGGTATTCACCCACGAAAGCTCATGCTCCCAAACGTCTGTTAGTCTAGACTATAAGGTGCCACAAGACTCTTTGCTGCTTCTCTTTTACTGTTAGTTTTAGCAGCTGTATCTGTCACCTAAAATTCTTGGGGAAACTGGCAAAATAATAAAAGCATTCCGGGTTTGCAACCACCTACAGCCCAAGTCTGCTCTCATCTACACGGTATAAATCAACAATAACTTAGCTTAAGTCAGTTGAGCTACCTGGTGATCAAACTAACATGAGTGAGATCAGAAATCAAGACCATGCTATTTTTCCCCCTTTGCACTTTTTCTCTTTTTTCCCCCCACAGCAAAGATCAGCTGAGGACAGGGGCACTCATATGCAAACAGATCACACTAAAATATTTTGCAATTCATTTATTTGTTTTTGTTCTTTATTTGCTTAATTTTGTACCCATTGTACTTGTTATGCTGTATTTGTCTGGCAGCATGCAGGCACAACTGCCAGCATGCTAAGACGGAAGCCAGATGCTTCCAGAGGAGGCCAGATTTTTTTAAACTACATCCAGAGGGTAAAGATGTCAGACTGGCAGTTACCACTGCAATGGGGGGTGGGGGTGGGAAGGGGAGGGAGGATACAGAGAAACCAGAAGTGGCTTTCTAAACTTTCAAGTCTAACACTATGGAAGTCCTAAATATAATGGAGGACATTCTTGAAAGTGCTGGTAAAAGAATACAGTGATGTTATTTTGAGCTGACTATGGGCATATGTTGTGAGATGCTGAGCCACTGCAAAATTTTGAGCAGCCTCTACTACCAGAGATTGCACTTGGGATTGAGGGCACTTTGCAGTAGGCACTCAGCACCTTGCTTTATTACACCTTACGGATAACTTATATACTCCTTGTGGTGGCATTGGCAGTGGAATGTGACATGGATCTGTGCATGAGGACATTTGGATTCCTTTATTAGCTTTGCCACTGACATATTAGGTATCCTTGGGCAAGTCACAACCCACCCCTACTTTAGTTTAGCCATCTGTAAAATAGTTATAATATTTACCAACAGTACTTTACCTTACAGGGTGAAATGAGTGTTCAGGTACTTTAAGATCCTGAGCTGGAAGGCATTATGTTAGTTCAAATTATAATTAATAAAGACAAACCAAAAGTTCAAAAAAGTGAATCTTTCATTAGTATCATGACCAGTGCCAGCTAGATGAATGTCACTTGTAAAGGTGTTCCACTGAATGTTATGACATGGGGAAAATATATTTTATTTTGACTTTACAACTCCAAAGGTGTCAGGAGAAAACTTTAGCAGGGTTTTGTCTTAAGTTCACTGAACTAATCTCACATTCATTATGCTGCTCCTGAAAGTTTTGGTTTGTCATTATTTCCCCCCCATTTCTTGGTTTCAGTGTGTTTTTGTACAATGAGATCCTGCAGATATGTGCTCTTGTAAAAGAACAAGATGAATAGTAGAACTTTATGCCTGGCAGAATTTTCACTTCCTTGCATATCCGTTCCAGCCTTTCTAATTTGTGCTAGAGATCATTTGGCAATACTGTCTCTGGGTAAAATATTTTTAATCTACAACATTAATAACCTTCTGAGGGCCCACCCAAGATGTTGTTTGCATATTTACTGCCCATTTATAAGGCCAGATTCAAAATGTTGAAATCAATGGGAGTTTTCTCACCGACGTCAAAGCGCTTTGGATTAGGCCTACTACAGGGATAGTTACTGTGCTGGCCGGGTCCGTGTTTGTTCCACATACTCAGAGAGCCCCTAAAGGGTCTGGCCTCTCCCAGTCTTAGGAAGTAACTGAGAGGAAGTTGAACATATGTGCTTCCTGCCTTAGAAGCTGTTTCTACAACAGCAGGAGGGTGGAGGCTACTTTTGTCCCTTTGTCCATGAATTAATAGATAGTATTAAACTAATTGGGCCCCTGCAGGAGCACCAGAACCTGGGTAGAACCTAGGGGGTGTCTGGTGCTGGAACTGTGGCCCTGCCCCCTGTTCTTCTTCCCCCGTAACCCCACCCCCAGGACAGGCTAGAAGCTGGAGCCAGGCCATGGTAAGAGCTGCTCAGGGAGCCCAGGCCACTGTGGGGAGCCCCGGACCCTCCGTGTGCCTTGGGCAGGACTCAGCATGCCCAAGAACAGTCCCCAGTCATGTCCCCTCCCCGCCCCAAGGCATGCCCCTGCCAGTGGGACCCAGAGCAGGGGCTCCAGTCCAGCCTCCTACCCACTCCTTGGGACCTGCAGACATGCTCTGCAGGCAGAGGAGGCCCTGACCTGGCTGGAAGGCAGCGGGGAACCCCGGGAAAGTCACAGGCAGGGAGAAGCTGGGCACAGCTCTGGCACAGCTCCTGTTGCTACTAGCCAGGCCTCAGCAGCTGCCACATTCTACCTGGATTCACTCAGTGCCTGAGCCCAGCTCCCACTGCCAGGCTGTCCCTGCCAGGTCCCTCCTGCTCCTGGTGACAGGCTGCCCAAGGCAGCAACCACATGCGGCAATGCTCCTCCTGTCACCTCTGGCCTGAGTCTTGCAGTTTGGGGTGGGGGGAGGACAAAATTATGCCCATGCTGTTGCCGCCACTCAGCACCTACTCAAGGCTACTACACCCATGTTAAAAAATGGGATGGCATGGTCCTCCCACTTTTAAAAGTGGGGGGCATGGCTCCTTGCCCCCCCCCGGTTCTGGTGCCCTGGACCCCTTCAGAGTGTGGGGGTCCCAAATGTTCTTTGTGCCCAAGGCCCCAATAAATCTTAATCTGCCTCTGGTAGAAGGCATTTGCTGCACCCCACTCCAGAAAGCGGCTATTTAAGAAGAGAGAGGCAGTGAGTGTGAACCTCTGGGGTTGCCTAGAAAGGCCTCCTTGGGTCAGGCGCCGATGGAACCAGTGAGACTCAGCCCTCCAGTAGCTAGCATGATTGGACTCAGGCAGCAGCCAATCAGGGTCCAGGAGGCCAAATAAAAAGGGTTGGCTGCTTCTATCAAATGGCAGTTCCTGGGTAATTACCTACTGGAGGCGGTGCAGCTCTCTCTTTAGTCTGCTTTGGAGATATCTGTCAAACTATTATCCTGGGTTTTTTTTCTATGCTAGACTAACAGCGTTTTACTACAGATGACAGAGAATAATTTGTCATCTGAACCATAATGTTCACATTTCCTGACTGATTTCAGGAATCTCGGATTAGATGACAAAATGTAAGGGCTGATTTCCCTTCCACTAAGCATATTCCAGGCTGCTGGCCCTCAAGAGAGCTAAATCTGCCCCAATCACAAATGCTGCAGTGCAAGCTCCATGAAACTCCCCCACTGTGACAGAACCTGGGATCCACCCAACCCCAAAAGTGAATAGGGCTGGCCTGGGAGGGCTTCATGTCAGGTCAGCCAAAGAGGCACTGATTCAGCATGTTCTCTGGGTAGCCTCCACTGGCAGGGCTCCCAGGGAATACCCGCTTGATTTAAAAACTGCCCTCATCCTCCAGACACCTAGTGCTGCTGTCAGCCTCTCAGAGTTGAATCTTCCTTCCACCCCTATATTTACAGGGATGAATCTGGCTCTAAATATTTTTAAAACTAGAATTTACTCAGCTTGCATCATAAACACCACTTTAATAAAAAAAAATCCAGCAAAATTAAGAGTAACCCTAAAGGAATGCTATAGAGCAGGTAGATGCCTCATATATATGTGTATGTTATACCAGTTAAGGATGAAGCTAGCTTCCAAGCCTGATTTTTCAATACCTCACACCCAGCTCCCAAAAAGAAGATTGTGACAGTGGCAGACCAGGTGCCAGCTTAGGCCAAAGCCCCGGGCCCATTTACTTGTGTATTGGTATAGATCAATGTAACTGTTAAGTGTATGAGTGTGTTTGATGTTTAAACTTCATGAAAATTAATGGGATGTTACTTGCATTGTTTTCACTTATCTGTATCCTGCTATAATGTAATGAATATTTACATTGTGTATACCCCTGTAACTAAAAAACCCATCAAACGAGCTGTCAAATGAGAGAAGCCTTGTGGAATGGAAATGAAGAACTTTAATGGAAAAGTGCTAATTTCAAAACAAGTGGTCATTTTGTGTGATGATCAGCAGTCAAAGACTCTCAATGCATTCCTCACTCTCAGTCAAGGAAAAGCCCACATGGATAATGACCCTGTCATAGCTTCTTCTCACAGAAAAGAAGCTAAATATGGATTCAAGGAAAGATCCTGCATCTCTGGATTGTTTGTTTGGATTCTAACAGAGCAGAATAACTAAATGAGAAGACTGAGATCCCCAGTTATTCTGGGGGACCCCTGAGAAACTTTTGGAAAACTCTGCTAGCATTTGGAATTACAAACTCACTCACCTGTGCATATATTTTACTTGCTTTAACCTCTCAATAATTCTCCTTTCCTTTTCTTAGCTAATACACCTTTAGTTAGTTTACTATAGAATTGGCTACAAGCATTGTCTTTGGTGTAAGATCGAGACTACTAATTGATCTGGGGTGAGTGACTGGTCTCTTGGGACTGGGAGCAACCTGCTGTGGTGCGATTTTTGGTTCAAGTGACCATTTATCACTAAGTCAAATTGTCTGGGTGGCAAGATAGACTGGAGCATCTAAGGGAACTGCCTGTGACTCCATGGTAACACCGGTATAGTGATAGGAGTTCACATTTGGTACTGGCATGGTGAGCTCTAGTTATAGAACACATCGCCAGTTTGGGGTGTTTGCCCTGTTTTCTGTCAGTCTGCCTTGAGGTAGACAGTCACAGTTGTGAGCCACTCCAGACAGCATAGCAATGATAATACCTTTGACTTTCACACACTATCTCATCCCAGGGTAATATTTTGAGACATTTAGGAAAAATAAACAGTTTTCAAGCTATGACACCTGATTCTCCCGTACCTTGTGTACACCTGAGCAAAGTGGGCATATAATGCTACTAAATCAGAATGGTGGCATCTCACACCCACTTTGCATTGATGTAAATAACATCACAAGGGACAGGGCAGTAGAGAATCAAACTCATAGTAAGGAAGGCACCTGGCTTTATGGGTGGAGAGATACTAAATACAAGTAACATTTTTTTAAAACTAGCTAAAGCATTTTTAAAGTAGTTTCCAGAATATATGGCATGTACAGGACATGTGAGTGTGGAGAGCCTTAAAGATTTTATCTGCACTCATTTGATGACCTGCATAACTCATTTGTGCTTCCCACAAATATGAGTAATGCAGCTGTCCCATACTCACACCAATAAAATTTTCTACCACACTATACCATCACATATTGCCTATATACATTACATAACATACAGCAACACTGCACTACTATATTCTTAACCAATAAACGTGTTTACACAAAGGTCCAAATTCACTGGCACACTCCAGCTTCTTTCCACCAATCCAGTGATGAAATGAAGCTCTCATGCTGGCTATGTGTACACAAGGAGCTAGGGGTGCAATTCCCAGATCACAGAGACATACCCACACTAGTATTAGTAGCTGAGGTAGCATGGGCAGCCGCAAGCCTAGGCATGGGCTAGCCACACCATGTCCATACCACAAAGTGCAGCCGGGTCTGTTTCCCCACACACCACTGCCCATGTTACTGTGACTACACTACTAATCACCGAAAGCTGTCTCGTACTGTATGATGTTCCTTGCAACTACAGATCTGCCTACACCAAGCAGGCACATCATTTCTTAGATTCCAAGGCCAGAAGGGACCACTGCGATCATGGAGTCTGACCTTCTGTATAACACAGGTCACCCTAAATAGTTCTGTGATGGGATGTCTACAAGGGGTTAAGGGATTATTTTGGACCCAGCCAGCCCCACCCCACCACCCCTGTTGCAAATATTTCATCTGGGGAGTAATTGAAAGACAGGGAAACAGCTCATTTGGTAGCAGAGCTGGAAGACAGCAGACCTGCTCTTCACATCTCCAGCAGCGCAGTGCAGAGGGAAGTCTGAAATCTGACACAACTGCCCCAAAGGGGTCCTCCCAGAAATAGAGAGGGAAGTATTCCCCTCTCCTCCTCACGTACATTGGCAATCCCCTCTTATTTTCTTGATTTGGACACCTCCAGCAGGGGAAAGCCTTGGACTAAGCTGACCTGGGAAGGGTGAGGGGGAGAGATAGGAAGTGGCCCAGGGACAGTAGTCTTAAGCAGCCTCAGTTGCCTGACCACTGGTAGCCCAAAGGGCCCTGGGTCAGAGCCTGGTGGAATGTGAGGGCCCAGGCTCCCCTATCAGCAAACCCCCTGCCAGCAATGGGTTGCAGCCTTGACCACTAGGCCACACTTCCCAACCAAACCCCGACTGAGGACTGTCACAAATTCCTAGAGCATATCTTTTAGAAAAACATCCACTAAAAATTATCAGTGATGGAGAATCCACCACAACTAAGTTGTTCCAATGGTTAATTATGCTAATTAAAATTTACACCTTATTTCCAGTTTGAATTTGTCTAGCTTCAACGTCCAGCCATTGGATTGTGCTATACCTGCTAGATTGAAGAGCCCATTCTTAAATATTTGTTCCCCCTGTAGATACTTATAGACTGTAATCAAGTCATCCCTTAACCTTCTTTGTTAAGCTAAATAGATGGAGCGCCGAGTCTATTACTATAAGGCAGATGTTCTAATCCTTTAATCATTCTCTCAGTTCTTCTCTGAACCTTCAATTTATCAACATCCTTCTTGAATTGTTGGCACCAGAACTGGGCACAGTATTCCAGCAGTTATTGCACAAATGCCAAATACAAAGGTAATATCACTTCTCTACACCTACACCTACTTCAGATTCCCCTTTTATGCCTCTGTAACAGCACCACCACAGCACCTCCTGCTGGCATCCTGGGAATCAGCTCTTGTTTCACCATAGTGCCCTCATCTAGTGGTGTCTTGCCCATCATCACTCTCACCTCCACCTCTAGGACCCACATCACTCCCCAGATTGTGGCATCCTCTTCTGGACACAGACCTCTGCCTGTGCCCCACAACGATCTTTCCCCACTTCCAGGGGACCCGACAGTCCTCAGTCCAGCCACTTGCCTCAGTGGCAAACTTCAGTCTCTGGTCCAGCCATTTGCCTCAATGGCAAACTGCAGTCCATGCACTGGCCACTCCCCTCAGTGGCAAGTGGGTAGGGCAATGGGGGGGAAACCCAGACCCACCCACTACTCCAGGTCCCAGTCCAGGGACCCTATAGCCAGCAGCCATGTACTGCCCCTCCTCCTACTCTGCCATCTGTTTCTCTGGGCCACTTCCCAGCAGCCCTGGCATCTTCTTCACCCTTGCATCAGAGCCTCAGTCTGGCAGCTATCAGGCTGGAGCTCCCTCTTGCTCCTCTGACTCTGCCCTGCCCAGCACTGCTCTCTGTCTGTCTGTCTGTCTGTCTGTCTGTCTGTCTGTCTGTCTGTCTGAACCCTCCTACAGGGCAGCCAGTCCTCCTCCCTTGGCCTCACAGGAGAGACTGCCTCTGTTCTGCTCAGCAGCCCTTTTTATATGGGCCAGCCTGACTGACTGGCTGTGCCACTGAGCCTTCTCCCTATTGGCTGGCTCAATAAGCCCTCTTCTAATTGGCTGGGTTCTACACAGCCTCCCCAAGGCTGCTTTAACCCTTTTTCTGCCTGTATGAGGCAGCCCTCCCACCACAGCCTCCAAGGGTGACTGTAGCCCTTTTGGTCACAGCATCACAGTGGGAGTGCATGTTCAGATGATTATCGACCACGACACCCAAATCCTTTTCAGAGTCACTGCTTCCCAGGGCAGAGTCCCCATCTTGTAAGTATGTCCTACATTCTTTGTTCCTAGATGTATACATTTACATTTAGCCATATTGAAATGCATGTTGTTTGTTTGCACCCAGTTTACCAAACATTCTAGATCCCTCTATATTAGTGACCTCTTCATTATTTATCACTCCTCCAGTTTTTGTGTCATCTGCATACTTTATTAGTGATGATTTTATGTTTTCTTCCAGGTTGTTGATAAAAATGTTAACCAGCGTAGGGCCAAGAACAGATCCCTGTGTGACCCCACTAGAAACACACCCGTTTGATAATGATTCCCATATACAATTACATTTTGAGACCTAACAGCAAGGCAGGTTTTAACCCATTTAATGTGGCCATGTTAATTTTATATCATTCTAATTTTTTAATCAGTCTAACTGAAAACAGTGGGAAGTGGCAGACAACTTTATTTGGGGCAGCCTCACTTCCAGTGCAGATAGACTATGAGGAAATGGCAGCCATATTGCTGACTTCAGTCCATTGACAGTAATAGGAGATGGTGCCATTCTGAATGATGGAAAATTTGTGAGTTGGCAGCTTTTCATCCTATTTTCAAGGGACAGGCTTTAAAACAAACAAAATCACTAGAGTTGTAATAAAATCATGAGAGTTAGCAAAACTTTCATTCCAGGCATTCTGAAAGGCTGTGCTAACCCCCTATTAAGGGGACCACAAGGTCATGTAACAGCATCTGTAAGGATGCCTAAGCACTGCACAATAGGTATTGGTGTGGAAAAGTTCAAAGCCATGAAGGTCAGCTACAGACCTCCCAACAGTCCCAGGTCTCGCAGGACTGTCCCACTTTAACCCACAAAACTCCACAAAGCTCCTGTCCCATGGGGCTGGCTGGACTTGGCTCATTGCTCAGGTGTGGTGACCTGGCCCCTGGTTCATGGTTCACAGTGCTGTTTAGATGTGGCCTGGCTCCCTTGAGGGGGACATGGCCAGGCCAAATTTGAGTGAGTGGGGTTGTAACCCTGCATTCCAGGAGCTAGGTCGCAATGCCCAGAGCAAGGAGCTGAGCCCAGCCAGCCCCATGGGACAGGAGGCACCACTACGATGTGAGTACAAGGCATGGTCACTCTGTGACTCCCCCCTCTCTCCTGTGCTCTGACTCTCAAGGGGCAGAACCCGACACCCTCGGGGCCTTCCACATTCCAGAGGAAGCACCCAGGGGCAAAACCCATCCCACTTTATCCACTTGAAATGTTGGGAGATATGCAATTAGGTACCTTTTGGTAGCTCTTCATACAGAACTATCCTGGATTAAGACACCCAACAAACCGGAAAAAAAGAAAACAATGGAAACAAATTAGTGATCAACCAAAGTTCCCTGTAAACAAACCAATTACATTTAATTGTTTGAGAGGAATTGGAATTGTACGTGTTTTCTTTGTTTTCACCTGTTTGCCACAGAAATTTATAAAGAATTAATTACCTCCAAAAATGCAAAGGGAAGCTTAGTGGACCACCTGCCACTTGTTGTGTAATGTAATTCTACAAGATTAATTAAAGAATTTGGTTCAGACTATACACATGAAAACTGATCCCTCCACAGAGGCCAAATTCAAAGGACATCTCAGTAAAAGAACAGCTCTTTACTTGTCACAATACCCTAGAACAAGGGAACATACTGAAGCTGAAAGGCTACAAATTTAAAACTGAACCTCTTTTTGTGACATGCATTTAGCCTGTGGAACTCATTGCCACAAGACTTCACTTAGTTCAAGTGTTTAGTAGGATTGTAAATAGGATTAGGAGTCTGTATTTTCAATGAGAGCATCCACAGTTATGTTAGACAGGATAAAAAAGTCTAAAATTGTTCATACCTCAGAGCATAAACCAACTGCTACCAGCCAGGGTTAGGAAGAAACTTCTCCTATGGGCATGTTTTTCCATAATTGTTCACTATGGCATTTCTTGTATCTTCCTCTGAAGCATCTGGTACTGGCCACTATTTAAGATCAGATACTGGGTTGGATAAGTCAGTGGTCTGAGCTCCCCCATAGACGATACTGGAATTCTACCTCTATCCTTGAAGATCTCGGATATTTGCCAGGAGAACAAAACCTCTTGCCTACACATTGCTGTCTGACCCTCCTGCAATCAGCACCACTCCCCGCCTTGACAGCGTGGCTCCTAAATAAGTTATACTTCCAGGAGCTTCCCCACCTGCCCACAGAAGAAGAAGCTACTGTAGAAGAAGCAGTTTTAAATACTGTAACAGACGCTCATTTCCACCCCTTTTGTGAGGGAAGAAACAGACAGATTTGTTTGTAGTCCTGCCCCACTCTCCCTACATACAGAATTGGAACTCGGGATCAACTCAGAAGGGCTTCCACAACATTGGGTGGATGTATGCTACAGAAGTGGCTTTTTGTCAACATCTACAAGTGCAGACTTCCTTCAGGTCAAGAAAGTGGTAGAGAGCATAAGAGCATCCCGTGTAGTGGAGATGCATCCAAACCAAAACCCCAGATTCAAACATCTCCAAACAAGAGATGACTAGAAACCCAGCTCAGGAGTCATTTGCAAAATTTGGATTTATCTTTATAGTGGGCTAAATCAAATGCCCTTGATCTGAACACCTTATAAAGTGGAGGATGTTCAGAATAGGTCCAAGCTTCAGAACTTGAATCTGGATCCCGATCTCTAATATTTAGGCACATTACACTGACTGTGTAGCATCTCAAAGGTCAGTGTTTCCTTAGGGAGCTCCTTTTTAAATTGTTAAGTAACGCAATGTCATTTTGGAAACCAGTGTTTTAATGAAACTGGGGTCTCTGCCTTCCAAAATGTCTTTTAAAAAATCTGAATGGTCCAGCAATAGATAAAGTAATGTTTTCACTAAGCAAACAATCAAAATGCCAAGTTTATATGTCCCTGAGAAACCAGTGCCTGGCTCTCTAAAGGATGTAGTCACTACTAGTAACTTAAGCAACTACCACTACACATAGAACAAACAATTTTTCAAATAGGTCTCTATTTCTGCCCAGTGTCTATCCTCTAGAGGAACTCAGGCAGAGAGTGCCAGCAAGACTTTCCCAGAAACAAGTTGTTCTTAGGAATAGTGCTCACACTAGAGGGGGGATGAAATCAGGAGGCCAAAGGAAAATGAGTACAACATCCCATGATTTATAGCATCTGTCAGGAGGGCAGTGTTATTACAAGAAAATAAACATGGAAAATGGTAACCGAATGCACTCCAAGCACTTACTGAATATACACACATTAACACCTCATACCCTGCATGGAAATCTGAAATTTTAAATGATGGAAAAGACAGAAAGGAATCCATGACAGGACTGCGAGGGAAAAAACAGACGCCATATTGAGCAAAAGTACCAGTAGTCAACTACAAAAAGCTGGTCAGGACTTTGGTTTGATTTTGTTCTGCATATTGTTTAAAAAATGTGACACCTTCCCTCCTCCTATGGAATAGTGGTATAATAAAATATGGACTGTCTTGGTAATGGAAAAGTTCCTTCACCAACTACATATGCAAAAGAAGCACCAAAAAGAGGATAGGTATATAGAAATTTGGTCATCCTTTCTAGCACACTCCAGGGAAGAAGACTTTCCAGCCAGCAAGCCACAATCTGTAGCCAGGTTCTTTGACTATTAATCTGATCCTGAATAAGTAGCATACAATGTAATATGATGTATTATTGTAATTTTGCCTTAATAAAAAGTTTCCAAAAGAAAATCTGGTCAGGAAATCAAATGAAACCAATTCTGAATACACAATGAACTGCTTCCTAAACGCTCCATGCAGCTTGGAATGAGCTTGCTGCGCTGTCTCTGTTCCCTAGCTAATTCTTAGTCATTGGCACCAACAAGTGGCTTTGTTGACATAAGCAGCAAGGTTTTAGAATATATATTTTTTAACTTGCTTGGGGTGTGTGACGATGCTGCTTGAATTCAGTAACTCTGCTTTGTTGCATTACAGGAAAACTGCTATTTCTCTGCAGTAAAAAATATGCCCCCTAAATAAGAAGTTTAGGGAACTTCCTCAAGCCCTCTGTCTTTATTGACTAGAAGGAGACCTATTGCCCAGCCAAAGGAAATTATTTATGACTGATTGCACTAGAAGACGGTCCTTCTTGCTCTTTGGCGACTTGGATAAGCAGACAAAGAAGTTGGTGTAGAGTGGGTAAAAGGCATAACAGAAACACTAAGCTCTTCATGAGAAAATGAAGGACAACAATACCAATCTAAATTTAGAGGCAAAGCAGAGGCTGTAAAATAACAACACTAGAAGTCCCACAGCTGCCTTCAAGTTTACTGCAGAATTTGACACAGACCATAAGAAAGGGGGCAATAATATTGAATAATACTGTAGCAGGGTGCTGGTGCAAAAGCACCTAATTAGCCCCTGCCCAGTCAGCTCCAATCAGAGGAAGCAGATTGGGGCCGATGGAAAAGACCTGATTCTGGCCTGACAAGCCAAGGGCTATAAAGGCTGGGCCAGAAGACAGGGGGCAGCCAGGGAAAAGTCAGTCAGGAAGGGAACTGGAGGCCTTCTAGCCAAAGGCTGATTCTACCTATAAAGGAAGTGACTAATCCTGTAAAGTTTATATATAGATAGACACTGGTGGTGGGATCACCTTAAATAAATAAAGGCGCGGGTGTTGCACAACCCTGAAGCCTCTCTGAGCCTTATTGGGGCCAGCAAGCAGGCCCCAGGAAGAGGGGCGGGTCATGAACCCTGTTACAAATACCATTTTTAAAGGCATCCACTGCTTGTAATCATTGCCCATTGATAATGATCATGCATGTGTTGTACATGCCACCATTCAGGCTGCTGTTTGAAAGAAAAGGAAGACATAGTACTGAAATTGTACTGTGTAAAGTACCCTGTGGATGCCACTCTCCAGAGACAGGACTGCTCAACAGTGTGGGTCAAAGTTCTAGCATAGTTCAGTAAATTTCTGGTGCAGCAGAAATTCCAGTTGGTTCTTGAGGTTCAATGGCAGTGCAAATATGCTTGGTCCATCTTCATAGCTGACCCATCCATTCAGCAATAGGAAGAAGAATGACCATTAGCAGAAATCTCTCGGGCATAGATTGCCAGATATCCTCCACAAGACTGGAAAGCCACTTCTCTTTTCCATGCTGGTACCTTAACAATTGCTGTGTTCTCCAAACGTAAGACAGCTTTAAAGAAGAAATTGCAAACTGGTAAGATAGTCCTTGGAAGGAACTGTCATCTCTTCCACCTGCCCATCTGTGAAACATTATGAAAATTTTCACTTTTTAAAAACCATTAGTACATGTTGTCACACTGTCTGAAGTGTCACACTACTGAGTGCCTACCTTAGGACAGGCTGTCAAAAACAGGGGAGATACCATCAGTTTGGGGTATGTTCTATAATTAGATTTCATCAACACAGTAACAAATGTGAACTCCTGGATCACTGTTATTCTTACCTTGGAGTCACAGACAATCACCTTAGACTCTCCAGTCTATCTTGCCATCCAAGCCTCATTAAACAAATACTTTGCCTCAGTCTTTAATGAGGCTAATGAGAAGGTTAGGGATAATGGTAGGATGATAAATAGGAATGAGGATATGAAGGTAGATATTACCACATCCGAGGTAGAAGCCAAACTCAAACAGCTTAATGGGACAAAATCAGGGGGCCCAGATAATCTTCATCCAAGAATATTAAAGGAACTGGCACATGAAATTGCAAGTCCGTTAGCAAGAATGTTTAATGAATCTGTAAACTCAGGGGTTGTACTGTGTGACTGGAAAATTGCTAACATAGTTCCTATCTTTAAGAGAGGGGAAAAAAGTGATCGGCAACTATAGGCCTGTCAGTTTGACATCTGTAGTATGCAAGGTCTTGGAAAAATTTTGAAGGAAAAAGTAATCAAGAACATTGAGGTCAATTGTAATTGGGACAAAATACAACATGGTTCTACAAAAAGTAGATCATGCCAACCAACCTGATCTCCTTCTTTGAGAAGGTAACAGATTTTTTAGACAAAGGAAATGCAGTGGATCTAATCTACCTCGATTTCAGTAAGGCATTTGATAGGGTTCCACATGGGGAATTATTAGCGAAATTGGAAAAGATGGGGCTCAATATGAAAATTGAAAGGTGGATAAGAAACTGGTTAAAGGGGAGACTACAACGGGTCATACTGAAAGGTGAATTGTCAGGCTGAAGGGAGATTACTAGTGGAATTCCTCAGGGATTGGTTTTGGGACCAATTTTATTTAATCTTTTTATTACTGACCTTGGCACAAAAAGTGGGAATGTGCTAATAAAGTTTGCGGATGACACAAAACTGGGAGGTATTGCCAATACAGAGAAGGACCGGGATATCATACAAGAAGATCTGGATGACCTTGTAAACTGGAGTAATGGTAATAGGATGAAATTTAATAGTGAAAAGTGCAAGGTCATGCATTTAGGGATTAATAACAAGAACTATTGTTATACGCTGGGGGGGCATCAGTTGGAAGTAACAGAGGAGGAGAAGGACCTCGGAGTATTGATTGATCACGGGATGACTATGAGCCACCAATGTGATATGGCCGTTAAAAAAGCTAGTGCGGTCTTGGGATGCATCAGGCCAGGTATTTCCAGTAGAGATAAGGTGGTGTTAGCACCGTTATACAAGACACTGGTGAGACCTCAACTGGAATACTGTGTGCAGTTCTGATCTCCGATGTTTAAGAAGCATGAATTCAAACTAGAACAGGTTCAAAGAAGGGCTACTAGGATGATCCGAGGAATGGAAAACCTGTCAACCAAAAGAAGGCTGAGGGGAGATCTGATTGCTCTCTATAAATATATCAGAGGAATAAATACCAGGGAGGGAGAGGAATTATTTAAGCTCAGTACCAATGCAGACACAAGAACAAATGGATATAAACTGGCTATCAGAAAGTTTAGACTTGAAATTAGACGAAAGTTTCTAACCTTCAGAGGAGTGAAGTTCTGGAACAGAAGACATATCTGGCTTCAAGACTAAGCTTGATACGTTTATGGAGGGATGGTATGATGGGATAGCCTAATTTTGGCAATTAAAATATGCCCAATGGCATGTGATGGGATGTTAGATGGGGTGGGATCTGAGTTACTACAGAGAATTCTTTCCTGGATGTCTGGCTGGTGAGTCTTGCCCACATGCTCAGGGTTTAGCTGATCGCCATATTTGGGGTCGGGAAGGAATTTTCCTCCAGGGCAGATTGCCAGAAGCCCTGGGGGTTTTTCACCTTCCTCTGCAGCGTGGGGCATGGGTCACTTGCTGGAAGATTCTCTGCACCTTGAAGTCTTTAAACCATGATTTGAGGATTTCAATGGCTCAGACACAGATTTGATACAGGAGTGGGTGGGTGAGATTCTGTGACCTGCATTTTGCAGGAGGTCAGACTAAATGATCATAATGGTCCCTTCTGACCTTAAAGTCTATGATTTAATGATAAACAGTCACTTACACCAAAAATCACAAAATATTCAGGTTGCTTCCAGTCCCAAGAGACCAGTCATTTACCACACATTGATTTGTATCTCAGCTTTTGTCCTATAATGGCCCACTTAATTTTTGATGGGCAGGAGGGATGATTCCCCTGCCTGGGTTCACAAGTTCAGAGCAAACATTTTCAAAGTTATAAAGCAAAACTTACATATTTCCTTATAGAATGGAATATAAACATTACAAATTAGATTAATGCACACAGCAACATACAAGTATTGCATAGAATCTAAACAGTAAATACATTCTGATAAGACTAATATGTATTTTCAACAAAACTAACATATAGGTGAGCTGGTTTAGCTTCCAGCTATGAGTTTGTCAGTTCTTAGCTAATGCCTATGGCTGTGGCCAGAGCTGGCACTTGGTTTAGCCACGTCACACATGTATCTTACCATTAGCAGCCTCTGCTCCTTCCACAGGAGCTGCAAAAGTTGTCTGAGAACCAAGGACACATTAACAGTCACATTCCTGGAATGCTGAAAAGTATCAATATTGTGGCCTTCTTCAAGAACAGTTTCGCCTCCATCGTTCCCCATGGTCAGGGAAAGAGCAAGGAGATGTTTGCAGAGACATTAACATTCGGCTGTGGTTCACAGACTCAGTCCTGTTATGTTATGTTGGTCTACATTTCTTTTTTTAAAATTGTATTTTCATGTTCCATATGGTACTTCTAATCAATGTTATAGTTTCCTTGACTTGTGCGTGGACCCTCCTTCCTAAATATGATGAACCTGAGATTTTTTCAAGTTTGGGATGGGGCCTCACAATTCACAGCACATGAACTGGAATGGTGTAACCATCTGGTGCCATCATATTACAGCCACTTTTCTGTCTGTCCCCAATCCAGAATGCCACATTCCCCACTGGGTAAGAAATTCCCAAAGTCACAAGGATACAAGGGAGGGATGGAGAAAGTGCAATTAATGTTATGTGCTCACAGAAAGCATCGCTAATCCTAAATGCAGCAGAACTCACAACACAGAAAATGGGTAGATAAACATCTTTATGGCTTGGTTCACATGCAGAAAGATGAAACACGATTCAAGTAACAATATAGGCATCTGCCACTACCCAGTGATTAAACAGCCATTCCTCTCCCAACCTGGACCAATTTCAACCAGGGGCTTAGTGCACCATAACAGCCACTTCATAACAGCCACTAAGTGCAGTTAGCATTCCTGACAAAGAACTGTTTAAAAATTAAATTGGTGCACACACATGGGTGCACACCCACTCCCACAAGTGAATGTTGATAAGTTTGTTGAGAGAGATTGAGTGCTTCTAAGAAGAGAATTTTTTGCTTCAAATGTGAACCGTTAAAGCAAAAGCACTGCGCAATGACCATATTACACCACCCTCCACAGCACAAATCCAGCCCTTGTCAGAGACTGGGACATGGGCAGTCATTCCTCATGGTTAGAGCAGGAGTCAGGTCTTCTGGTAGAGCTGGAGTTGGCAGCCAGGAATAGGAGCCCAGGGCCAGAACCAAAGTGGGAGGCCAGGTGCCAGAGCCCAGGGTCAGAGCTGAAGTCAGACATTCAGAACCAGAGTCAGAGGCCAGATACTGGATCTAAGGGTCTGAGTCATAAGTCAGAAATTAGAAGCAGAGGGTCAGAACTGGGTTACCTAGAGTGAGGCAAGGCTGGGACCAAGGCAGGAGCAGGACCAGAACAAGGTGGGAGCAGGAGTGGGAACAAGCAGGCACAGGCTCTGTCACAGCCATAGGCAAATGTTGTAGCAACCGCTGAGCATCTGCTGCTGCTGGGCTTAAGAGCTGGTCTGCTGGCTCTTGCCACCAGTAAGGCAACCAGCTACAGGCCAACTGTGCCCATTAGTCTAGGCCTGGTTTGGCATCAGTAATTGGATATGGGTGAGATCTCATTTCTTGGGAGACGGGATTAGGGAGGTAAATGGATCAGCAGGCTAAAAACAGAAAGTCTGTATTAGCTAAGATAAAAGGGAACACTCAGGGAGCCATTTATAATGGACAGGATAAACCTAGAACATGAAATGAGGTAAAGAGTAAGTTGTGCCTGGACAGAACATGAGGTACAGGGATTGGTTCCTACAAAGCAGCCAATCTGAAAATGTATGATGCAATGTATAATAGAATCTAATCATAGAATATCAGGGTTGGAAGGGACCTCAGGAGGTCATCTAGTCCACACCCCTGCTCAAAGCAGGACCAATCCCCAAACAGTTTTTACCCCAGTTCCCCTAAATGTCCCCCTCAAGGATTGAACTCACAACCCTAGGTTTAGCAGGTCAAAAATGCAATGCATAAATGAATATAAAGGAAGAGGTTTGCTGTGTAACTTTGGATGTATAGTATGCCCTATACCCTCACCAACGCCCATGTTTGGTTCTGATCAACTCAGCTTAGCTTTGCCCTATGCCAAATAAAGGAACCTGAGTGACAAGACTGGAGTTGAACTGAGTTCCTCAGGAACTAAGTGGAGGCCTGGAGGGAACACTTGGCTCATGAAACAGGTTGGCCAGAGATTGACTCTGGTGCCAGCCCTGATTCCTGACAACCCTAAGGTTGATAACCCAGTGTAAGTGCCCTGTTCTAATTGTCTGAAATGTGTGAATTGCCACAGGAATGAGTGGCTAATGATTGTTGGCTACAGGGGAACAAAACCTTCACAAAGCTATGTAGCCCCACAAGTATGTGCCAATGTTCCCTCATGCACTTTTCCAGCAGCTACATGGGGTGTGAAGGTGTCCCTTAGCACAGGCAGATTGCACTATCTGCTTCCCTGCTATGCTAAGACGTGTGCACATATGGCAGCCCCGATTTCCCTTGTCCGCTGGGAACCAGGACCAGTGTGCGCATGGGTGGGATCCAGTTGCTAATACAAAATTTGTTAACCAGACATAGTGTGTGTCTATTTGGAATGGAACCACTCCCCTTTACCCTCACAAACATTATAGGCTGTGTAGCAGGTAATGATTATGCAAATAGCATTGGCCACACTGGCATCCAGACCGATGTTTAGGCAGCACCAGATTTCAGCCTACCAAAGAGACACTACACTGCCATTCTGCAGCTACACAGTTTGTCACTGATTTCCCTTTTTCCTGGGTCACTGATGTCAGGGTAGGGGTTCATAAGTTAGGAGCAGGTAAGCAGGGTCCCCCAAAATAATGGTTATCAGAGACATACCATGGAGAACCACATTATTCCTAAGGAATAAAATCCTTCCTTCCCCTTCAAGTACAATCCTGATCTCCTCAGCAACCTGTCATCATGAACCCTTCCAGTGTTTCCCACATTGGTATTAGTGAATCTGTCTCTATGGGCCACTAAGCCTTGCAGAACGGGTGAATAGTAATCTTTTCAGTTTACATACTCGCTCCTTTTGGAGAGCAAAGTATTGGGATATGGGTTCCATCGATTGTCCCTGCACAGTTCAGAAACCCTATCTTCTGAAATCCAGCTATTATTTCTGGAACTTTTCCTATGGCAGTCACCCATGGACAGATTGGTGTTAATTTCCTTGCAAACCTGCACAACCATGACCCTGTCAGTGGACTTTCCAACCCGGAAGTGGTTTGCAAGGGACTGACAGCTGTCTGGTGTTACCAATTTCCACAGAGCAATAGCCACCTGCTTCTGAACCATATGGATTCCCTGAATCTAATGTTCTGATGTTGGGAGTGGCATGCAAGCTCATCACCCAGCTCTGTGAAGGTCTGTTTTCTCATTCAGAATTTCTGAAGCCACTGCTGGTCATCCAAGGTTTCCAAAACAATGTGATCCCAACAGACTGAGCTAGTTCATCTGCACCAGAAGCAAAGATCCCATCTCAAAAAAGAAATATTAGAATTGGAAAAGGTTCAGAAAAGGGCAACAAAAATGAATAGGGGTTTGGAACAGCTTCCGTATGAGGAAAGATTAATAAGACTAGGACTTTTCAGCTTGGAAAAGAGATGACTAAGGGGGGATATGATAGAGGTCTATAAAATCATGACTGGTGTAGAGAAAGTAAATAAGAAAGTGTTATTTACTCCTCCTCATAACACAAGAATTAGGGGTCATCAAATAAAATTAATAGGCAGAAGGTTTAAAACAAACAAAAGGAAGTATTTCTTCACACAGTGTGCAGTCAACCTGTGGAACTCTTTGCCAGAGAACGTTGTGAAGGCCAACACTATAACAGGGTTCAAAAAAGTACTAGATACATTAATAGAGGATTGGTCCATCAATGGCTATTAGCCAGGATGGGCAGAGATGGTGTCCCTAGCCTCTGTTTGCCAGAAACTGGGAATGGGAGACAGGGGATGGATCACTTGATGATTATCTGTTCTGTTCATTCCCTTTGGGGCACTTGGCATTGGCCACTGCTGGAAGACAGGATACTGGGTTAAATGGGCCTTTGGGCTGACTCAGTATGGCCGTTGTTACGTTCTTAAGTCCACCTAAGGGCATACCGTTATAATATTGGCATATCTGTTCCATGGGAGCTGAATGGATTGTCATTCCCCGTCAAGGTCAGCCATATTCAATGTGTCAGAAAGTTCTGCCCAAATTCCATCCAGCATCTTGCTGATTGTCTGCTTCACTTCATAAACATTTGTCCTGCCATATATACAACTGTGTGAAGGCGGAGGACAATATCAACAACACACAGCAAAGCAGTTCCTAGAGTATCTCTGTGACACACAGAACCCTGCAATACACCCAAAATGTTGTGTAACAAAACCAGCAGCGTGGATGCAGATATACATGTGTATACTGCTTTACACTCATGTTCAGCACAGCAAATGTTGGGACACCGCAGAGGTATAGGGAACATGCGCAAGCATGTACACAATTGAGTAACATTGGCCAGTGAAGACCTAGCCAAAGAGCAGTTAATTCCATAACGTGAGCTAGCATGTTGTCCTTAGTTAACAGCATAGTAAGCATGGCAAAGGGTCAGTAGCAAAGGGGTTAACCTGCAAAGATAAGAGGGTTTCTTATCAAGATTAAGTCTCAACGATGCATTTAGCTGCTGGTTTACATAATTTGAAATGAACCATAGTGCAGAAAGAAAGAGCCTTGATCTGCTCTTTTTTTCCCCAACAGAAAATGAGTTACTATAATAACTGATGTGCTTCAGGGATCTGATGTCACTGATGGAAAATTAGATAATAGGAACTAGTAAAGAAACTCAGCTTGGATTTCAAACACTTATCTGCAGTATTTTGGCAAAAAAATATATACATATATATTAAATCTGTACTCTAACTAAAGACTGCACAGCCCAAGGGGATTGGTAATGGGATATTATGCACAGCCTTTCTCCTCTGGACTGCTGGTCTACGTCCAGCCAAGATCAGTAGTGAGTGAAAGTTGTTATCATCTGGTGGCTATTTAGTAGCCAATGTGACACACACACATGCACACACACATTAGGTAGTCTTAGGCCACTCCCCAAAAGACAAACTTTCATATCACATATGGACTTAATCTCTGCACAGAAACCATGCGAACCAGCATGGCCCAGATTGTGTCCCCTAGACCTGTGCATGTGGCGTCCCACAGAAAGTTTGCAGACGGAGAGGTCAGCTGCCTCTGCAGCAACATTCCCCTCACTGGGAACCCACAGAAGGCACCCAGGAGCAGAGAGTTGAGGGCAGCACCCTCACCAATCCTACAGAGATTATCCGGAAAAGGCTACATGGTTTCAGCCTGTTCTATGGAGCTTCTCCACACTGGGGAATCCTCTATCAGTGGGGCTCTAGGGTCAACAAGTGCCAAGAAAAGCCCTTGAAGTGCAGGACCAATGGAGCAGTGCTACCAAAGAGCTGGGGGAGAGATTCCTGTCGAGGCCCATAGCCAATGTGTGTGGTTTTGTGTCTCAGGTATATCCCCTGGACTTGGGGACAGAACCACAGCTCATTTTGCGGACACACCCCTCCAGACAGGATAAATTGGGGGATGCTTTGAATGGACATCTGAAGGAGCTTTTCTCCCCTCCAAACTCTCCAGTATTTCTGTGGGAAGGATGATTTAGTGCCAGCGACACTAGGGCACCTAATGGTACTTTGTTGGCAGTCCCAGTAGATAGGCCAAGGACTGAGTGGATACAGAGCCTGAACTCTCATCCCTAGAGTAGAGCTGCAACACATTGGCAGAGCACAGTATGAAGATGCTTGTAGTGCCACTGCTTGTGATGTGGATAAAGAAAGAACTGTAGTCTGTGGAGCTATCAGTCTAGCACCTTTCATGAGCTCTACAAAACAATTTGCACCTTTAAAAATAAGTCAAATCTGTGACTGGGCTGTCAGAAAAGGATAGCATCCACACTCTCAGTGTGGATGTGAGATTTGATTTCTAAGGCTCCAAACTGCTCGGGTGAGAGATGCTTAAAGCTCCTAGTGCAGTGTGATGATATTTTATGTAGAAATCTTCTCTACTGAGTGAAAATTCTTTAAAATCATCAATTTTGAGCACTGTGATGAAAATTGCCAGCTGTGATGAGGTGTACTCTCCACACTGGCCCTGCAAGAGCTAAATTAGGCCAAGTGGGCCTAATCAGTCAATCAACCTACAAAGGGGTGGGGGGAGAGGGAGGATTTAGGCTGTGTAGAGGTTGCTAATTAGGAGGAAGCTCACCTGAGAGGGAACAGGTGTGGCTTCTATAAGAGAGTGGGATCTGACTAGGAAGGTTGGAGAATGAAAAGCTTGGAGAAGCATGGGGCAAGAGCAGTAAAGTAGATGTAACCAGGGGTGACTGACCCTTCCTAAAAGTGGAGGGTCACAAGGCCCTGCTCCCTCTGCAGCCATGGCCCTGTAGGGAGCCAGGCCAGGAAGCCTGGGCCCTCCACCAGCTTGGAGTTGCCCCACCCCCCAAGAGCAGCCCCCAGCCTGTATCCCAGGCCCTCTGTCCAGGGCAGGTGGAGAGTCTATGCCATTCCACAGCTACCTGGGCTCCCCAGGCAGCTGTTAACAGGACAGGCTCCAGCTTCTGGCCTGGCCAGGGGTCAGAGCCATGTTGGGAAGAGGAAGTGCAGGAGTCTGGGCCTGTGGCAGAAAGTGGATGGACCAAGCCTGTCCACTTGCAAAAGTAGGAGGGACTTCCCCCAGGTGTTCTGGCACTCTTGGATGTACCTGTAGACCTTAACTGCTCGCTGTAGGGCTCTGGACTGGAACCCAGTGGAAGGCTGCTGGGAGTGATATAGTCAGGGCAGTAGGGTGAGGACTGCCTGATGCTGCTGGTGCAGAAGGACCTTGAAAGACTCCCCTGGAAGGGGAAATGACTGCCCTGGCCAGAAGGCTGAGTAGGCTTGCCAACCTTCTACTCTCACAAAACTGAACACCCTTACCCTGCCCCTTCTCTGGGGCCCCACTCCCCCACTCCATCTGCCCCCCATTGCTTATTCTCCCCACCCTCACTTGCTCATTTTTGCCAGGCTGGCTCGGGAGTTAGGATGCAGAAGTGGGTGAGGGCTCTGGCTGGGGCTGTGGGCTCTGGGGTGGGGCTGGTGGTGAGGGGTTTGGGATGCAGAAGGAGGCTCCGAGTTGTGGGGGTGAGGGGTTTGGAGTATGGGAGGCTTCAGGCTGAGGCAGGGGGTTGGGGTGTGGGTTCTGGGGTGGGGCCCAAAATGTGGGATTCAGGGCGCATGAGGGGACTCTGGGTTGGAGCTGATGATTTGGAGTGCATGAGAGGGCTCTGGGCAGGGGTTGGAGTGCAGGGGGTGAGGACTCTGGCTGGCCATGCAGATTCAGGGGTGAGGCTGGAGATGAGGGATTTGGGGTGCAGGAGAGTGCTCTGGGCTGGGATCAAGGGGTTTAGAGGGTGGAGGGTTGGGTTAGGCGGTTGGGGTGCAAGAAGGGGTCAGAGTGCAGGCTCCAGGTGGCACTTACGTCAAGCGGCTCCCAGAAACAGTGGCATGTCCCCCCGCCCGGCTCCTAGGCAGAGGTGTGGCCAAGTGGCTCTGCACCATGCCCTGTCCACAGGCTCTAGCAATTTCGCCGCCCCAAGCGTGGCAGCATGCCGCGGGGGGCGCTCTGGCGGTCGCCGGTCCCACGGCTCCGGTGGACCTCCCGCAGGCACGCCTGTGGAGGGCCCGCCGGAGCCGCGGGACCAGCGGACCCTCCGCAGGCACACCTGCGGCTGCGGGAGGTCCGGCAGAGTGCCCCCTGCGGCATGCCGCCCCCAAGCACGCGCTTGGCGTGCTGGGGCCTGGAGCCGGCTCTGTCCACAGGAGCCACCCCCACAGCTCCTACTGACCGCAGTTCCTGGCCAATGAGAGCTGCAGGGGTGGCGTTTGGGGCAGGAGCAACTTGCAGAGCCCCCTGGCTGCCCCTACGTGTAGAAGCCAGAGGTAGGACATGCTGGGAGCCACACAAAGCCATGGCAGGCAGGGAGCCCTGCTGCGCCACCGACCGGATTTTTAACAGCTGGGTTGGCAGTGCTAACCGGAGCCACAAGGATCCCTTTTTGACTGGGCGTTCCAGTTGAAAATTGGACACCTGGCAACCTTAGGGCTGAGTCATGAAGTAGCTGTACTGTGCTCCTATGAGTGGAAGGAAAGCTATGTGTTGCAAGAGACCAAAAAGAGGATACTGAATTGGGTGGAGCTAATCCCCAGAATCAAAGGAGGTGTCACCCAGCAGTGAGCAGAACAAGAGCAGAGTACCCCATGACACCCGCTAATCTCCTTTTCCAAAGTGTTTCTCTTGGCAATGATTGTACATGCAAAAATAATTAATGGTGTATTATTTAGCCCATTATCTTGCAGCCCTGTCTACTCCAAAAGGAATGCAGTCTAGGGAGAAAAGCACTTTACATCTTTAAAAAAATGAATGCAGTAGTCTAGGTCAATACAGTATTTCTGGTAATTTCTAGAAAATCAAGAATCCTCCCATTGGCAGAATTTACCATTCATTATCACAATAGAACACAAAAGGGGAAGTCTTTAAAAGCGTTACGCACAGTATCATTTATATGCATTTCTGTTGAGAAGGCAAGAAAAGCCGAAAGGGCTTTGGCTTTGTGCTCCTACTATCTGATCACAAAACAGCTGGCTCAGTTTTTTCCATTTGATTGAACACGGTCCCGTGAAGAAAAGCAGACAGATAATTCATGAGGGCTCCTCCCAGGAAACCGCCTGTAAAGTTAGAAATGTTATGTAGAGACATACCACACACTTAATTTAAACTGAATGCCAAAAATATAAGAAAAAGGGCACTATTGCTGAGTCTCTGAAGCAAGAGTTAATGCAATTGGGATGAAGTTCATTGTGGGGTGGTGGGTCAGTGCAGGCTCTTAAGCCCTGTGTTGGGGCTGTCTATCTAAGGTACTTCTGTGGCCTTACACACAATCTTTAATGTAATTATCCTATGAGTGTTATTGTGCTCATATAACAGATGGGAAACTGAAGCACAGAGACTGTGTGACTTGCCCAAAGGGAAATCTGTGTCTGCCCTAACCACTGGACCATCTCTTTCTGTGAGCTGTGCTCAGCCTCCACGCTCCTTGCACAACACAGAAGGGGTTGCCAAACCAGGCTCGTGCACTCCCTTGTGGAGTGGGCTGATGCAGGAAGATCAAGGGTCGGGCCATGTGGTCTATATTGAAATAGTTCCAGTGCCTCACCAAAGTACACAAGTGGTGCAGAGGGGCTGCAACTGCTGCTCCCACCTATACGGGGAGCAGCATGTGAGGCAATGCACTGTATCTCCATGTCTGGTCCCAGATTTGGGGATAGATTTCCCCATCCCAGCTCCTTCCACGTACATCACCTGCATAGACTTCAGTTACCTGAACTGTATTTGGGTTAAATTAATTTCACACAAAGGCCTGATCCAAAGCCTATTGAAGTCAATGGCAGTCATTCCATTGCCTTCAATGGGCTTTGGATCAGCCCCCAGGAGAACAGGGGAGATTTTATGTAAAAGAATCATAGAACTGTATGGCTGGAATGGACCTCAACATTATCAAGTCCAGCCTCCTGTGCTGAGGCAGGACCCATGAAACCTAAACCATCCCTAACAAGTGTCTTCCAACCTGTTACTAAAAACTTCCAGTGATAGGCATTCCACAGCCTCCCCTGGAAGCCTAGTCCAGAGCTTACCTACCCTTATAGTTTTTGTCATATCTAACCTAAATGTCACTTGCTGCAGATTAAGCCCATTACCTCTTGTCCTACCTTCAGTGGACAGAGAACAGTTGATCATAATCCTCCTTGTGGAAGTGGAGAAAGGGATAAAGGGAATTTGAACATAGAGATCTTAGGGTACGTCTACACTACGGGACTATTCCAAATTTGCATAAACCGTTTTTGTAAAACAGATTGTATAAAATCGAGTGCGCGCGGCCACACTAAACACATTAAATCGGTGGTGTGCGTCCACGGTCCGAGGCTAGCATCGACTTCTGGAGCGTTGCACTGTGGGTAGCTATTCCATAGCTATCCCATAGTTCCCGCAGCCTCCCCCACCCCTTGGAATTTCCGGGTTGAGATCCCAGTGCCTGATGGGGCAAAAATCATTGTCGCGGGTGGTTCTGGGTAAATGTCATCAGTAACTCCTTCCTCTGGGAAAGCAACGGCAGACAAGCATTTCGCGGCTTTTTTCCCTGGATTGCCCTGGCAGATGCCATAGCATGGCAATCATGGAGCCTGTTTTGCCTTTTGTGACTGTCACCGTATGTGTACTAGATGCCGCTGACAGAGGCGATTCAGCAGCGCTACACAGCAGCATGCTTTTGCTTTTGCATGACAGCAGAGATGGTTACCAGCCATACTGTACCATCTACCAATCCATAAATTGGTAAAAAGATGATCATGGTTACCAGTCCTTTTGCACTGCACCATCTGTTGCTGTCATAAGTGCCCCTGGCTGCTCTTAGCCAGGGGTGCAAAAGCCAAAATTGGGAATGACTCCCTGAGTCAATCCCTCCTTTTTGGTATCTAAAAATAGAATCAGTCCTGCCTAGAATATGGGCAAGTGTACTAGAGAACCACTGTATCATAGAACCAGAGAGCACAGCTGCTCTGTGTCAGATCCAGCAGAAATTATGAGCTGTATGCTATTCACAGGGGGTGCTCCTGCAACAACCCCACCTGTTGATTCCATTCTTCCCCCAGCCTTCCTGGGCTACCGTAGCATTGTCCCCCCACTTGTGTGATGAAGTAATAAAGAATGCAGGAATAAGACACACTGACTTGTTAGTGAGAAATGAGTGGAAGGCAGCCTCCAGCTGCTATGATAGTCCAGACAGGACATTAAGGAGTGTGGAGGAGAGGAGCCCAGCATCCCTCTGCTAGTCCAGGGGCAATTGAATATTTTCTTTACACATGAAGGGTGGGGGTTGATGGAGCTCAGCCCCCTGTTGCTATGATGAGGATGGTTACCAGCCATACTGCACCATCTACCAGGAAAAATTAGGGCCAGGCGCCCTTGATCGACCTCACGGATGCTAGTCGGCATGGTTACCAGTCCTTTTGCACTGCCCCATGTGCTAATAGGCTGATGATGACAATGGATATCAGTCATATTGCAGCCACCCATGGCGGGGTGGGAGCAAGGATGTTGGTGTTGAGTGCTGCAGCATCGCGTCTATCTGCAGCATTCAGTAAAGATAGGGTGACATGTAAAAGAGTCAAGAGAGGATTGTTTTCCCCTTCACTTCTGGGGGTGGGTGGGGGGGTGCGTAAATTGCCGAGCTTTGCCCTGACCCACCGCGGACACTGTGTTTGACCCTAGAAGCATTTGGAGCTCAGCCAAGAATGCAAATGCTTTTCGGAGACTGCAGGAACTGTGGGATAGCTTGAGTCCTCCAGTCCATGAGCGTCCATTTGATTCTTTGGCTTTCCGTTACGCTTGTCACACAGCAGTGCGCTGAGTCCCTGCTATGGCGTCTGTCTGGAGATTTTTTTAAAATGTTTTTTAATTCGTCTTCTGTAACGGAGTGCTGATAGAACAGATTTGCCTGCCCTTACAGCGATCACGTCCGCATGGTCCATGCGGGAGCTCTTTCTTTATTTTGATTTTTAACTGCATCACCACACGTGCTGATCGGAGCTCCACGCTGGGCAAACAGGAAATATTCAAAAGTTTGCGGGGCTTTTCCTGTCTACCTGGCCACTGCATCCGAGTTCAGATTGCTGTCCAGAGCGGTCAGTGGTGCACTGTGGGATACCGCCCGGAGGCCAATACCGTCGATCTGCGGCCACACTAACCCTAATCCGATATGGTAATACCGATATTAGCGCTACTCCTCTCGTTAGGGAGGAGTACAGAAACCGGTTTAAAGAGCCCTTTATACCGATATAAAGGGCCTCTTAGTGTGGACGGGTGTGGCGTTAAATCGGTTTAATGCTCCTAAAACCGGTTTAAACGCGTAGTGTAGACCAGGCCATAGTCTCTAGGAATAGAGCAAGAGTCAGGCTAACAAAGTCAGGCTGACACTGACTCTAATAACGCGAGACTTGAAGGCAGGGCCTAGGCGGGTGGAAGGCGAGTGGGAACAGACTGTAAGAGATACTGTTACTAGGAAGAAATATGTATAACAAAATGCAGCTGTTGTTCATTATTGTATGTAATGAAAGGTATAAAAGCTTGCCTAATTGTTTATCTAACGGAGACCTGCCTCAGGAGAGGGAGACCTGCCCATGTGTACTCTCCTGTGCATATTGCAATTGCTCAGAATAAACCTGCCTCCAGCTTGTTGCTCCAAACTCAGAGTGAGGACTCGTTTTTCTCCCACATCTTTATAATAGCCCTTAACATACCTGAAGGCTATCATCAGGTCCCTCCTGTTTTCTTTTCTTGGGACTAAATATGCCCAATTATTTTAACCTTTCCTCATAGGCCAGGTTTTTTAAACCTTTTATCATATTTCTTGTTCTCCTCTGGACTCTCTCCAATGGATCCACATCTTTCCCATAGTGGGGTGCCCTGAGTACAGGACACAGTACTCCAGCTGAAGCCTTTCACATTGCCAAGTAGAGTGGGACAATTACCTCCCATGTCTTACATGCAACACTCCTGTTAATCCTCCGCAGAGTGATATTGAGCTTTTCCACAGCTGAATCACACTAACTCATTCAATTTGTGATCCAGTATTGCCTCCAGATCCTTTTCAGCAGTACTACCACCGAGCCAGTTATTCCCCATTTTTAATTTTGTAGTTGTGCATTAGATTTTTCCTTCCTAAGTGAAGTACTTTGCACTTGTCTCTATTGAATTTCATCTTGTGCACTTCAGACTAATTCTCCAGTTTGTCACAGTTGTTTTGAATTCTAATCCTGTATTATAAGTGCTTGCATCCCCTCCAATCTTGGTGTTATCTGCACATTTTAAATCATACTCTCCATTCCATTATCCAAATTAATAAAATTATTGATTAGTACTGGATCCAGGACTGATCCCTGTGGGACCCACTCTATGCTCTCCAAGTATGACTACGAACCACTGATAACTACTTTGAGTATGGTTTTCAACCAGTTGCACACCCATCTTATAGTAACTTCTAGATCACTTTTCCCTAGTTTGCTTATGAGAATGTCATGTGCCAAAAGCCTTACTAAAATCAAGATATCACATCTACTGCTTCCCCCACCCACTGGACCAGTAATCCTATCAAGGAAGGAAATTAGGTTGGTTTGGCATGTTTTGTTCTTGACAAATCCATTCTGGCTATTTCTTATAATCCTATTATCCTCAAGGGGCTTACAAATTGATTGTTTGATAATGTGTTCCAGTGTCTTTCCAGGTATCAAAATTAAGCTGACTGGTCTATAATTCCCCCTTTTAAGGATATGTACTATGTTTTCCCTTCACCAGTCTTCTGGGACCTCACCCATCCTCTAGGCCAGGGATCGGCAACCTTTGGCATGCGGCCCACCAGGGTAAGCCCCCTGGGGGGCCAGGCCGGTTTGTTTACCTGCCGTGTCCACAGGTTTGGCCGATCGCAGCTCCCACTAGCCACAGTTCACCGTCCCAGACCAATGGGGACTGCGGGAAGTGGCACGTGCCAAGGGATGTGCTGTCTGCTGCCCCCATTGGCCTGGAGTGGTGAACCGTGGCCAGTGGGAGCTGCAATCAGACGAACCTGTGGACGTGGTAGATAAACAAACTGGCCCGGACCCTGGCGGACTACGTGCCAAAGGTTGCCGGTCCCTGCTGTAGGCATTCTCAAAATTGCTAACGGTTCAGAGATTGTTTTAGCTAGTTCCTTAAGTACCCTAAGATGAATTTCATCAGGCCCTGCTGACTTGAATATAACCAACTTATCTAAATATTCCTTGACCTATTCTTTCTCTATGTTGGCATGCATGAACAGTCTGCCAAAAGCAAAAAAAAGAAATATTTCAATGGTTTCCATGACTAAAATGACATCCTAGATTTCAATCTAATACTTTTAATGTTAATGAGTAGTCTTTTCAAACAAGAATATGCAGAGCTGTGAAACAAAGTAAAAAGGGAAACCTTTTCCCCCCATTTTGTGGCAGAAAATCTAGTGTATTCCAAGGAGGCCCTCTGCAGGTATCTTTTTTAAGCTACACTCACTAGCTCAAGCATTACCTTTGTATCCCACCCCAGCTGAGATGATTTAAGGGATTTTTCCCCTCAAAACAGGCTAAAGTTCAATGCATAAACAACTGTCTTTGCTATCTATATGTTAAAGAAATTATGATTCAGTTCAGGCAATAGAAATGGTGTGGCTTTTCCTTGTCATTCAATTCTGTTTATTTTCTTGACAAAGTCCAAACCACAATATGTCTCAGAGGAATCATCATCCTTTGAGACTAACAGAGATTGGGGAGAGGCATAATTAAATATTCCCTCTAAAAGCAGTTGTATTTTTTTCCTAGAAATGTATATGTAAAGGCACAGGACTCACCCCTGCAGCACCTCCTGCTGGTTGCCTCTTGGAATTAGCTCATCCAGCCTCCAGAGCACCCTCTGCAAGCCAGTGTCCTGCTGCCACTGACTCCTATGTCCCTCCCAGGACCCAGTGCCCCTTGCCTTTGGGGTGCTTCCCCCTGGCAATACCCCCACAGTCTCAGGGTCTCCCCACCTAGGGGAATCCCCAACCCTCTATCCCGACCTTTCCTCAGTCATGGGCTACTGCCAGTCACCAACTAGCCCCCATTCCCTGGGGCAGACTGCAGTATAAGCCACTCAACACTGGCAAGAAGGGTTTGGACCTGCTGCCTCTGCCTATCCGTGGGCTTCCCTCTGCAACTCCCCAGTACCCATTGGCTTTCTGCTAGGCTGCAGCCTGGGGCTTTCCAGGCTGGAGCCCCCCAGCTCCTCTGCCTTTCCCCAGTCCTGCTGTACTTGGGTACTCTGCTCAGGTCCCTCCCTCTCAGAAGCTAGAGGGAGTCTGTGCCAGCACCTGGCTCACTAGCCTTTTTATACAGGCCAGCTGTGGCCTGACTGGGACATGGCCACAGCTGCAGCTGCTTCCCCAATCAGCCTAGTAGCTGCTTTCTTCCAGCCACAGCCCTCCCCAGGGCTACTTTTAACCCCTCCCGGGCAGGAGCGGGTGATCACCCTGCTACAGTATAATGTATGCTGGGATGAGGGCAGCTAAAGACAGTGTGTGACTTTTGATAAGTGCCTGTCTTCTCAGAGAGAAGAAATATTGTGTATCATAAAAAGATTGACACATGCTGTAGATCTCCTCCCGCAGGGAAGAGTGCAGAGAAAGCATCTTCAAAGAAAACCAAGCATCTCTCTCACGCAAGAAAAAAATCAATCCACCTTTGCCTTAGTGAATCTGAATTGCCTTTGGTATATTCTAACGCTCACTGCTACCCACAGAGCTCTCATGACAGTGAAATACCTTCTGGCTCTGATGATTGACAGCCCAGGAGGAGACTGATGACACTAAGTGATGGGGGAAATGGCAACTCACCTACTGCACTGCAGTGATTGCTTGCCTGTAAATAAAATAGACACCTGAGATACAGTAAGAACATCCAGGGATATTGCTGTTCTATTATAGTATTGGATGCTGTTTTCCCATAAAAAGAGTATTTCGGCTTCGTTTTATGTTTACTTGGCATTTCCTTGAAGTTTAGCTGGAATTGATAAATTAAATTATTGCTAATTCATTTCCCCCATTGAGCTATGATGACAAATCACTGAAAGTTAATGGCAATGATCCTCAACTAGTGTAATGCCATAGCTCTGACTTCAGTTTAAACAAGCTGAGGATCTGGGGCAATAAATTTCAAGAAGAATGTATCAATGTCTTCTAGGAAGACAAGATAGGTGAAGCAATATCTTTTATTGGACCAACTTCTATTTGTGAAAGACACTCTTCCGAGCTTACACAGAGCTCTTTATTGGATTTCAGATATTACTGCAAAGAAAAGAAAAATGGTTTTATGATTAAAAGTGATTTAAATAAAATATTTCCCATGTAAATCCTGCCCTTTTAGGGCTACAGTGGTCTCGATACAGCCCTCTACCTAAGCAGAATAAACTGGATGGATATATAGGAAAGATAGAGTAAATCAAATAAACTTCCCTATCTTAAATTCTCAGCTGCAGAATAGGCTGAATGAGCCACTTCAGCTTGAGGAAATCCATTGCAGCTCAAACAAGACAGCTCCCTGGATCCAGATGGGCTTGGGTGAAAATGTATAGCTCTTTAGTACCAGTCCTCTTAAAAGTGCTCAGCTAGTGGTCTGAAAACAGCTTCCTTCCCAGGCCCTCTAATCTAGTCTTTACTAACCTTCTTCCTAAAGCCATGAGGGATCCTCAAGTGTGTGACTTTCACCACCCTGTCCCCTCTTCCTGAAGCTAGGCATCGAGATTCTTGCTAAGATAATGGCTGATTGACTCAACCCATTTCTCCTCATCTTGATGAAGCAGTTTTTATTTCTGACAATCATTCACGCATCACTGTCAGGTGACCATTGCATTTCCTGGCCTCTCCATATACTCCAAATGATACTGGTGTAGTGGCATCCCTGAGCTGCAACTTCAAAGTGCTGTCTATGCAGCTACTTTTAGAGCACTAGTGCAATCCCCACTAGCCCAAGTTTATCAACCTGGACTGGGAGGCTCACTCCAAAATGCAGTGTAGACATACCCTGCCAGGTGGGAGATGAGGCCTGGAAAAGCCAAAATTCAGATGAAAACAAATCAGTAAAACCCAAATACTGGCTGTTTTAAAACCCAGGAATGTTTTGGAGAAAACTGGTAAATACCAAAAACAAAGGACCCTAGAATCATATGGTATCACATTTTTCGGCTGCTCATAACTTTCTTAAGCATGTTCTGTTTTGCTCAGAAATTTTTCCTGCTTTGTCTCAGTCCGAGGATGTGGGGGGATTTGTGTTTGTGTTTGTTTTGAGTGGGGAGGGCAGGGCATGAAAGTTTGCCAAAATCTGTTCAACTGTTTTTGAGTTCTGCATCTGTATACTTGTCCCACAAGTTCCAATCAGAAACATGCATAATGGAGATCCAAGATAGTTCACACTAAGGGTATGTCTACACTACGGGATTATTCAGATTTTACAGAAACCAGTTTTTGGAAACAGATTGTATAAAGTCGAGTGCACGCGGCCACACTAAGCACACTAATTCGGCGGTGTGCGTCCATGTACCGAGGCTAGCGTCGATTTCCGGAGCGTTGCACTGTGGGTAGCTATCCCGTAGCTATCCCATAGTTCCCACAGTCTCCCCTGCCCATTGGAATTCTGGGTTGAGATCCCAATGCTTGATGGGGCAAAAACAGTGTCGCGGGTGATTCTGGGTAAATGTCGTCACTCAATCCTCCCTCCATGAAAGCAATGGCAGACAATCATTTTGCGCCCTTTTCCCTGGATTGCCCAGGCAGACGCCATAGCACGGCAACCATGGAGCCCGTTCAGCCTTTTTTCACTGTCACCGTATGTCTACTGGCTGTTGCTAACAGACACGGTACTGCAGCACTACACAGCAGCATCCTCTTGCCTTTGCAAGTTAGCAAAGACGGTTACCAGCCATACTGTACCGTCTGCTGCTTTGCAAGTTGACAATGATGGTTGCCAGTTATACTGTATCATCTGCTGCTGTCACGGGTGCTCATGGCTGGCCTCGGTGAGGTTGGTCAGGGACGCCTGGACAAAAATGAGAATGAATCCCCAGGTTATTCCCTTCCTTAAGTTTTGACTAAAGGGAGAGTCAGTCCTGCCTAGAGTATCAGGCAAGCCTACTAAAGAACTAGAGAGGCAAACGGCCGCTCCAGGTCAGAGCCCCAGACATCCCGCAGAAATGATGAGCTGCATGCCATTCTAGGGGTGCCCCTGCAATAACGCCACCCATTGCTTCCCTCCTTCCCCACCCCTCCTGGGCTACCGTGGCAGTTATCTCTCCATTTGTGTGATGAAGTAATAAAGAATGCATGAATTTGAAACAACATTGACTTTATTGACTCTGCAAGCAGTGATCAAAGTGGGGAGGGGAGGGCAGCCTCCAGCTACTATGGTATTCCAGGCAGGACTGAATCTCCATTAGACAAAGCTTAAAGAAGAGAATGACCTGGGAGTCATTCCCATTTTTGCCCAGGTGCCCCCGGCCGACCTCACTGAGGCCAGCAAGGAGCACTCACAGGATGTCAATGACAGATATCAGTCATACTGTACTGTCTGCCATCCGCAAGGCAAGGGAAGGGAAGGGGATGCTGCTGTGTAGCGCTGCAGCACCGCGTCTGCCAGCAGCATCCAGTAGACATACGGTGACATTGAAAAAAGGCGAGAGAGGATTTTTTTTCCCTTTGCTTTCACAGAGGGAGGGTGGGGGGCAACGACATATACCCTGAACCACCCGCGACAATGTTTTTGACCCTTCAGGCTTTGGGAGCTCAGCCAAGAATTCAAATGGTTTTCGGAGAGTGCGGGAACTGTGGGATAGCTACAGTCGTCAGTCGCCGCTCCCTCCGTGAGCGTTCATTCTTTGGCTTTCTGGTACGCTTGTCTCAGCTCCTTAAGTTTCAGCACTGTGTCCCTGTTGTGGCCTCTGTCCATCATAGCCTTGGAGATTTTTTTCAAATGTTTTGGAATTTCGTCTATTGGAATGGAGTTCTGATAGAACAGATTCATCTCCCCATACAGAGATCAGATTCAGTATCTCCCGTACGGTCCATGCTGGAGCTCTTTTTTGATTCTGGGACTACATGGTCACCTGTGCTGATCAGCGCTCCACACTGGACAAACAGGAAATGAAATTCAAAAGTTCACGGGGCTTTTCCTGTCTACCTGGCCAGTGCATCCGAGTTCAGATTGCTGTCCACAGCGGTCACAATGGTGCACTGTGGGATAGGTCCCGGAAGCCAATACCATCGAATTGCGGCCACACTAACCCTAATTCGAAATGGCAATATCGATTTCAGCGCTACTCCCCTCGTCAGGGAGGAGTACAGATATTGATATTACGAGCCCTTTATATAGAAATAAAGGGCTTCGTTGTGTGGATGGGTGCAGCGTTAATTTGGTTTAACGCTGCTAAATTCAAAATAAACTAGTAGTGTAGACCAGGCCTACGCTTTGTTTGTAGATTTCACTGAGATCTAGGAAAATAAATCAGGTTTCAAGGAAATTGGTTCAGAGTACTTTTGTGATTATGAGGGATACACTTTTTCATGGACATGCAAGGCAGCTTTATTGCAGGGTTTGGGGTTTTTTTCGCTCCATTTAATTTAGATCACACACTGCCCACTTTTGGAAGGGTGAGAACACTTTACAGTAAAGAGATTTTTATAATGCTCAGTGGGATACCAATGTGATTTTCTGTTTGGATTTTTAAATGGAGAGCAGTGTATTTTTAAAGGATTAAGCAGCAGTTCTGCAGAAAAGGACCTGGGGATTACAGTGGACGAGAAGCTGGATATGATCAGCAGTGGGCCCTTGTTACCAAGAAGGCCAATGGCATATTAGACTGTATTCATAGGTGCATTGCCAGCAGATCAAGGGAAGTGATTATTCCCCTCTCGTCAACACTGGTGAGGCCACACCTGGAGTATTGCATCCAGTTTTGGTCACCCCACTACAAAAGGGATGTGGACAAATTGGAGAGAGTCCAGCGGAGGGAAACAAAAATGATCGGGGGCTGGGGCACATGACTTATGAGGAGAGGCTGAGGGAACTGGGCTTATTTAGTCTGCAGAAGAGAAGAGTGGGGGGGAGATTTGATAGCAGTGTTCAACTACCTGAAGAGGGGTTCCAAAGAGGATGGAGTTTGGCTGTTCTCAGTGGTGGCAGATGACAGAACAAGGAGCAATGGTCTCAAGTTGCAGTGGGGGTCTAGGTTGGATATTAGGAAACACTATTTCACTAGGAGGGTGGTGAAGCACTGGAATGGGTTACCTATGGAGGTGGTGGAATCTCTATCCTTAGAGGCAGGGCCGGCTCCAGGCATCAGCATTCCAAGCAAGTGCTTGGGGCGGCAATCTGCAAAGGGTGGCAGTCCGTGTGTTTTTGCCCCCAAGCAGCACACCAAATTGCCACCGCGGACGGCGGGGGCAGTCCGTGTGCCTTAGGGCAGCTCGTGCATTTCTGCAGTGGCAGCAATTTGGCGACAGCTTCTATGTTCAGCTGTCCGCAGCAGCGCAGCTTCTATCTTCCAGCTGAAGACAGAAGCTGCCGCTGAATTGCCACCGCCGCAGAAATGTGCGTGCCGCCCTTACGGCGCATGGACTGCCCCCACCATCCGCGGCGGCAATTCAGCGCGCTGCTTGGGGCGGCGAAAACAGTAGAGCCGGCCCTGCTTCAAGGTTTTTAAGGCTTGGCTTGACAAAGCCCTGGCTGGGATAATTTAGTTGGTGTTGGTCCTACTTTGAGCAGGGGATTGGACTAGGTGACCTCTTGAGGTCTCTTCCAACACTAATCTTCTATGGAGTCGCATTTTAGCACTGCAGTAAAGATATAGGTGTCTTCTCATTACAAGGGACCTGCTGATATGACTGGTACCCTAGTCTTACATATACAATGGTGTAACTCCATTGACTTCGGTGGAGCTCCTCCTGAGTCAGATCAGTGTGAATGGGTAGAGAACCAGGCCCCTTGGTTCCTCAAGGCACTGAAAGCCTTGTTTTGTTCTTGTTTGTATAATTCCTTAATTTTAATTTGCTGCCATAAACTTGTGCCAGATTGCTCACGAGATTTGAACTTTTGCCTGCATTTGATTTAGTCCAAGAATTCCTGTTCCCGGAGTGTAAACTGTTTTTTTAATTAAATTATAAACTCTTCAGGCCAGGGACCTTCTCTTTGTTCTGTGTTTGTACAGCACCTAACATAATGGGAGCCTGATCCCTTACTCTGTCCATAAGTGCTACTGCAATACCATTTGACAACAAAACATGATAACCAGGCAGCCTTTAATGTGTGTAATGTCTTATTTCACTTTCTTCAGCCAACTTTTATCACAGGCAGCTCACATGCTTCTCAAGTTTTCCAAAAGACAACTCAGTGTTAAAGTGCATCCTGCTAGTTTTGAAATGTGAGAAGTAAACTATTTCATTACCTTTTCAATTTCTTGCATCAGATTATAATCCAAAACATCTTGACACCTTAAATGACTGCTTCTTGGTTTAGCTAGTCCTGGAACCCACAAAAGGAGAGGCAATTCTTGATTTAGTCATACGTGGAGCACAGGATCTCATCCAAGAGGTGAATGTAGCTGCTTGGTAATAGTGACCATAATATAATAAAACTTAACATCCCTGTGGTGGGGAAAACTCCACAGCAGCCCAACACAGTAGCATTTAATTTCAGAAAGGGGGATTACACAAAAATGAGGAAGTTAAACAGAAATTAAAAGGTACAGTACCAAAAGTGAAATCCCTGCAAGCTGCATGGAAACTTTTTAAAGACACCATAATGGAGGCTCAACTTAAATGTATACCCCAAATTAAAAAACAAAGAGAACCAAAGAAGTGCCACCGTAGCTAAACAATAAAGTAAAAGAAGCAGTGGAAGTTAAATCCGAGTGAGGAAAATAAAAAGGAGCATAAATCTGACAAGTGAAGTGTAAAAATATAATTAGGAAGGTCAAAAAATAATTTGAAGAACAGCTAGCCAAAGACTCAAAGTAACAGCAAAAAAAAAAAAAAGTACAGAAGCAGGAACCTGCTAAACAACCAATGAGACCACTGTACAATCAAGATACTAAAGGAGAACTCAAGCACAATAAGGCCATTTTAGAGAAACTAAATGAATTCTTTGCATCGGTCTTCATGGCTGTGAATGTGAGGGAGATTCCCAAACCTGAGCCAGTGTTTTAGGTGACAAATCTGAGGAACTGTCTCAGACTGAAATTTCATTAGAGGAGGTTTTGGAACAAATTGATAAATTAAACCATAACAAGTCACCAAGTCCAGATGGTATTCACCCAAGAGCTCTGAAGGAAATCAAACGTGAAATTGCAGAACTATTAATTCAGGTATGTAACCTATCATTTAAATCAGCTTCTGTATGAGATCATAGAATCATAGAATATCAGGGTTGGAAGGGACCTTAGGAGGTCATCTAGTCCAACCCCTGCTCGAAGCAGGACCAGTCCCCAACTAACTCATCCCAGCCAGGGCTTAGTCAAGCCTGACCTTAAAAACCTCTAAGGAAGGAGATTCCACCACCTCCCTAGGTAACCCATTCCAGTGCTTCACCACCCTCCTAGTGAAAAAGTTTTCCCTAATATCCAACCTAAACCTCCCCATTCTGCAACTTGAAACCATTACTCCTGTTCTGTCATCTGGTACCACTGAGAACAGTCTAGATCCATCCTCTTTGGAACCCCCTTTCAGGTAGTTGAAAGCAGCTATCAAATCCCCCCTCATTCTTCTCTTCTGCAGGCTAAACAATCCCAGTTCCCTCAGCCTCTCCTCATAAGTCATGTGCTCCACTCCCCTAATCATTTTTCTTGCCCTCCGCTGGACTCTTTCCAATTTTTCCACATCCTTCTTGAAGTGTGGGGCCCAAAACTGGACACAGTACTCCAGATGAGGCCTCACCAATGTCGAATAGAGGGGAATGATCACGTCCCTTGATCTGCTGGCAATGCCCCTAATTATACAGCCCAAAATGCTGTTAGCCTTCTTGGTAACAAGGGCACACTGTCGACTCATATCCAGGTTCTCATCCACTGTAACCCCTAGGTCCTTTTCTGCAGAACTGCTTCCTAGTCATTCGGTCCCTAGTCTGTAGCAGTGAATGGGATTCTTCCATCCTAAGTGCAGGACTCTGAACTTGTCCTTGTTCAACCTCATCATGTTTCTTTTGGCCCAATCCTCTAATTTGTCTAGGTCCCTCTGTATCCTATCCCTACCCTCCAGCGTATCTACCACTCCTCCCAGTTTAGAGTCATCTGCAAACTTGCTGAGAGTGCAGTCCATGCCATCCTCCAGATCATTAATGAAGATATTGAACAAAACTGGACCCAGGACCAGCCCTTGGGGCAATCCGCTTGATACCGGCTTCCAACTAGACATGGAGCCATTGATCACTGCCCGTTGAGCCCAACAATCTAGCCAGCTTTCTATCCACCTTATAGTCCATTCATCCAGCCCATACTTCTTTAACTTGCCAGCAAGAATACTGTGGGAGACCGTATAAAAAGCTTTGCTAAAGCCAAGGAGTAACACATCCACTGCTTTCCCCTCATCCACAGACCCAGTTATCTCCGCATAGAAGGCAAATAGGTTAGTCAGGCATGATTTTGCCCTTGATGAATCCATGCTGACTGTTCCTGATCACTTTCCTCTCCTCTAAGTGCTTCAGAATTGATTCCTGAGGACCTGCTCCATGATTTTTCCAGGGACTGAGGTGAGGCTGATTGGTCTGTAGTTCCCCAGATCCTCCTTCTTCCCTTTTTTAAAGATGGGCACTACATTAGCCTTTTTCCAGTCATCCGGGACCTCCCTGGATCACATGAGTTTTCAAAGATAATGGCCAATGGCTCTGCAATCACATCTGCCAACTCCTTTAGCACCCTCGGATGCAGCACATCCGGCCCCATGGATTTGTGCTTATCCAACTTTTCTAAATAGTCTCGAACCACACCTTTCTCCACAGAGGGCTCGTCATCTCCTCCCCATACTGTGCTGCCCAGTGCAGCAGTCTGGGAGCTGACCTTGTTTGTGAAGACAGAGGCAAAAAAAGCATTGAGTACATTAGCTTTTTCCACATCCTCCATCACTAGGTTGCCTCCCTCATTCAGTAAGGGGCCCACACTTTCCTTGACTTTCTTCTTGTTGCTAACATACCCGAAGAAACCCTTCTTTTTACTCTTAATATCTCTTGCTAGATGCAACTCCAAGTGTGATTTGGCCTTCCTGATTTCACTCCTGCATGCCTGAGCAATATTTTTATACTCCTCCCTGGTCATTTGTCCAATATTTCACTTCTTGTAAGCTTCTTTTTTTTTTGTTTAAGATCAGCAAGCATTTCACTGTTAAGCCAAGCCAGTCGTCTGCCATATTTACTATTCTTTCTACACATCGGAATGGTTTGTTCCTGCAACCTCAATAAGTATTCTTTAAAATACAGCCAGCTCTCCTGAACTCCTTTCCCCCTCATTTTATTCTCCCAGGGGATCCTGCCCATCAGTTCCCTGAGGGAGTCAAAATCTGCTTTTCTGAAGTCCAGGGTCCGTATTCTGCTTCTCTCCTTTCTTCCTTGTGTCAGGATCCTGAACTCAACCATCTCATGGTCACTGCCACCCAGATTCCCATCCACTTTTGCTTCCCCTAATTCTTCCCGGTTTGTGAGCAGCAGGTCAAGAAGAGCACCGGGTTCCTCCAGCACTAGCACCAAGAAATTATCCCCTACACTTTCCAAAAACTTCCTGGATTGTCTGTGCACTGCTGTTTTGCTCTCCCAGCAGATATCAGGGTGATTAAAGTCTCCCATGAGAACCAGGGCCTGCGATCTAGTAACTTCTGTTAGTTGCCGGAAGAAAGCCTCGTCCACCTCATCCCCCTGGTCTGGTGGTCTATAGCAGACTCCCACCACGACATCACCCTGGTTGCTCACACTTCTAAACTTAATCCAGAGACTCTCAGGTTTTTCTGCAGTTTCATACCGGAGCTCTGAGCAGTCATACTGCTCTCTTACATACAATGCAACTCCCCTACCTTTTCTGTCCTGCCTGTCCTTCCTGAACAGTTTATATCCATCCATGACAGTACTCCAGTCATGTGAGTTATCCCACCAAGTGTCCGTTATTCCAATCACATCATAGTTCCTTGACTGTGCCAGGACTTGTAGTTCTCCCTACTTGTTTCCCAGGCTTCTTGCATTTGTGTACTGGCACTTAAGATAACTTGCTGATCGTCCCACTTTCTCAGAATGAGACAGGAGTCCTCCCCTCTTGCGCTCTCCTGCTCGTGCTTCCTCCCAATATCCCATTTCCCTCAGGGCTTTGGTCTCCTTCCCCCGGTGAACCTAGTTTAAAGCCCTCTTCACTAGGTTAGCCAGCCTGCTTGCGAAGATGCTCTTCCCTCTCTTCGTTAGGTGGAGCCCATCTCTGCCTAGCACTCCTCCTTCTTGGAACACCATCCCATGGTCAAAGAATCCAAAGCCTTCTCTCCGACACTGCCTGCGTAGCCATTCGTTGACTTCCAGGATTCAACGGTCTCTACCCGGGCCTTTTCTCTGCACAGGGAGGATGGACAAGAACACCACTTGCGCCTCAAACTCCTTTATCCTTCTTCCCAGAGCCACGTAGTCTGCAGTGATCCGCTCAAGGTCATTCCTGGCAGTATAATTGGTGCCCATGTGGAGAAGCAGGAAGGGGTAACGATCCGAGGGCTTGATGAGTCCCGACAGTCTCTCCATCACATCGTGAATCCTAGCTCCTGGCAAGCAGCAGACCTCTTGGTTTTCCCAGTCAGGGAGGCAGATAGATGACTCAGTCCCCCTGAGAAGTGAGTCCCCGACCACCACTACCCGCCTCCTTCTCTTGGGAGCGGTGGTCGTGGAACCCCCATCCTTAGGACAGTGCATCTCATGCCTTCCAATCGGTGGAGTCTCCTTCTGCTCCCTCCCTTCTGGATGACTGGAGGATAGCTAATGTGAAGCCAATTTTTTTAAAAGGCTCCAGAGGTGATCCCGGCAATTACAGACTGGTAAGCGTAACTTCAGTACTGGTCAAACTGGATGGAACTATAGTAAAAATAGAATTATCAGACACATAGATTAATATAATTTGTTGAGGTAAAGTTGACATGGTTTTGTAAAGGGAAATCATGCCTCACCAATCTACTAGAATTCTTTGAGGGGGTCAACAAGAATGTGGGTATAGTGTACTTAGATTTTCAGAAAGCCTTTGACCAGGTCCCTCATCAAAGGCTCTTAAGCAAAGTTAGCTGTCATGGGAGAAGAGGGAAGGCCTCCTCATGGATCAGTAACTGGTTAAAGATAGGGAAAAAATGGGTAGGAATAAATGGCCAGTTTTCAGAATGGAGAGAGGTAAATAGTGGTGTACCGCAGGGGTCTGTACTGGGACTAGTGCTATTCAACGTATTCAGAAACGATCTGGAAAAAGGGGTAAACAGTGAGGTGGCAAAATTTGCAGATACAAAACTACTCAAGATAGTTAAATCCAAAACAGACTGCAAATAGCTACAAAGGGATCTCACAAAAGTGGGTGACAGGGCAACACAATGGCAGATGAAATTCAATGTTGATAAATGCAAAGTAATGCACCTTGGAAAACATAATAAACATATCAGAGGGGTAGCCGTGTTTGCTGCTTTTACAGATCCAGACTAAGAGTCCTGTGGCACCTTATAGACTAACAGATGTATTGGAGCATGAGCTTTCGTGGGTGAATACATGCATCCGATGAAGTGGGTATTCACCCACGAAAGCTCATGCTCCAATACATCTGTTAGTCTATAAGGTGCCTGTGATACAGCATGGCCAGAGGGCAGCAGGAGAGTCCTGGCCCCGAGATCAATGGTCTGGTATTCCTTGCCCCATTCCTGTGTGGGGAAGTCCAGAAGGTCTACTACGATATGTCTGCAGAGGCCGCAGCAGATTATTCCCAGCTGAAGGCAGAGATCCTGGCCAGGTTCAGAGTAACGACGGCATTGCAAGCCCAGAGGTTCCATGAGTGGCGGTTTATGGAGGACAAGACACCCCGATCACAATTGTTTGACCTGATACACCTGACCTGAGTCTCTTAGCTCTGAGAAGATGATGGAGGTACTGGTATTGGACCCATATATGAGGGGGCTACCACCAGGTCTCAGGTCTTGGGTTGGCCAGAATGATCCCTCTACCTATGATGAGTTGGTCTCCCTCGTGGAAAGACAGCTGGCAGCCCGCGAACCGTTCCAGACCCCAGGCGGGGAGACACGGCAATCCAGGAAGCCAACCCCAAACCCAAGGCCCCGGGCTGTCGAGACCTATAGGAGAACTGTAACCGGGAGGAAAGACACCGAGGAATGGCTCGAGGCCAGGAAGGGACCTGGGGGTTTGGGAAAAGAGGTGGGGGGCCGGCCAAATAGCCCCAGGCAGAGGGTGACAACCGGAATAAGGGGGCGGTGTTATGAGTGTGGGGAATTGGGGCATATAGCAGCCCAATACCCCAACAAGGAAGAACCTATGCAGTGTAATCTGGGGAATTATGGGGAGCAATGTGGCCTAATCGGCCTGGTTGGGGTCACAATGACCTCACATGGATATACCAGACCAGTAAAAATGAATGGTATAAAAACCATAGCATTAATAGATTCTGGGAGTGCTGTCACGCTGGTCTCAGGGAAGTTGATGGGAACAGACCAACTAACCCGGGCCAAAAACATGAGTACATGGCACCATGAATTTTTACCCTACAATTCCGGTACGGATTGAGATCCAGGGGAATACTACCAGGGTTTTTGCAGGGGTAGTCCCCAAGCTCCCCTACCCTGTTTTAATTGGTAGAGACTTCCCCGGGTTTGAGAGCTTACTTACCCCAATAGAGCCAGGGGAGGGTAGCAACCCCCAGGCTGAGTTGGAGGCAACTATAGATAGCCTCACCCCAATGTTTGCCAAATTTGCTCCAGAGTTATTCTCATCCCCTGGGAACCCCCAAAATCTAGGCGAGAACGAAGGGCAGATAAAAGATTAGGGACCCAGATTCTAGCAGAGAATCAAAAAACTTCCCTTGTGGGTAAGCGAACCTGCTCAGGAGACCAGGAGATAATTCAGGCCAAGGAAGACTCGAAGGCGGTTCCTAGCCCAAGTGGGAGCACCCCAGGGGGAAGAGTAGAAATAGGCCCCCTAGAATTAGGTCACTTTGGTACTGCACATGAGACTTTGGGGCAGGACCAGGCCGATGATCCGTTATATGCAAACGTGAGGGAGGAGGTAGTGGAAGTAAATGGTGTGCCTGTGGAAGGAAAGATCAAAGGCCCAAGGCCATATTATGTGCTCAAATGCAATCTTTTGTACAGAATAGAGCAAATACGAGGGGAAGAAGTAGAGCAACTCTTAGTCCCACGGAAACACATAAGGGCAGTACTAGAGTTAGCTCACAGCCATTTATTTGGGGGACATTTAGAGGTAGACAAGACACTGGATAGAATCCTAAGGAGGTTTTATTGGCCAGGGATATGAGCAGAAGTCCAGCGTTATTGTGCCTCCTGCCCTGAATGCCAGTTGCATAGCCCCCGACCTCACTTGCGGGCCCCATTAGTACCTTTGCCTATTATTGACATCCCTTTCGAGAGGATAGCCATGGACATAGTGGGCCCATTAGAAAAATCGGCACGGGGCCACCGAAACGTACTAGTCATCCTTGACTATGCCACACGGTATCCAGAGGCCATTCCTTTAAGAAACCCCACATCCAAGGCAATAGCAAAGGAACTATTACAGGTATTCGCCAGAGTGGGCATCCCTAAGGAGATCTGACAGACCAAGGAACCCCGTTCATGTCAAAACTAATGAAGGACTTATGTGCCCTGCTCCGCATCCAGGCCATATGGACCTCAGTCTACCATCCACAAACAGATGGATTGGTCGAGCGATTTAATCGTACCCTTAAAAGTATGATCCGGAAGGAGGTAGCACAGGATGGAAAAGACTGGGATACCCTTCTACCATATCTAATGTTCGCTATACGGGAAGTCCCCCAGGCATCCACGGGTTTTTCTCCCTTTGAACTACTATATGGACGCCACCCACGCGGGATATTATATATCGCCAAGGAAGATTGGGAGGAACAACCCAACCCAGGAAAGAATGTCATTGAGCACGTGACACAGATGAGAGAGCGAATAACTCGAGTAACCCTGATAGTATGGGAACATTTAGAAAAAGCACAAGAGTCCCAGCGGACGTATTACAACCGTCAGGCGAAAGTACGGAGATTTCAGCCGGGGGAACGGGTGATGGTGTTAGTGCCAACAGCAGAAAGCAAACTTCTAGCCAGATGGCACGGACCATATGAGATAGTGGAAGCCATTGGGGAGGTGAACTATAAGGTTAGACAACCAGATCGCCGAAAGCCAGAGCAAATCTACCATGTCAACTTACTGAAGCCCTGGCGTGACCAAGAGACGTGTCTGGTCATTCAAGGAGCTCCATCTCAGACAGACGACCCACAGGGGCAGGTAAAGATATCTCCTGAATTAACCCCAGAACAACGAACAGAGGTCATTGAAATGGTCCACCGGAACCAGGACGTATTCTGTACACAACCGGGCCGAACGACACTAGTCCAACATCATATTGTCACCAGCCCCGGAGTAAGGGTGACGATAAGACCATACCGAATACCGGAAGCTAAAAGGGAAGAAATTAGGACGGAAGTGAAGAAGATGTTGGAACTCGGGGTCATTGAAGAATCCCACAGTCAGTGGTCCAGCCCGATCATCCTAGTCCCCAAGCCCGATGGCACCCTGAGGTTTTGTAACGACTTCTGGAAATTGAATGAAGTATCCCACTTCGATGCCTACCCGATACCACGCATTGACGAGCTAGTTGATCAGTTAGGCAAGGCCCGATACCTAACCACTCTGGATCTGACCAAAGGTTATTGGCAAATTCCCCTGGCCAAGAATGCCAAGGAAAAGACTGTCTTCTCTACACCCGATGGCCTTTTTCAATACACTGTCCTCCCTTTCGGACTCCATGGGGCCCCTGCAACATTCCAACGACTTATGGATAAGTTACTACGACCCCATGCCAAGTATGCTGCCGCCTATCTAGACAACATAGTCATCCATAGCCCTGACTGGGAAACACACCTAGGAAAAGTAGAAGCAGTGCTGGACGCCCTGCGAAAGGCCGGTCTCACTGCTAACCCTCTCAAGTGCGTGATAGGACTAGCTGAGGCCAGATACCTCAGGCATGTAGTAGGGAGAGGTTTGGTAAAACCCCAATGGAACAAAGTGGAGGCAATACAAGGTTGGCCTCGACCAATCCGCAAAAAGCAGGTCAGAGCATTTTTAGGGATAGTAGGGTACTACAGGAGATTCATCCTTCATTTTGCCACAAGAGCAGGGCCATTGACGGATCTGATAAAAGCTCGGGGCCCCAAGATAGTTAAGTGGACTGATGCAACAGAAGAAGCATTTGCAGATTTACGGACAGCCCTATGCTGCCATCCAGTACTCATAGCCCCAGACTTCGAGAAGGAATTCATCCTACAAACAGATGCCTCAGAGGTGGGGCTTGGTACCGTCCTTTCCCAGATAGTAGGGGAGGAGGAGCACCCCATCTTGTACCTCAGCCGGAAGCTCCTCCCCAGGGAACAAAAATACGCTGTTGTTGAAAAGGAATGTCTGGCGATAAAATGGTCTATGGAGACTCTCCGCTACTATCTCCTGGGGCGGCGATTTACCCTCGTGACAGACCACGCCCCGCTCCAATGGATGCGCAGGAACAAGGAGAAGAACGCCAGAGTGACGAGGTGGTTCCTCTCTCTGCAGCCTTTCCATTTCCAGGTCCAGCATAGGGCTGGAAGCCAACATGGCAACGCTGATGGCCTATCGCGACGACACTGCCTCTCGTCCCAAGTAGCCCAACCCCTTGGTGTTGAGCAGGGGGGTGGGATATGTGATACAGCATGGCCAGAGGGCAGCAGGAGAGTGTTAGCAGGGAGCCTTATTCCCTGCAAGGGGTGGAAGGTTTGCTATAGATTAACTAGAGCACCTGAAGCCAATTAGAGTACCAGCAGTGAGTCACATGATAAACCCCTGCTTCAGGTCAGACAGTGTGGGTTGTTGGAGCAGGAAGGTTTGGTTGGAGCAGAGAACAGTTTGAAGAGAAGCAGAGGAAAGTTTGGAGGAGTGCTGCGGTGGGCTAAGAAGTCCAAGACCCTAGGTAAGGGGCACCTGGCTTGTGCAGAGGGAGGGCAGGAAGCCCCCCCCCCAAGCTGAAGGGCAGGAGAGGGAAGTAGCCCAGGGGAAGGAACCGCCAGTTCAAGTGGTTCACCACTATCCTCAGGGCCCCTGGGCTGGGACCTGGAGTAGAGGGCGGGCCCAGGTCCCTCCCTCTCCACTCCCCTCCTCAAAGACACTAGTGGGGCAATTAATATTCCGATTCAGGGGCAAGAAATGGTGCCCTGAACCCCCCCCTCCCTCAAAGAAGAGAAAGCGCGAGACCCATCATAATAGTGCCGGCAATTTGCCACAGTACCACAGGACTCTTTGCTGATTATAATAAACATAACTATACATATAAAATGATGGGGGTCTAAAGTAGCTGTTACCACTCAAGAAAAAGATCTTCGCATCATTGGGGATAGTTCTCTGAAAATATCCACTCAATGTGCATTGTTAGTCAAAACAGCTAGCAGAATGTTGGGAATCCACAAGAAAGTGATAGATAAAAAGGCTGAGAATATCATATTGCCTCTCTGTAAATCCATTGTATGCCCACATCTTGAATACTGCATGCAGATGTGGTCGCCCCATCTCAAAAAAGATATATTGGAATTCGAAAACATTCAGAAAAGGGGAATAAAAGTGATTAGGGGTATGGAACCACTTCTATATGAGGAAAGATTAATAAGACTGGGACTTTTCAGCTTGAAAAAGAAATAACTAAGGGGGGATATGATAGAGGTCTACAAAATCATGACTGGTGTGGAGAAAGTAAATAAAGTGTTATTTACTCCTTCTCGTAACACAAGAACTAGGGGTCGCTAAATGAAATTAATAGCAACAGGTCTAAAACAAACAAAAGGAAGTATTTCTTCACACAAAGCTCAATCAACCTGTGGAACTCCTTGCCAGAGGATGTTGTGAAGGCCAAGACTATAATAGGATTAAAAAAAAACTACATAAATTCGTGAATGACAGGTCTGTAACGATGCTGGTTCTGGCAGGACCCAACTGAAAGTGCCAATTAAGAACAAATTGCTTAAAACAGGGCAGTTACAGCCCAAGGCTGGGGTTTTTCTGCCTCTAAGGCAAACCAAACCAGCCAGACAAAGAGGACTTTGGTCTCACCCCACTGGCTAACCACAAGTCACCCAAGCAATTCCGTTAGACACTCCAGTTTCCCAGTATCACCACCAGTGCCGCTCGTTATGGGGACAAATGGTTATGAAAACCAATACCCCAGCAAAAGAAAAAAAGGGTTTTCTTGATCCCAAAGGACCAAGCCCCAGACCCAGGTCAATATACAAATCAGATCTTACCCACAAACCATGCTGTTGCCAATCCTTTAGAATCTAAAAACTAAAGGTTTATTCATAAAAGGAAAAAGATACAGATGACAGATAGAATTGGTTAAATAGAATCAATTACCTACAGTAATGGCAAAGATCTTGGTTTAGTCTTGTAGCAGTGATAGAATAAACTGCAGGTTCAAATCAAGTCTCTGGAGTACATCCCCAGCTGGGATGAGTCGTTCAGTCCTTTGTGTAGAGCTTCCATTTGTAGCAAAGTACCTCCAGAGGTATGAAGCAGGATTGAAGACAATGGAGATGAGGCATCAGCCTTTTATAGTCTTTTCCAGGTGTAAGAACACCTCTTTGTTCTTTCTGTGGAAAATTACAGCAAAATGTAGTCTGGAGTCACATGGACAAGTTCCTGCATACTTTGCTGAGTTACAAGGCGTATCTGCCTTCTCTCAATAGGTCAGTTGCATAGCTGATGGTCCTTAATGGGCCATCAAGCAGGCTAGGCAAAGCTGACACCAACTTGTCTGGGGTGTCACCCAGAAGCATAGCAGAAGTTTGAAATACAGACAGTATAGAGCCAATATTCATAACTTCAACTACAAAATGATACACATATACAGATAGAACAGGAATACCTGTGGCACCTTAGAGACTAACAAATTTATTTGAGCATAAGCTTTCATGGGCTACAGCCCACTTCTTCGGATGCATGGAATGGAACATATATTGAGGAGATCTATATACACATACAAAGAGCATGAAAAGGTGGGAGTTGCCCTACCAACTCTAAGAGGCCAATTAAGTAAGGGGAAAAAAAAACTTTTGAAGTGATAATCAAGATAGCCCAGTACAGGCAATTTGATAAGAAGCGTGAGAATACTTACAAGGGGAGATAGATTCAACATTTGTAATGGCTCAGCCATTCCCAGTCCCTATTTAAACCTAAGGTGATTGTATCTAGTTTGCATATCAATTCCAGCTCAGCAGTTTCTCCTTGGAGTCTGTTTTTGAAGCCATTACAAACATTGAATCTATCTCCCCTTGCTAGAAGCTGGGAATGGACGACTGGGGATGTTGGATCACTTGTTCTGTTCATTCCCTCTGAAGAACCTGGCATTGGCCACTCTCAGAATACAGGATACTGGGCTAGATGGACCTTTGGTCTGATCCAGTATGGCTGTTCTTATGTACATAGCTCCTAAAACCCTAATCCTGCAGTGAGCTATGTGCAGGAGAAGCCCTTCACCTGTGGAGATCATTTCATGACTGAGACCCAAGAAATTACACTTGGTACAACAGCAAATGTTTGCTTTCCCCAGAACTGCTTTTAAGGATTACTTTCCCTCCATAATGTCTCTTTATATGGGAAAATAGACTATACAAAGAACTAATTCTGAAACAGAATTCTAAGAATATTGGGCACTGAGGAGGGCATCCCAGGAATAGAAATAAATACTGGGAATTTATGATTCACTGAACACTATTTTTAAACTAAATTTGAACCCTCATTAAGCATTGAAAAATGCAGCTGCAGCTCTCTTTAGGCTGCTTTGGAGATATTTGTCAACCTATTACTCTAGAGGGTTTTCTGTCCTAGACTAACATAGTGTTTTATTGCAGATGGAGAAAAGAATAATTTGTCATCTGAACCATAATGTTCACATACTTCCCAACTGATTTCAGCAGCCACGGATTAGGTGACAAAATATAAAGGCTTGTTTCTCTTCCACCAAGCATATTCCAGGCTGCTGGATCTCAGAGGTGTGAATGCCCCAATCACAGGTGCTGCAATGCAAGCTGCTTGCAACTCCTCCACTATGATGGAACCTGGAGCCATGCAGCCCCCAAAGTGGGTAGGGTTGGCCAGGATGGGCTTGGTGTTAAGGCAGCCAAAAAGGAACTGATTCACTGGGCAGCCTCCACTGGCAGGGCTCCTGGAGAGTACCTGCTTGATTTAAAAACTACCCTCCCCTAGCCAGACCCCTAGTACTACATTCATCCTCTCGTGGAGTTGAATCATCCTCCTACTCCTACAGTTACAGTGATGAATCTGGCCCTAAATGTTTTTGCCATTAGAATGTACTCATTTGGGGCACACATTCTTAAAAAAAAATCCATCAAAATTCAGGGTAACCCTAAAGGAATACTATAGAGCTGGTAGATGCTTCGTGGTTAAGGATCAATCATAGAATCGTAGGACTGGAAGGGACCTCAATAAGTCATCTAGTCCATTCCCCTGCAGTCATGGCAGGACTAAGTATTATGTAGACCATCCCTGACAGGTGTTTGTCTAACCTGCTCCTAAAAATCTCCAATGATGGAGATTCTACAGCCTCCTTAGGCAATTTATTCCAGTGCTTAACCACCCTGACAGAAAGTTTTTCCTAATGTCCAAACTAAACTGCCCTTGCTGCAATTTTAAGCCCGTTACTTCTCATCCTATCCTCAGAGGTTGGAGAATATTTTTTTCTCCCTCCTCCTTGTAACAACCTTTTACATACTTGAAAACTGTTATGTCCCCTCTCAGTCTTCTCTTCTCCAGACTAAACAAACCTAATTTTTTCAGTCTTCCCTCATAGGTTATGATTTCTAGACCTTTAATCATTTTTGTTGCTCTTCTGTGGACTCTCTCCAATTTGTCCACATCTTTCCTGAAATGATAACTGGACACAATACTCCAGTTGAGGCCTAATCAGCACAGAGTAGAGCGGAAGAATTACTTCTCGTGTCTTGCTTACAACACTCATGGTAATACAGCCCAGAATGATGTCTGCTTTTTTTTCAACAGCGTTACACTGTTGACTCATATTTAGCTTGTGGTCCACTCTGACCCCCAGATCCCTTTCTGCAGTACTCCTTCCTACGCAGATATTTCCCATTTTGTATGTGTGCAACTGATTGTTCCTTCCTAAGTGGAGTATTATGCATTTGTCCTTATTGAATGTCATCCTATTTACTTCAGACCATTTCTCCAGTTTGTCCAAATCATTTTGAATTTTAATCCTATCCTCCAAAGCACTTGCAACCCCTCCCAGCTTGGGATCATCCACAAACTTTATACGTTTGTGTTAAACTGACTCATTTAGCTTGTGATACACTATCAGACCCCCGCCCCTGTTGCATCGCAGAAGAGCAGGAACAGAGTTCAACATTTAATGTGATCCCAAACAGAGAGAGAGAGCATGTGTGTGTATGCATATGCGTTTATTCATTCCCAGCATGCTCTTATATACAATATGGTAAGCAATCACAATTGCTAATTAATTAATTAAACCCACACAGCCGCAGCTGTAACCCATAGGGTAATTATCATCCTACACACCTGTCTAACTTATCATCCTATTTACAATTAGTTGGCCAATGAGAACAAGCCCAAGGCCAGCCCTTCACACACAGTTCCCAGCACAATCAGCTCATCCCAAAAGCCTAAACAATCTCAGCATCTCACATTCTATTCCCACATCTCCCCCCTTTATTCACAATCAAAAGAAGAGAGAAAAGGAAAAAAAGGATAAAAACATTCACCAAACATTTCCAACTTATAACAACATAACACCACAATCTATCACAAACCAAAATTAAAACTTTATAAAACCAACCCATATAACCATGCAATCCTTAACATATAACCCCAATAACACCAAACAAAAACAAAGCACAACAAATAAATAGTGCAAACTCTACAGGATTCCCCCCTTCCCAATAGAAACATCCCTCAGATGTCAGGTGATCAGACTGACACTGAGGGAGGGGGGGTCCTAGAGAAAATACATAAAAAACCACATAAAAATTTTACCAGAAGACATCACAAAACAAAACAAAAACACAAAACATAACTCTTAATAATAATTGCATGGTACACTAAATGCTATGCAACCAGCACAAAATTTCTTGCAAGCACAGCAAAATTATCTCAAACAAATAAATCAGTCACGGAGGATCAAACAGGAAAAAATCCTGGCATAACTAACAAGCAGTTCTCCTCCAGGGGCTCGGGTTCCGCGGCGTCCGGGCACGTCTCGTATGGCTCGTCTAACTCTGCCTGTTGTCACGCTCGAGGACGCAGCCAAGGCCGGACCCACTTCGCCGGTATCCACCTGGGACCGCCGAAAAACTCTCTAGCTCCGCTGGCCTGTACTTTGATCTCTCCAGCAGCAAAATAACAAAATTTCAAATCCTTCCTGATTGTGCAGACTGTTGTATTCTACTGAGACTCAATTAAAGGCAACTCCACTCTCACAGTAACATTCTCTCTGTCGGCAACACAAAGAAGCATTCCGAGCATTGGGCGGCAGAGCTCAGAAAAGGCCACCTGCACTCTTGCCTCAACCGCGAAAGTTTAAGTTTTCAACAGCAAAGCAACCAGTGCAGCCGCCACCGCCACCGCGGCTCCTCCTCCTCCTCGCCTCCCCCTCGCGGGGGAGCAGCTCGGACATGAGGGGCCGAGGCCGGGTCTCCTCCGCCGCCTGCCCTGCTCCGCGATGCATATCACCATCCTTTCTTCCGCTGATACAGCGGTTCCATGGTAGCTGCTCACCTCTGAGTTCAGGTGTGCCTCCCTTTTCAGACGCCCTGCAGCTTGCCGCTCAACACTGAGCTCAGGTGCGCCCTTCTTTTTTCAGACGCCCTGCGGCTCCCAGCCGCTCGACACTGAGACTCAGGTGCGCCTCCTTTTTTCAGGCCACCGATACTATTGCCCGCAGCTTCTCCACTATTTGTTGCATCGCAGAAAAGCAGGAACAGAGTTCAACATTTAATGTGATCCCAAACAGAGAGAGAGAGCATGTGTAACCCATAGGGTAATTATCATCCTACACACCTGTCACCCACACAGCCGCAGCTGTAACCCATAGGGTAATTACCCATAGGGTAATTATCATCCTACACACCTGTCTAACTTATCATCCTATTTACAATTAGCTGGCCAATGAGAACAAGCCCAAGGCCAGCCCTTCACACACAGTTCCCAGCACAATCAGCTCATCCCAAAAGCCTAAACAATCTCAGCATCTCACATTCTATTCCCACACGCCCCCCCCCCCCCGGATCAGTTAGGAAGTTAGCTTCCAAGACTGATTTTTTTTTTAATATCCCACACCCAGCTCCCCAAAAAGAAGATAATAACTCACACACACTATCTCATCCCTGGGTAATATTTTTTGGAGACATTTAGAAAAATAAGTACAGTTTTCAAGCTATGGCACCCGATTCTCCCCTGCCTTGTACCTTGTGTACACCTGTGCAAAGTGGCCGTGTAATGCTACTAAATCAGAATGGTGGCATTTTGCCCCACTTCATATTCAGTTTGCTGGTGTAAATTACATCACAAGGGTCAGAGCAGTAGAGAATCAAATTCATAGTAAGGAAGGCACCTGGCTTTATGGGTGGAGGGATACTAAATACATAAATATCAATAACATTTTTAAAAACTAGCTAAAGCATTTTTAAAGTAGTTTTCAGAATAGGTGGCATATACAGGACATGTGATGGTGTGGAGAGCCTTAAAGATTTTACCAGCACTCATTTCAGATGATCTACATAACTCATTTGTGCTTCTTGCAAATATGGGTATGGGATAGCTGCATTACTCATACCAATAAAATTTTCGTACCACACTACACCATCATATATTGCCTATATACATTATATCGCACACATAGCAACACTGCACTAATATATTCTTAACCAATAAACATGTTTACCCAAAGGGCCAAATTCACTGGTGCATTTCCACCAATCCAGTGATGAAATGAAGCTATCATCCTGGCTATATCTACTCTAGGAGCTGGGGGAGTGCAATTTCCAGCTCACACAGACATACCCACACTGGCTCTGCTCAAGCTAACATGCTAAAAATAATAGTAGCTGAGGTAGCATGGGCCAGCTACCCTGAGTACATACCACAGGTTTGTACTCAAAGTGGCTAGACTGTTTCCCACTCACCGTTGCCCATGCTACTCTGGCAACAATAGTATTTGTAGAATGCGAGTTCAGTGACCGTTAGTGTGAATGTCTACTTGAGCTGGGAATGACACTCCTACCTGCAAGTGTAGTCATACCCTTTGATGGCTTAACTGGCCAGTTTGAGGCAAAGTATCTCACAACAGCCAGATTATACCAATGAAGCTTGCCCAGAGTATGTAATAGGTGTATATACACACAACCAATGCTTCTCAATGTGCCACTCTTTTCCCCTCTAGTGGCTGGGCTACACACACAGGTGATCAGGCTGCTACAGCGTTAGCTTCACAGCTCCATCTTGTTTAGCTCAGGCAGTATAGGCCCATGTTTATAGAACCGGAGGTCCTGGGCTCAGTGACCCACCCATGGAAGATTAAGAACATAAGAACATAAGAAAGGCCGTACCGGGTCAGACCAAAGGTCCATCTAGCCCAGTATCTGTCTACTGACAGTGGCCAATGCCAGGTGCCCCAGAGGGAGTGAATCTAACAGGTAATGATCAAGTGATCTCTCTCCTGCCATCCATCTCCATCCTCTGACTAACAGAGGCTAGGGACACCATTCTTACCCATTCTGGCTAATAGCCATTTATGGACTTAGCCACCATGAATTTATCCAGTTCCCTTTTAAACATTGTTATAGTCCTAGCCTTCACAACCTCCTCAGGTAAGGAGTTCCACAAGTTGACTGTGCGCTGTGTGAAGAAGAACTTCCTTTTATTTGTTTTAAACCTGCTGCCTATTAATTTCATTTGGTGACCCCTAGTTCTTGTATTATGGGAATAAGTAAATAACTTTTCCTTATCCACTTTCTCAACATCACTCATGATTTTATATACCTCTATCATGTCCCCCCTTAGTCTTCTCTTTTCCAAGCTGAAGAGTCCTAGCCTCTTTAATCTTTCCTCGTATGGGACCCTCTCTAAACCCCTAATCATTTTAGTTGCCCTTTTCTGAACCTTTTCTAGTGCTAGAATATCTTTTTTGAGGTGAGGAGACCACATCTGTACACAGTATTCGAGATGTGGGCGTACCATGGATTTATATAAGGGCAATAATATATTCTCAGTCTTATTCTCTATCCCCTTTTTAATGATTCCTAACATCCTGTTTGCTTTTTTGACTGCCTCTGCACACTGCGTGAACATCTTCAGAGAACTATCCACGATGACGCCAAGATCTTTTTCCTGACTCGTTGTAGCTAAATTAGCCCCCATCATGTTGTATGTATAGTTGGGGTTATTTTTTCCAATGTGCATTACTTTACATTTATCCACATTAAATTTCATTTGCCATTTTGTTGCCCAATCACTTAGTTTTGTGAGATCTTTTTGAAGTTCTTCACAATCTGCTTTGGTCTTAACTATCTTGAGAAGTTTAGTATCATCTGCAAACTTGGCCACCTCACTGTTTACCCCTTTCTCCAGATCATTTATGAATAAATTGAATAGGATTGGTCCGAGGACTGACCCTTGGGGAACACCACTAGTTACCCCTCTCCATTCTGAGAATTTACCATTAATTCCTACCCTTTGTTCCCTGTCTTTAACCAGTTCTCAATCCATGAAAGGACCTTCCCTTTTATCCCATGACAGCTTAATTTACATAAGAGCCTTTGGTGAGGGACCTTGTCAAAGGCTTTCTAGAAATCCAAGTACACTATGTCCACCGGATCCCCTTGTCCACATGTTTGTTGACCCTTCAAAGAATTCTAATAGATTAGTAAGACACGATGTCCCTTTACAGAAACCATGTTGTCTATTGCTCAAGAGTTTATGTTTTTCTATGTGTCTGACAATTTTATTCTTTACTATTGTTTCAACTAATTTGCCCGGTACCGACGTTAGACTTACCGGTCTGTAATTGCCGGGATCACCCCTAGAGCCCTTTTTAAATATTGGCTTTACATTAGCTAACTTCCAGTCATTGGGTACCGAAGCCGATTTAAAGGACAGGTTACAAACCTTAGTTAATAGTTCCGCAACTTCACATTTGAGTTCTTTCAGAACTCTTGGGTGAATGCCATCTGGTCCCGGTGACTTGTTAATGTTGAGTTTATCAATTAATTCCAAAACCTCCTCTAGTGACACTTCAATCTGTGACAGTTCCTCAGATTTGTCACCTACAAAAGCCAGCTCAGGTTTGGGAATCTCCCTAACATCCTCAGTCATGAAGACTGAAGCAAAGAATCCATTTAGTTTCTCCGCAATGACTTTATCGTCTTTAAGCGCTCCTTTTGTATTTTGATCATCAAGGGGCCCCACTGGTTGTTTAGCAGGCTTCCTGCTTCTGATGTACTTAAAAAACATTTTGTTATTACCTTTGGAGTTTTTGGCTAGCCGTTCTTCAAACTCCTCTTTGGCTTTTCTTATTACACTCTTGCACTTAAGTTGGCAGTGTTTGTGCTCCTTTCTATTTGCCTCACTAGGATTTGACTTCCACTTTTTAAAGGAAGTCTTTTTATCTCTCACTGCTTCTTTTACATGGTTGTTAAGCCATGGTGGCTCTTTTTTAGTTCTTTTACTGTTTTTCTTAATTTGGGGTATTAAACACACCGTGTCAACAAAGCTTTTCTTATATATCATTGAGCTTCACGCCACAGTGCCAGCTTGACTGGTGCTTTTGCCATCTAAACCATAGTGCTAAAACTGATACAGATACTTTTGCATTTTTTTAAATTATCATCATTGTTTATCAGACATAATTTTATGGCATCAATGCCATAGCTATCTCAGTTTCATACAAGAAGACACTGCAGACAGGATTGTTATGATATATACACACACACTGTTTTATGTTGTTCATGACAAATAGTCTCTACAAAAGGTTCCCCTTCTAAGAGCAGAGGACTGAAGTAGATGGAAATAGACCAGAAATGTTCGAAGAGAATTAATAGATTCAAGGTTATAAAGTCAGAAGGGACCACTATAATCATCTAGTGTGACCTCTTGTATAACACAACCTATAAGACTTCTCTGAATTAATTGCTGTTTGAAATACAGCTTATCTTTAAGAAAAACATTCAATCTTGATTTAAATATTTCCAGTAATACAGAATCCACCCCATCCCTTGGGCAGTTGTTCCATTAGTTAATCACCCTCACTGCTAAAAATGTGTGCCTCACTTCTGATCTGAATTTGTTTGGTTTCAACTTCCAGCCTTTGGATCTTTGTCTGCTAGGTTGAAGAGCCCCTATTATCAAATTTCTGTTTCCCATGTAAGTACTTATTTAATTGAATTTGCAAATCTTGTATTTTATTGGCATGCAACCTTGAAATCTCTACTGGCTGTTAGAGTTCTAACAGCTACAGCCTGACAGTTGACAGTGAGCATAAGTCAAGTACCAACAGAATAGCTCGTGTTAAATCCAAGTTTTTAACTCCTGGCAAGAACTCCCAGCACTGGACCAAATTCAGAACCTGTCAGTTAGACTCAAGAGACACATAACTAAGTATTCTGTGCCTTAGCTTAGAGGACAGGAATGATATTCTGACTTTATTAAAGCAGAAAAGGCATATAAAGCAAACTAGGCATAAAACAGAAGGAAATACAAACTTAGCAGTGATATAACTGTATAGAATATTGGGGTGGGGGTGAAGAAAGGAGAAAATTAAAAGCATATAGCAAAACTACCTAGAACCTAGATTGTTTCCATAATGCAACTGTTATTCATTATGAATTTGAGACATGCTTCTATGAACTGATAAAATGCAGTTGCATTGTCTGATATATTGACTATTAAAAAACACTATTGGATTACTCTAACTATGCAAAAGAAACCTAGTGTCATGCACAAATCACAAACTGTAATTGGCTCTATTCTTTCAGAGTCCCATTGCAACCTGGGTTCAAACCAATGAGTAACATTTCTATTAATCAGGTGGCCAATGAGAATAAGAACAAACCTTTTAAAAAAAACCTTGAAATTCATGCCACTAAACTAGACAGACGTTCAAATGTTTTCAAGCTTAAGAGCCAATGCTATGACTAAAACAGAATAGAGTGGGGCTGATTCGGATCTTATTTACACTGGTTTCATATCTGTCATTTCAATAACTTCAACTCCTGCTGCACACCTTTGTAAGTGAGATCAGAATCTGTCCCACTGTTTGTTCTGGTTTACATGACACTAGAAATAAAAATTATACAGTTGAGAATTTTATTGATGCATTAGCCTGAATAGATTTCAGCAGGCCCTCCAATGGGAGGGGGGAAAGGGAGGTAAAGGGGGCAATAGCCCAGGGGCCTGGGCAATTTAAAAGGGCGGGATTTGGGGGGGGAGGCACAGGCCAACGTGATTGGCCAGTGTGCGCAGGTGGTCCTGGAAGTGACCCTAGATTCCAGCTCTCTCCCCAGAGGTATAGTGGCTCTTCAGCGAAAAGTAATCAACATGGGGTTTTTTTTATCCTCAAAGAAAGCAAATATGAGTCAAATTCTTTCTTTCTTCTTCAAAGCCCAACAATGGGTCAGATCCTCAGCTGATGGAGATCAGCGTAGTTCCATTGACTTTATGCCAGTTTACACCTGCTGACTACCTGGCCAAATAAGACTGTTCCTTAAAGTAATGGGGCTAGAGGAGAGATTTTTGGTTACTTTTCATGGAAAGCCTTCAGCTTCCTTGGTGATGAAGAATTGTCTCCATGAACACTTGCTGAGCAGCAAGCTGGGGTGTAAATCTACAGTGCTCCAGCTTGCCATGTACTAACTATCCATGTGGACCCTGCTGCTGAGCACTAAAAGTTCCCTAGGTTATGACCACACTACAGCTTAAGTCGACATGAGTTACATCACTCACGGGTGTGAATTAGCCCCTGTGAGCTGCTGTAAGCTCTCTATATAGCTGCTCTAAGCCAATGGGACAGAACTCTTCCATTGGCTTAATTACTGCAGCCCCCGTGAGTGGCAATAACTATATCGGCAGGAGAAGCTCTCCCGCCAACATAGCGCTGTCCACACCAGGGCTCAGATCAGCATTAATTATGTTCTCTGAGAAGCGGCTAATTCACAACCCCAAGCGACATAATTTATGTCAACTAAAGCTGTAGTGTAGCCATAGCCCTAGTATGCTTTGACCTACTCTGTTTCAAACTGCAGTAATAAAGTTCATGTTACCTCATATGCACTTTAAAAGGCAATGCAAAACTGCAGGACTTGATAGGTGAATGTGCCATCTCTCTACTTTTCCTGTTGTGAGTTGAAGAGGAAAAGAGCTAAGACGTTGCAGCAGAGCACCACTGTTTCATCATCCGAGCACAGTGTACTAGAGCCTTAGCTGGCATAAATCGGCATATCTCCATTGAAGTACATGGACCTGACAATTCTCATTTCTTTGGAGGAAGAACCCTAGGGTTTTTAAGTAAGTTATAAACAGTTTTTAAAGGATTTCACTTATGGGAAGAGTTATGCTGACCCTCTAAAACTGTAAGAGTAGTCAAAGAATCCTAAGTTGAGGAAAATTCTTCTTAATATGAAAACACATTCTTAACTAAATGGATAGTGATGACCCCAAAATAGTTTAAATATCCACTATCATCCTAAAAGAATTGTTGCACCTATCTGATCACCCATGTGCAATCCAGATGAAACAGAACAGATGGAAAATAAGCCCTGAATATTTTAAGTTCTAAGGCTTCTATCTTGGATCTGTTTACAGATATGTAGCTTATCTTACATGCATGGAAAGAAAAATGGGTTCATGGTACTGCAGTGTGTTCAATTTAAAACATATGCATGTGTCACCTCACTAATTCCTGAAACTCCACAGTCCTTGGTAAGTCATGAAGAAATGATAATGATGATGATTATCCACGGACCATTTATCCATTTTTATTTTTTGAAAGTAGAGGAAGCACAGAGGAAGAAAGAGGAAAAAAGAATGTTAGCAAAAAAACAGAAGAAAAAAATCACATAAAAATGTTCTGATTCACATGAGCTGTAGTGTCTAGACAGAAAATATGATAAGTTATCGGCAGCCCATTAACTTAACATATGGAGCTAATGTAGTCAGATGTGAGCAATGATTTTTTTTATATTTGCACCTGGCATTTTCACTATCATTATAAGCCAGTAACTGTAGACAGACATCAGGTTTGCAAGTAGCCTACACTCTTTGTTTAACCAGTCATCTGTTTTTCCCCCCTTGTCTGCTTTTCATAACTCTTTGTCTGTGAAACCTATGTACATTGACAGCTTGCTACATGAACTCTTCCATTTAATTCAGACCAGATCCAATTGAAGAAGCTATAGCGTAAAGCTGCTTCACTAGAGACTATAAAACCCCATTGAACTCAGAAATTGTAAGAAACTTTCCTTGTTGCCCACCTCTGGCTTTGGAGTTTTCCTGACTGAAAACAGGCCATTGGGCAGGATTCATCCCTAGTGTAACTTCATTAGGTCCAGAGGAGATACACCAGGGAAGAAATTGGCCCATTATGTGTCAATGGAACAGAGTATAGAATCATAGAAGGTACCAGCGATGGAAAAGACCTAATTCTTGTGACTGAAGCCTACGACAGTGAGATCTGGGCTCTATTCCTGGCCTTCCCACAGACTTCCTGTTTGACCTGGGGGTGGGGGGCAAGCCATCTGGGCCAAAATTTTCAAACTTGGGAGCATTAAAACAGGCACAAAAAGTCATATTTAAGTATGCAGCTTCATTCTTGAAGGATCTGAGCACTCAGCTCCACCTGACTTCAACTGAAAGCACCTTTGAAAATCAGACCACATATTTTAAATCATAGACTGTCAGGGACCTCAGGAGACCATCTAGTCCAACCCCCTGTTCAATGCAGGACTAATCCCCAACTAAATTGCCAAATGGCCCCCTCAAGGGTTGAGCTCACAATGCTGAGTTTAGCAAGCCAATGCTCAAACCACTGAGCTATCCCTCTCCCTCACTTTAGGTATCCATGTTTGTCCTTAACTTCCCTATAACTCAGTTTCCCTACCCATAAAATTGTATTAATATTCATCTGCAATACCTCATGGAGGGGAGAAAGGGAGAGTTGAGGCTTAATTTATTCATGTTTGAGATTCTAGGATGAAAAATGCTAAAGATCAAAGTTTTATTATTGCATATTATTCCTCTTATATTTTTTCTAGTGCTTTATGGAGTACAGTTTTTACAGTCTTAAGCAATGTGGTTGTTTACATCAAGCGTTTAAAATGCAGTGCATCTCTATTTTCTTGCCAAACCCAAAACTGCTAAATCACACTAAGGCATTGTCTACACAGGGTGGGGAGTTAGTTCACAAAGTGGGTTGACAAGCATCAGTGCACAGTACACAACTCACATTAATAGTGGGTGCACGGGACAGCTGTGCTCTCTTTCAGTTTGCATCGTTGTGTATACAGGGTGGGGGCTCACTACATACTAACCATGTGGCATTCTCAGAGGGTATCCCATGGTCCTTTGCTTCACCGCTGAGCTCTGTGTATTCTGGGATTTTTTATACTGTGCATTGTGGGATGCATAGTGGAAGCCAGGCAAAAGCCAGGGGGATTCTGGGACTTGGGGAGCAATTTTTTTTAAAATGCCATGATTCTGCTCTCTCCAGCCCATGTGGCCTCTCTTTCTGGGTGGGCTAGTGCCATTTTTGAATTGCTGTCAGCCTGCATGGACCCAACAATGCTTCACACTGATATGCTGGAAACTGTGAATAGGCAGAGGCTGCTTGAGTTGTACTGGAGGTCTTGAAGCTAGCTGGCTTCAGTTTTGGACTTCACCCACCTCAACACTGAGCTGATGATGTAGCTGCAGCAGCAGCTCCTTCTCCAACAGCAGCAGTTTCAGCAACAGTAACAGAAGGGGGACAAGGAAGACGAGGACAACACCACTACTACAGGAGCTTTGCCCCAAGCAGCTTCACACCATGCAGCACTGTTTCTGGGCCCAGGAAACCAGCATCACTTGGAGGAATACAGGAGTGAATGCACAAATCTGGCCCCATACCAGTTTTTAAAGTGGGGAAGCAGACATCCAGTCAACTTGCTCCAAAAGCAATGGAGGTCACACAGGTAAAGAGACAGTATTACTAGAAAACACAACAAGGAGTCCTTGTGGCACCTTAGAGACTAACAAATTTATTTGGGCATAAGCTTTCGTGGGCTATGAAAGCTTATGCCCAAATAAATTTGCTAGACTCTAAGGTCCCACAAGGACTCCTCGTTGCTTTTGCTGATACAGACTAACATGGCTACAACTCTGAAACCTGTCAGTATTACTAGAGAAATTCTCCAGTCTCTACCTTGTTTTTCTAATCTTTATTCTGAATAAGCAAAAATCACTCCCTGAGGTGGACGTTGCGGACCCTCCACTTGCTCAGTGAAAACCTAGGATTTCTAAAATGATGCCCTGGCAAAAAGTGTGTGTGTGTGTGTGTGTGTGTGCGCATGCACACGCGCACTAGCAGAATCATACCTATGAGGTAGACAACAACAGTGAGCATGTGCAAGATTGGCTACTGAGCATACGCAGTAAGGGGTGACACAGCTGGTCATACCCCAACTCATACCAGTCACAACTTGTTTTAAAGGTCAAAGCTGTCAATTATAGTTCTGAGATAATAGTTGATACTGAGCATGTGCAAAACCTGCCCACACAAAGAGCTGACAGCCAGTTGCACAGTATATAAAGCCAGACAGAGCAGGGCAGTCAGACAGGGAGAGAAGAAGAGCTGTACTGGAGAGAGAGAGAGAGAAATTCAATCAGAAAAAGACGACAATCAGCAAGAGGAGCCAAAGAAAAGCTGCTGCAGAGAGAGAGAAGAAAACCGGAGCAGAACAAAGCTGACTGACTATGAGCTAAACAGCAACAGTGATTAAAGATTCACAAACCCTCACCGGGGAGGGAGCACCACCTAGCCCTCCTCTGCCCCCAGCTCCACTCCAGGCCCTGCCACAGGTCTGGCCTCAGCCTCTACCACAGGCTCCTGGTCCAGATCCCAGCTGCGACTTTGCTCCCATCTGTGGCCTCCGGCTCCCATACCTGACTGTGGCCCCACTCCCAGCTGAGGCCCCAGCTGCAGCACCAGCCCTAGCTCCCAACCCTGGCTCCCACAGGACCAGGTAAGGGGTGGGTGGAGGGCATGGACAAAAAAGTTTGGGGACCACTGTTTTAAAAGGATACCAATAATTTATAAAGTAAACTTGCCAGTTTTTAATATAATTTTTAGTGTAGTATAGTTTAGCATAGTATTTAATATGCTTGAAGCGTGTGTGATTTAATTGTATCTTACTTATGTAAAACTTAGCAGTTCTTAAATTATACTTTATCAGTGATTTGTGACAAGTTGGCCACTCGTAACAAAGCACTTCATCTAGAATCATTTAAACTATATGCTATGGCAGTTTGAATACTCTTTAACTTGCAATAAAGGATTGTGTAAGGGATTTTGTGCATTGTTTAGGATTTTTAGATTACCCTTGAACTGAGTACATTTTGAAATAGGATTCCAGCATTCACAGAAAATGCGGAGTTAGTGCGCTGTAATTAACTCAAGTTAATCCAGAGTAAAAATGCCCGGTGTAGACAAGCCCTTAGAAGCAGACAGATGATGGTTTTATAATTAGGAATCAACCTACTTAGTCAGTTAGATAATCATTTGTACCAGAATATGTGGTTTCATGTTCATAAAAATTGGCATCTGGATTAATCTTGGCATTTAACTAACAACATTCTTATTTAAATAGCAGTTCACTCCCACCTTCCTCCTCCTCTACTGTCTTCTCCATTTCCTGAGAAAGCTCTGCTACCTGACCTGTTGCTCATTGTCCCCACTGACTGAGAGTTTGTAGCTGTAAAAAAAAAAAAAAAAAAAAGCAATTGGAAATGCCTGGGATGGTTGTTTCATTTCCCTTCCTTAAGAAGGTTTGTTACATAGGCAGATAAATATCATAAGAATGCAGACATGTGCTTTCACTAACTGAAATTATTTTCAAAGTCAGAAGATGCAAAAGAAATCATGTGAGGAAGCCATAACACAAAATAAGGATGATTCACACTACTTTGAGAAGGTTTGGACAGTCATCAAACCAAAGTATTCCCCATTGGTAAATATTTTATTGTTCACTCCACTTTCGCCTGTCATAATAAAGTCAAACTATCACATCTATGGACCATGTTCAGCCTTTACTCACAGCCCATACATCTTGGAATTTGTCAGAATTTTAGAACAGCCACTAGCTGCAATTGTCATCAATAGTAAATCTCCATGAACTTGGTATTCTGTTCTCTTTTATGTGAAGAGAAAGTGCACATCCTTCAACCACATACAACTAGGTGGAAATCTAAGGAAAGTGAGCCACTTACTTTATGGAAGCAAATTGGAAAAAGAGGCACATAAGTTAAAGCTGCTGCTCATATCATTCCTCATCCACTAAATGTAAGTCCTGTCCCATGATTCAGACATATACAGCTATATTATTTTTATCTTTAGTGTTGGTCCAAGTATTTTTAAATAAATATAGGCTAGATTGACTGTAGATCTTATTACAGCACCAATAAAGGGTTAGAATCCTGCAGAGATGAGCAGTCTAGGGTGATTTTGGATTCAAAGCCCTCAAGAATATCTAATATCTCAGGAATTATGTTTATCCCAGATTCCTCTGTGACTATTCTATTTGTGTCTTTACAGTTGCTTCTCCCTCTTCCCCTCTACCTCACTCTGGACCTTAAGAATTTCTTTTCTTAGGGTAGGTCCATACTTAGCCGCCAGGTCAACGCGGAGAGTTCGACTTCTCGGAGTTCGAACTATCGCGTCTAATCTAGACGCGATAGTTCGAACTCCGAACGCACTCCCGTCGACTCCAGAACTCCACCACCGTGAACGGCGGTGGCGGAGTCAACGGGGGAGCCGCGGAGTTCGATCCCGCGGCGTCTGGACAGGTAGGAAATTCGAACTAAGGTAGTTCGACTTCAGCTACGCTATTCGCGTAGCTGAAGTCGCGTACCTTAGTTCGACCCCCCCCCCCCCCCCGTAGTGTAGACCAGGCCTTACTCAGCATCCCATGGAATCATAAAAGTGTAGGACTGGAAGGGACCTCAATTGGCCATCATGTCCAGTCCTCTGCACTCAAGGCAGGACTACATAATAGCTAGCTTGCTTCCCCCACACAACACAATTGGCACTGAAAGTGTGGTGTTGGGCAGCTGTTAGCATGAATTCCTACAAGAACAGATGTTCTCACAGAATTTGTGTTTGGATTGTTGAAAGGATCCACTCCCTCAGTTATTTGCAAAGAACTGGGAAAGCAGTGTTTGGAAGACATCCTGTCCTAGATTGAATTTAGGTGAGGAAAACACACTTGAGTCAGCTCCGCAGAGGAAGGGCCACTCCCAAACCCTGCTTCTTAGAAAATATCAAACTAATGGAATCTGTTAGTAGTGATTACCTTATATAACACTGTACAAAAGTTAACTGGTTAATTTATTGTTACTTGTAAGACGGTAGTACTCACAAATCCCAACCAAAGTCAAGGCCCCATCATGCTAGGTACTGTACAAACACAAAGTGAGAGAAAGAGCTGGCAGTCTAAAGAGAAGAGCGATAACTAACAACGGATGGAAGTGGAACAGAAGCACAGGAGGTAGAGTGATTTTCCTGCAGTCGTACACCAGGTTAATGGCAGAGCCAGGAATTAGAATTCAGGCTCCTGACTCCCAGACCAGCTCCCCAAACCACAATGTTCCCCCAGATCATGCTCCATCCTCTTCAATCAACTGAGTTTAATAAGACTTTTCACTTAGTAAGGACAATAAATAATGTAGGTAAGTGATGCATATTGTATCAAAATACAATACATATTGGAACTACATAGGCTTGGCAGAACTTGATTTTTATTCTTTTTATAATTTTGACAACATATATTTAAAGCATTTTTTCCAATTTTATCAATTTAAATTTTCACAACTATGGGAAATTATGGGTTTTAAGCAAATTTGTTGGTTTTATTTATTTAAATTTTCACAGTTAGAGGAAATGATGGGGGGCGGAAGTGTAAGCAGGTTCCCCCTCCAGCCCTGAAATCCCTGGCTGGGAAGCCCTTCTGGTGATTAAACAGCACGCACACTCCACCAGGGTATCTTCACCAAGTGTTTTTATTATTTCTTGCCTTATACTCCAGGTACAATGCAATAGAGCACCAGACAGAAGGGGCCTCCTTCCTGTTCCCTGGTTCAGCCTTTTATACTGCTTAATTTCTTCTCTGAGCTATCCAGCCAGTGAGCTAATTACCTCCTTAGCTCATCAGACTCCCGACAGGTACAAGTGATCCCCTGCTAACCTTCAAAACCCGGTAAAACTACCTACCTTTTCCTACTCTAACTAACCAGTGCTTGTTGTGTTCTAAGTGACCAGGGTGCTGGCTCCCAAAAGGGATTCTATTTATCATTATCAGGCTATGATAGATGGCTTTTAGCAGCTACAAATAGAGCCCCTTTGGGAAGTCACACAATAATTATTTGATAGTAGATGTTGACATTCCAAAAGTTAGTTTTATAACTGGTAAAACACAAATTGTTAACATCATAGGTGAAAATATACAAAGTAAATGTCCTTAAATCAAATTCTAATAAGTTCTCAAGCAGCATTTTTCTTATTTTGCCTCATTGTAAATTTGATTACCGATGGAAATATTTTTTTCATCAGTTTGTGTGTGTATGGTGCAATTGAGGTTTACCAATAAAAATCGAATCCTTCCAAGCCTATACGTCATCTGGCCTTTCCCCAGCCCTGCTCCACTTTAGGTACTTGGTTCAGCTTCCCAGCAGCCAGGCCCTTCTCCCTCTAGAGACAGAGAGAGACTCTGCTCCTGGCCCACTGCCCTCGTATAAGGGCCAGCTGGGCCCTAGTTGGGGTGTGGCCCCAGCTGAGGCTGCTTCCCCAATCAGCCTTTCCCCAGCTATAGGGCTGTTTTTTAACCCTTCCGGGCAGGACCGGGGTGACCACCCCGCTACAGTAACAAGTAAATATACATGTGTACATTAGGTACCCTTCACTTTATTTCTTTTTGTGTCCATACCTTACAAATTAGTTTAAAAAAATCAAAAGGAACCTACCATATCAGGCTTTCAGATAGACACCACTGAGACTGGATTATGTCATGTTTCTATTTGTTTCACTATTGTAACAAAAGAAAATGTAAAGGCTCTCTTTCTAAGCTCTGATCTTAAACTAATGGACCTTGATATTGCAAAAGCTTCAGTAGATTGTGATAAAAAACATTACAAGCCATATAAGGCCTGATTTTGCTCCAATTGAAGTCCATGGCAAAACTCTGATTGACATCAGCAGTTCAGGGTCAAGCCCTCAAGGTTTATAGGCACCTACCCATGATGGAATTCTGAGCACACAAGAGGGATAGTATATGGCCATACATGTGTTGCTATTTTCAAGGTCCATTAAGGATAGAGTTTCAGCCTTAACTTTAAGAATATAAGAATGGCCATACTGGGTAAGACCAAAGGTCCATCTAGCCCAGTATCCTGTCGTCCTGCTAGGTGCCCCTGAGGGAATGAACAGAACAGGTAACCATCAAGTGATCCATTCCCTGTCACCCATTCCCAGCTTCTGGCAAACAGAGGCTAGGGACACCATCCCTGTCCATCCTGGCTAATAGCAATCGATGGGCCTATCCTCCATGAACTTATCTAGTTCTTTTTTTAACCCTGTTATAGTCTTAGCCTTCACAACATCCTCTGACAAAGAGCTCCACAGGTTGACTGTGCGATGTGTGAGGATGTAAGGATGGAGTTTTATCCTTAACTTTGCATTTCTGAGATTAGGAGTAATTTAAGTCAGATCATAGAACATAAAATAGATTTAATCTGGCCAAATTAGGAAAATTATAAATATTTTTGAACTAGTGAGACTGGGGATCAAAACTCCTGAGTATACAGGTCACCCCACCCCTAATGCTATCTCCAGATAATATGAATGCTGCATCTTCAGAAAGTATGTAATCAAAAAGCCCCTTTCAGGCACTAAAAAAATACAATAATAAAATAATTATTAATAACATGCTAATTGTGAGGAATTATATTACAGTGTCAAAAAATGCTCATTGACTCACAGGATGACAATGTAATTCCCAGAAATACTGTGTTCCCAAAAAGGACAGATCCAAATCTTTCTTTAATACAGTGCAATTAAAAAAACAAAGCTGTAACTAACAACATCATCAGTTATCCTCAAACTGTTTGAGACTGTAAAGAACATCTCCTTGTCATTCATTTGCATATTCAGCTTGTTTATAAATAACAGATTTCCAGCTAGCTTGTTTAATACAACAATCTAAATGTTTCCATATGTGAGTGACCTCATCTAGTAAACCCAGAAAAAGGCAAGGGATGCCAATGCATATTGTTAAGCTTCTTCCATAACAATATTTGTGCAGAGCAAATAATTAAACACTGCAAAAGAATTATTAGAGATCAGTAAAAAGGAACAGCTGTATGGTTCTACAGTTCAGATCTATGTGCAGCTAATTTCTGCACCTGTACTAACTTAAGTAAAACTAAGGAGCAGCGACCTGCTCACAAATGAGTCAAAACTGGTAAATGAGATCCTCAGGTTTCTCAAACTTTCTAACCTGAGTTCACTGCTGTTTAAAAAGTATGTAAAAAGTGAGTTTACATCAACCCTGCTAGAATTCTCACCATTGCTGTGCCAGGAAATATAAAATTCTCCAGGTCTGGGAGCCAACAGAGCTGCTAGAGTTATATGGTAACATGCAGAGTAACGAGATCACTGATTCATAAGCTCATTGGGCCACATTCTCAGCCGATGTAAACCAGTGTTGTTCCATTGGCTTCACTGGGGGCTATATCAATTTACATGAGCTGAGAATCTGGCTTTATTGTGTATTGATTTTTGAGGTAAATATGAACATCAGAGAGAGAGAGAGGAATGATCAAACCCCAACAGGATGGAGCTTCAGAGAAACTGAGAGAGGACTGTGCCCCCAAAGAAGTTGGGATTTGGGTGGGTTGTTTTGTTTTGCACGTGAGCTTTAGACTAAAAGATGTGGGGAAAGAGAAATAGACAAGTATGATAATGACTCCCCACAAAAAAAAACATATTAGAGATCTGGATAGGTAGTGAATTATCTGACACACCTTTTTGTTTGTAGGTTTTTACCAATACCCAATCAATTGTCTGAAGCCAAGTATATCAAATACACACGTGCTCAATGATACCACATCCAAAAGTGCCACTATAGGAAGCAACATGTCCTGGAATGAAGTCACCACATCAGTGATCAGCCACATCACTGCTGTCCCTCCCAGATGCACTACTGTCAGGAATAGTAACTATTTAGAGTGGTTGTATTCAAAGCTAAATCAAGTAACTAACCACTCAGCCTGCATTTTCCCAGAGAGGCTTAAGGGCTTTTCTTCTGAGGGTCAGAAAAACTGAGAACAGGGGGAAAGAAGTGCACCAAATACAGATCCATTTATATGAACAATAAAGGAAGAGAATAAATGTCTTCTTCATAACAGAGAGAGAACATTAATTGTTTGTATATTTTATTCTTTAGGATTTATTTTGTTTTATTATATTGGACACAAGTTCGTACACAATACAGTAGAGAAAACCTTACTGGTGATTACAGTGTAAACTTACTGTACATGAAGGGCCAAATTCAGACACGGTGTAAACAGATGCAGCTCCATTGACATGCAGACAAGACCTAAGAGGAGTCAATGAAGCAGCACTCTGCTGGACCCACTCTTTCATCTCAATCAGATTCCAGAAACACATAATGAGGGGCTACTCTACTGCCCCAAGGTCCCTCACATGGCCAGACTCACAAGGTTCAACGCTTTCACCCCCCATCTTCAACATACGTATATGAAGCTGCTGAGAGAGCTAGACAGACACCATGGATTCCATTATTCTCAATATGTGGATCACACTCAACTATATGTCTCCTCAGCTGAATAGCCTCAGCTATTACCAAAATGTCTCAGTGGCTGGAAGAAAAACAGCTGGATGAAAAACAGTTGGCTCATATTTAATCCAGGAAAAACAGATGTGATGGTGATAGGAAGAGGCAGCTGGTTGATACACTAATTTCACACTGTAACAGAGACAAGGAATGTCTTCTTCTGTCTTCTGCTGGCTAGGAGAATCCAATCCTTCGTTTCTGATGAGGTCTTTGCTACAGCGTGATCCTTACAGTCATCATCTCTGGATTACACTATTGCAGCTCACTCAACCTGGGGCTGAAAGTGCCTGCCACATAGACAACTCATTCTATACACGGCAGTCCACTTGTTAAATGACAAAGGCTGACATGAACACATCATGTCTGTGCATACACACTCCATGGCTCCTTCTGCACCAAATTTGTGGTATTACTGCTAATTTAAGGGCCTCAAGGTCATGATCCACTAAAACAGATGCCACTCCACATAAATACTGTGTTGAGAGAAATACCAGAAATGAAGACACTATGGTCAAATGGTTCTCAGCAGGAGGACCCCCACTATGTGAAACAGCCTAAATCTTACCATAAATGATAAAAATGCAAGATCCACATTTTTGCTCAAGCTTTCCCCAGTAAGAAAATTAGAGTATAAGAGGGAAGAGAGGAGGAGGAGGAGGAGGAGAAGACAGGTGTATTAAATAAAATCAAAAATTAAAAGCTTGGAATTGTGGAAAGGCAAAGGGACAAATTCTTTGCTAATGTAAATCAGCAAAACTCCATTGATGTTAGGGGACCTGGAATTTGAATGAAAAAGCTAATTTCCCTCCCAGTTTTGTTAATTATTGTTGCAATTATTATTCCAGCAGTGCCCACAATGTGCTAGGAGCTGTTCACACAAACAGGAAGATTGTACCGGTCCTGAAGCACTTACACCTACCGGTTTACATTTGTATTCATACACTACTTTAATGGAGTTCTGCCAACAAAGCATTTTGGCCCTGAAAAGACAAGCCACACACAAATGTGTGTGGCATAGGGATTCCATCAACATATATACATTTTCCTACACATTATACACATTTTTAAAGACAGTTGTTTTGTTTCATATCAGCAATACCTGGCTGCCCCTCAATCTATTCTTCAGCTAATTTCCTATAGACACCACAGGAGAGGTAGGTCTTGGGAAGAGATGTGAAGGAAAAGAGGGTAGTGGGTTTATGGTTCAGTGCAAACTATCTAAATTGATGGGGTCAGATCCTGGGGCCAGATCCTCAGCAGTAATTACATACCTAACTCAGATTTCAATGGAAGTTATGAGCCTGAATACCTTTGAGGATCTGGCCCATGGAGGGCCTAATCCTGTAACTGACAGCCGACACATGGACTGCTGTCCATGTTGTCAGTTGCAGGATTGAGGACATAAACACTACAACAAGTGTCTTATTATTAGGCATTATCTCTTGAATATCAGCGATATTCTTGGCACTGTACAAGACATGACCTGAAAACAGTTTATAATCTAAAAGACAAAATCAGAGAAGACAGGGCATGCTGGGAAACCTAGAGGAAGGAATTAATTTACATTTTTTTTCTTTTTAATGTGTGGTTTGTTTCATTCATGAAAAGGATTTTAAATTATGCCTACTGCTGTTCTTACCAATGCACCCCATCTCCTCTGTTTCCCCACCTCAGATTATGCCTGGAAGCATGAAACGAACACTACACTACTATCGTAGAATCATAGAAGATTAGGGTTGGAAGAGACCTCAGGAGGTCATCTAGTCCAATCCCCTGCTCAAAGTAGCACCAACCCCAACTAAATCATCCCAGCCAGGGCTTTGTCAAGCCAGGCCTTAAAAACCTCTAAGGATGGAGATTCCACCACCTCCCTAGGTAACCCATTCCAGTGCTTCACCCCCTCCTTGTGAAATATTTTTTCCTAATATCCAACCTAGACCTCCCGCACTGCAATTTGAGACCATTGCTTCTTGTTCGGTCATCTACCACCATTGAGAACAGCCTAGCTCCATCCTCTTTGGAACCCCTCTTCAGAAAGTTGAAGGCTGTTATCAAATCCTCCTTCACTCTTCTCTTCTGCAGATTAAATAAATCCAGTTCCCCCAGCCTCTCCTTGTAAGTCATGTGTCCCAGCTCCCTAATCATTTTCGTTGCCCTCCACTGTACTCTCCAATTTGTCCACATCCTTTCTGTAGTCGGGGGCCCAAAACTGGACACAATACTCCAGATGTGGCCTCACCAGTGCTGAATAGAGGGGAATAATCATTTCCCTCGATCTGCTGGTACTGCTCCTACTAATGCAGCCCAATATGCCATTAGCCTTCTTGGCAACAAGGGCACACTGCTGACTCATATCCAGCTTCTCCACTGTAATCCCGAGGTCTTTTTCTGCAGAACTGCCCTTAGCCAGTTGGTCCCCAGCCTGTAGCAGTGCATTGGATTCTTCTGTCCTAAAAGCAGGACTCTGCATTTGTCCTTGTTGAACCTCATCAGATTTCTTTTGGCCCAATACTCCAATTTGTCTAGGTCAGTCTGGACCCCATCCCTGTCCTCCAGCGTATCTACCTCTTCCCCCAATTAGTCCAATTTAGTTCCAGCCAAAACAGCCTCCCACTCAGAGATGGAGGCAGTTAGAAAACTGGATAGTGACTCAGTGAAAGGAGGGAGAGGAGAGAGAGAGACAGGGGGATGTGAGTCAGAAGCGGAGTCTGGTATACAGGCAGATTATTGACAGCAAACTTCTGCCTGTCTCTCTGGTAACAAAAGAAAAGGGATGTTGTGTCAAAGTGTGGGTTGCAAAACAATCTTCACTTCATGCAGCAAATAAAAAATGAAGTGAACATATTTCAGCCATGAATCTATCTTCAGTCAGGATCTGAAAAGGGAACTGTAAAGTTAGTGCAGGGAACTGTGAACTTAGTTAAAGCAAATAGTAATACACAACTTTCAATGTATAAAAATGGGAGTGTCCCAGATAAAAAGGCATTCAGATATGAGCATAGAAATTAAGGTTGAGGAATGCCACAAACCTATTTGAGGCATAGTACTAAGAAATAGAGCTTGTCAAAAAAAAATGGAAAAACAATTTTGTGGAAAATGTCAAAATTGGTTCCATTTAACAGGGTTCAAAACAGAATATATTTTTCTTTTTAAATTTATTTCTATAAAGTTTTTGTTGAAAAATTTTGAATTTCCAATTTTTTAAATTTTCTGTTTTTTCCCCACCACCACTTTTTTTTGCCCCCGAGAGCAATAAAATGGATGAAGTCCATGGTTTCCCCCCCCCCCCAACTTTTTCATTTTTCTTTTTTTCATTTTCCCTTTTGCCACTTTGTAACTTTTCCAAAGTTGAGGGAGTTTTGAAAATTTACAGAGGGGTAGAAGAAAAAATGGAGAGGAAAAAAAAAGTAAAACCTACAGAGAATAAATCTACCCATTCTATTGTGCTCATTGACAAAGAGGAATAAAGGACAAAAGAAAGGAACAGGGGGAGAAAGAAAACAAAATCAAAACTATTTAGTCCACCTCGTGCCAGGATTGCTGGGTTATTCTATTTGGAAAATCTGTCCAGTCAATCTCCTGAGCAAATAGGCATCTACCACTTATCTATCTGCAGTGCAACTACAATACAAGCCATATGGCATTTGCTTTTCTTGATGTGGGCCAGAAAGGGGAAAGTCTATTCAGCAGTAAAGTGTACTAGCAGAAACATTGCTGTTTTCCATCTAATGACCATTCCTCAGTAGCAGTAATTATATCCCTTCTGTAATGTATTTACTGTCTTTTGAAGCTATTGCTTTCAATTCTGTAGAGCTATATAAATAATTCTCTTTAATAAAACTCATCTTTTTATGACATGCCAGTTCTTTGTTGCTCAAAGACAGCCTAGTCATACCTCTCAAAATAACAAGGCCCAAACATGAAACGCAACGTGGGACATAGACCCAAAATAAGAGACAGAAAGATAATATTCTTGCAAGAAACTTCAAATACAGTGGGATTTGGTCCTTTAGTATAAATAATTTTCTATAGCTCAGTTTCATGAATAATTTTTACTGATGTAAATAATGTTTACTATTAAAAGTAAATGTCCTATTGGTGTGGGACAAGGGGAAATTTGGAAATAAAATGAGTGGTGTCCATCAAATTGTAGGATATTTAGACATTTGAGCCTAGGCCTCTATGGAACACTGCATTTTAGGCATATTTATACAAAGCAGCCTGGTACCTATAACAGAATGTGCTGAGCCTCTAAGGGCATTCTACACTGCAATCAGGGCAATCTGTGTAGGCAAAGCCAAGCTAGCTCACTAAAAATAGCAGTGTAGCTGCAACAGCATAGGTGGCATCATGGGCTAGCCATTCGGGTATGTACTCAGAGGCTTGGGCAGAATTGTACTTGGGTGGCTAGCTCATGCTGTCACAGCTATACGGCTATTTTTAGCAAGCTAGCTGAGGTATGCCTACCTGTGCTGCAATCAAACCTCCCGATTGCAGTGTAGACATACCATTAGGTTTACAAGGGGAACACTCCTGAGCCACTACTCCTCCATTCCAGGAACAATACCTTTTGGATAGAGGACGCAGTCACTGAGGGAGTGAAAGCAACCTCATGTGTGGAAGTTTATTACATGTATTGCAGTAATATTTAGTGGCCCTAACCAAGATTGGGCCCCTGCTGTGCTAAGCATTGTGCACACTTAAGAGACAGCTTGTGCTCAAAGAGCTTGCAATCTAAACAGACAAGACTAAAAAAGGGTGGGAAAAATGGAGCATTATTATTCCCATTTTACACACAGGGAATTGAAACACTGAAAGATTATAATGATTTGCCCAGGATGTCTGTGCTATAGCTAGAAATTGAACCTACATTTACTGACTCCCAGTCTAGCTTCTTAACCATAAGACCATCCTATCTCTGCACTTTTAAGTCTTTCTTGCAGCCATGGTAGCTTGGACTGTGATCTTATCTGCTCTCATAACCTAAGCAGGATTGGACCCACACAGTATTTGGATGGCCAATCTCAAAAAAACCCAACCAAACAAAAAAAGCCAAGTGCAATACGGCAAGTGGAGCTGGTGATTCAGTATTGAACCAAATGCTTCGAGATTTCTAGTTCTGGAGGTGTCACCATTTGACTCAGATAAGATATATAATAACCTAGGTCCTGACCATTTGCCCCTTTCATTGCATTTTATAGAAATCTAGGGGCATTAACCATAGGGTCCTGACCAAATTTCAACTGAAGTAATAACGTTCTGCATATGTTAATTCCCCTCTCTTTCAAATGGATGCTATATTCTCCAGCACTTACTGTCTTAAACTCTTGTCACATACTGTTGTCATGTGCTGTTAAATAAATGCTGCATTTCAACACAGAGGCAACTGCCATTCTGTGCTGCTTGACACTATATAAAAGTAAGTTATTGCAGGGACCATACATTTCAGACAGGAATGTTAAGGGACTATGCCTGACTCCTCCAGCATACAGCTGGACTAATTTCAAGAATTTTAATTTTATGTCTAGTGATTCAGACCAATGTTTGCTGAGGAGTGGAGAGATGTTTTATAATAAAGTCTTGTCACAAAACTTGCAGAACAGGCTGGTTACTGGAAACAGCTGAATTTTTGCTGGAGAGGTTGAGAAGGTGAGGTCATCTATTCAGAGATGGGCCATCAAGAATTTATGAGCTCTACAGCACTAAAATAATCAAGTTTTTGCTAAATCTTTATTTGTATTAAAATAACAATGACATATTTGGCTTAAATCTTTCCTATAGAATGATCCTAAAGCTCATTACAAAATTATGATTAATAATCACTTTATACACAACTGAAATGGAGCCTATGGCGAAATGTATAATAAATCATAAATCATAATAATGAATAGTTTTATTATTACTATTTTATAGCACCTAAAGATGTGCTTGGCACTTTGCAGAAGAAGACAAAAAGACACAGCTTGTCCTCCAGCAAGATGGCTGACCATCCCTGGGGTCAGGATCTCTCCCCAAAGACAAAGTGCTCAGTTCCTTTGTCTCCTTAGATAACTTGGGATTTTTTGCCCCTCTCTTTTATAGTCCAGTGAACCTTTGAAATGGGTCCTTCTAAAGGTTACCCCCCAAAATAAAGTTCATTCAGGCTGTGAGGAAGGAGACATAGAGTCTGGTGATGAAGGAAGTTCCATGCTGGTTTCTTTCCCCACTGGTGTTATAATGCAAATTGATCAGTTCCTGTCCCTCCAAGGCAAATGATGAGCACTTGACATGTGTGATGCTGTATGACTGGAACATGACCATTTATATCATTAACATTGCTACTGTTAGACAATTGCAAAAAATCTTGTAGAAAGCATATCAGGTGCAAATCTTGTAGAAAGCATATCCAACCCATGGACTGAGGACCTTCCAATCTTTTGGAAGTTACCAGAGACTTTACACGCCAGAAGTTTATTCCATCACTGCTTCAAACCTGATATAAGAACTCTGTAATGGTTGTGTTATTTGATTTCCTTAACCATTTTAACTCTCTCATCTTTCTTTTCTCTTATAAATAAACCTTTAGATACTAGATCAGGAGTGACCAAACTTATTGACCCTCCGAGCTGCATACAATAATCTTCAAAAGTTTGAGAGCCGCAAGACACACACAACCTGCCTCACAGGGTGGCACCTGCCAGGGCACAGGACTTCTTCCCCAATATCCCTCCCTGAGGCTAAAGCCCTTAGACCCTCGTCCCTGCAGGGCAGAAGCCCCCAGCCCCACCACCCCAACGCAGGGCAGAAGTGCCAAGCTCCCACTCACCTAGTCTGATAGGTGCAGAATGGGTGGGGGCGTGCATGGGGAGCTCCATGAGCCACACTTTAACTGTAAGAGAGCTGCATTCTTGGCCATGCCTGTAGTAGATACTAAAGGATTGGCAACAGCATGATTATTGGGTAAGATCTGAGTTATATATTGACATGGCTGTGTAGCTGATCTCTTGGGATAAGAAGGACCCTTTGTTTGATTAAGTTGGTTTTAAATAACCACTCATCATTAAGTCTAGTGTCAGGGTGGTGAAACAGGAGCTGGGATGCCTATGGATACTTCAGTTTGGACTTCTTGTTAACCAATGTGGTGAGAGAGAAGTTTACTTTTGTTTCTGGCTTGTTATGTCTAATAATAGAATAACCACCGGTTTGGAGTGAGTTCGCCCTATTTCTCAGCAGTGCATCCTGAATTTGACATCCTCAGCTGTGACCCACTGAAGCACAGTGACAACATGTGATTGTCAATCGATTCTGATGACACCTGGCTGGAGTGTCAGTTTGTCCAACCTGCTTACCCACTGCCCCGACTTTTCTGGTAAATACATTTTAGTACCACATTTCCTTCACATTTGTATCATCCCTTGGTCATTTATTGTACATACACCACACAAAACTATTAATTATCACTGTGTTATTAGTATTCTAAGGATACTTTACATAATATATATCAGATACAATGTATTACATTAATGAATTGAGGTACACTGAACTGGTCAAGCCAACTGAAACTCTCTACCAGATATCAGAGAGCCTCTTGCCTTCTGGCATTGGGATGCTCTTAGGGCACATATCTCCCCTTACAAAGCTGCAGGAGGGTTAGCCACTGGCTGAGCTAGAGAAAGTAGGTCTGAACCATCTCTATTGGATAGAGAATCTGCCACCAGATTTTCCTACCTCTTCATATGTACATTCTCCATGTCATATTCTTGGCACATCATGCTCAATCATAGTAGTTTCGAATGAGATCCTTTAGTTGTATGCAATCAAACCAATGGAGAGTGATCTGCTCTTAGATTACAATTATCTCAGTTATACATGCAGTCTGTCCTCCAATCATCCATCTAATCTGACTGAATTACAAGGTCATCCAGAAGCTGATGGGTCATTTTCCAATGGAGACCACCACTTCTGCCCCACATACAGGGCCGGCTTTAAGCCTATTCACCCGATTCTCCGGAATCAGGCCCCGCACCAAAGAGGGCCCCATGCCCGCGCCTAAGGGGGCCCCGCCCCGGGCGTCTTCAGCGGCATTTTGGCAGCAGGGGGTCCACTCCGGGGGTCTTCGGTGGTATTTTGGTGGCAGGGGGTCCGCTCTGGGTGCCGCCAAAGCCCCAGACCACCACCGGGTATTCCAATCGGGCCCTGCGGGTCATAAAGCCGGCCCTGCCCACACAAATACATTTATATTACAATGGCTATGCTGCAAGATTTGTAGTAGTTGTCCATATCGTCTCTGTTATGATAATCTATATCATTTTGCCCTGCTCCATCTGTAGGTAATTTAATTGTCTCCATATAACTTCTCTTAAATTTTGTCCCCTGGGAACAGCTTGATATACTGATGATGATAAAGCTCTGAGGATGGACATAAGGACTTCTTATGCTAGGTAACCTACTAAATGTGCAGACCGCTTAAATATTATTTCAGCCCCCAAAACATTATCATTAAACTGCCTAGAAGCATAACTACAACTTACACCATTACATTAATTAACCTCCATCCCTCATAGCACTTCTGCAAGAATAGTTATAGCAAATATTATGAAAGTTCGCTGATTTGTCCTGGTGGGTATGAGTTAGGGTTTTTAAGTTTTAAATTATTAATATTTAAAACATTAGGAAGCAGAAAAATCTTATTGTATCCAGCATTTAAAACACTTTTAGACATTTAATCATAGGGATGAAACCAATAAGTTTCAATAAGACTGAATCAGGGACCTATAGAGACACTAGAAACTTTAAAATGTATTAAAGGCTCAACCTTCCTCTACTTTTTAAATTGTTCTGCAGAATTCCATGGCAGGGATATAATTCTCTATTAAGTACTATGTGATGGTAAAAAATGGAAAAGTTATATTTTTCTATTAAATTCTATAGGATATTTTCATAAGGCAAAGTTATTTCTTAGACATGAATGTAATACGAATTCTTCAACCTAAAAAGTCTATTTTGCCATCATGAAACTGTTGGGGCTATTTAGTACTAACTGAATGAAACAGAACATTTTTACTTGTCTCTAAAATTTATAAACTGCTGATAAAATTATCACCTGCTGTGACAGCTTTTTTAAAAAAATTAATACAAATCGCTGGTCAACTGTACCTTCGTAGTACCGCCCTGACCTCTAGTGGGTTGAATGAGTTAGCTGTAACCGCAACAGTAAATGTTAGGTAAGATTCTTGAATATTTTCCTTTCAGATTGGAAAATACAGCAGTCACAATGCAGGCAAACCAGAAGCCAAAAATCTGTGTGTTGAATTACATGAAATGAAATTAACAACAAGACAACAGCATTTCTGCCCATGCCTTATGGCAACATCCAATTGGTTAATGAGATCTTTATGAGAGTCAACACATGAATGCTAATTCCCATTCTGAATTCTGTCTACTAGATAAATTAGCTACTTCATCATTCTATTTGCTTTCTACAGTGGTAGCACTACCTCTAGTTTGATTTGCTGATCTTTGACCAAGATTGGATTCAGGGGAATTAAGGCAGGGTAGGGAGTAGGATACACTGCAGGTTCTTAAAACCTTATCCCATAGGAGATGTGAAATAATCAATTTTCATTAACTTCAGTGAGAGTTGACAACACTTTGCATCTCCCAGGATACACCCCATTTTGCATAGTGACCCCCAGAGAGTACACCACACAGTTTTCTTACAGTTACTGCAGAACATAAGGACCTGTGGACTAGAACCCGGCTTGGCAGAGCCTATAGTGGCTTGTCTGTCCTGTAACCCAGTCCTCCTCCTATCTCATCTGCTGGTATGCCAGTGACATGTCCAGTTGATTGAATTTTTAACCTCCACCTAGCACTGCCAGTCTTCTGTTCACAGAATGAGGTAACTGTCTAGCTTAGGAACTTGATTCACTGTTACTTTATAATCCCCACAGATGTGTATGGTCTTGTAGGGTTTAACCACTAGTACTATAGGATAGCCCATACCAAAAACTGCACTAGTGAAATAATGCCCTCCTTTTCCAACCTGTCCAACTCGTCTCGATTTCTCTGACAGCATGAGGTGTAATGCTGAGCCAGCTAAGGTTAAACAATCAGCAAGCTAGGTGACCTGTAAGCAACCCTTAAGGACATATCAAAAGGGTATTGCAATAGAAACCAGGGACATTCCTTGCAGATAGTCATCAAATCTATGTTAAGCAGACTAGAATCCTTAAAGTTCTCTTGTATTGTTAGAGAATCAAAGGGTGGATGCTAAATGTATTTGTCTGTGTTTACCTATATATTATTAAAAGTTTACCTATATCTTATTAGAAAAACAATGTAACCAGAATAGCTTGTAGATGCTAATTCCCTTTCATGTCTTAATTGCCTTATATTATGCATGCAGATTGTTCAGTTAACCTGAGGATTAGAGATGTAAAATACTGCAGGAAACTCTTAGTATTATTTACATAGTTAAGATTAAGACAATCTATGCTGTAATTAAATAATGGCTAATTGCCTGATGTGAATGAATGCTCACCTTAACTGATCACTCTCGTTAGAGTGTGTATGGTAACACCCGTTGTTTCATGTTCTCTGTGTATCTGTATATCTTCTCACGGTATTTTCCATTACATGCATCCGATGAAGTGGGCTGTAGCCCACGAAAGCTTATGCTCAAATAAATGTGTTAGTCTCTAAGGTGCCACAAGTATTCCTGTTCTTTTTGTGGATACAGACTAACATGGCTGCTACTCTGAAACCTAGTTTATCTGTGTATGCATAGGAAACAAAAGATTAGCTTCAAAGCAACCATCCACAGACAATATTCTTCCTTGGGGGTGGGGACGGGGAGGTCCTGTTGTGACAACAGGCTTATCAGCTTGCTTGAGAGCTATAAAGAAAAGCCCCAAGCCTTATCCTGCCATCTGAGGTTGGCTTAACCCAGGGGTCGGCAACCTATGGCACGCATGCCAAAGGTGGCACGCGAGCCAATTTTTGATGGCACGCGGGGTGGGCTGAGCCGCTCAGCCCGCCGCTGCTCTGGGGTTCCCACTGCTGGCCTCTTGCCAGCTGGGGTCCCACTCAGCACCTGCTGCCGGCCTAGGGGAAGGAAGCCCAGGCTGGCAGCGGGCTGAGACCCCTACTGGCAGGAGCCAGCGGCTGAAACCCCAGAGCAGGGCGGGCTGAGTGCCGCTCTGGGGTTCCCGCTGCTGGCCCCTTGCCAGCTGGGGTCCCGCTGCTGGTCCCACTCAGCACCCGCTGCTGGCCAGGGGGAAGGAACCCCAGGCTGGCAGCAGGCTGAGACCCCAACTGGCAGGAGCCAGCGGCCGAAACCCCAGAGCAGGGCGGGCTGAGTGCCGCTCTGGGGTTCCCGCTGCTGGCCCCTTGCCAGCCGGGGTCCTGCCACTGGTCCCACTCAGCGCCTGCTGCTGGCCTGAGTGAAAGAACCCCAGGCTGGCACTGGGCTGAGACCCCAGCTAGCAGAAGCCAGCGGCCGAAACCCCAGAGTGTGGCGGCCTGAGCGGCTCAGCTCACCGCCAAAACCCCAGAGCTGGGAGGGCTGACCGGCTCAGCCTGCTGTTGCTCTGGGGTTCTGGCTGCTGGCCCTTGCCAGCCGGGGTCCCCACCGCAGCCCCACTCACCTTGCTTCCAGTTGGAATTCCAGTGCAGGCCCCCTGCCAGATAGGGTCCAGGCCTCCGGCCCTGCTCAGCCCTACCAGCCGCCAGCTCCATCCACCTCAGCTGCCAATCTGGTGTTCCAGCCGGTTAACAACTGATCACTCAGAAGCCTCTGAGCAAATATGTGCCACCAGACATTGGAAAACTCAGCAAGGAAAAGCAAGGGCAAGGATCACACTAAACTAATAAGATCTGCATTTTAATTTAATTTTAAATAAAGCTTCTGAAACATTTTGAAAACTTTGTTTACTTTACATATAACAATAGTTTGGTTATATATTATAGACTTATAGAGAGACCTTCTAAAAAACGTTTAAATGTATTACCGGCACGCGAAGCCTTAAATTAGAGAGTATACATGAAGACTCGGCACACGACTGCTGAAAGGTTGCCGACCCCTGCTCTAGCTGCACCCCTTCATCACCTCTCCCCTCCCATTTCCCTATACTGATACACTCCCTTGTACTGAGGCTGGGATGAGGGCTAGGGGAGGGCTGCCCTTAACGGCTCTGTGCTGGTATAGGAAGCCTCCATATGCAGAGGGTATTCCCAGAAACCACTTCCTCTGGTGACATAAAGAATCCTTAGTGCAATAAAGAATCACTCTCTCTGTTCCCCCATGTATAAAATGGGGATAATAATACTTACCTATCTCATAAGCATGTCATGGTAATTATTTACCATTCGTAAAGTACTATTTATGTGCTAAGTACAACCACATTATTTTATTGGCTGTATATTATGAAGGAATGATTACTCCATAGTTGAGGCTGGAGCTATCCCCCCAACCTACACCTCTATTTTTGATTTATTTATAAGACAAAATCTTAGGAAGGGACTAAGTTTTGATTCTGAATAGCATGTGGACTGAGTTGGGAAAGACACCTCCTCCCACTCAGCAATTATAAAGCAAAATTTTAGACATTTTTAACTTTTATATATTCCTGATGAATTTACTATTAATTTGTAAGATCTACTAAATATAGAGTCTTCAACCCCTTTTTACTTCAGGGGGCATGGGGGACACCAGCACTTTGCAGGAGTAACTCAGGACCTCACAAGAAATGACCCTCAGCTATTACATTTGGAAAAATACATTATCACAAGATATTGGCTGCTTGACAGAACCTTCATTATTAGACAATGGAAAAATCTCATATAGACAATGAATGAGATGGAAAGATTAACATATTCAGCGAATAACTCTATTCATAGGTATTATAACATATGGGTTCCTTGGCCAGATGCTTACAGAATTGCTGCCATTAATCAATGTTGCAATGTTACTAACACAGTTTAAACATTTTTTACAATTCTTGTGCTTTAAGGGGTCCAATTCCTACCCCAAAATCTGTATTGCTTGATTAATAAATTGATATTTAGGCAGTAAGGAGTTGTTTTCACTCTTCATTACATCATTATTTTATCATCTAATCCTGGTAGATACTTATCTCTAAATATACCATTTTACATTTGTATCTTCATGCTCCTATCTTACTTGTTCTATAATTCATAGAAATTTTAAATGTGCACAGGAATATACATACACTAATCTGTGTCTGTGTTTGTTGTCTTCTTTGTTGTACTCACATACTTTCCACCTATGCCATCAGTAGATTTGTAATGCAATCTGAGATCAGCCCATTGCCTCTGACTCCTGCAGGGATAGTGTCAAGCACCACAAAGATCCTCATTGTTTGGAGCACCTGCCTGCCAATAAATATCTGCCACCCAGGGCCGGCTCCAGGCACCAGCATTCCAAGCTGGTGCTTGGGGCGGCATTCTGCAAGGGGCGGCAGTCCCCCTTGTTTTGCCACCAAGTAGCGCGCCGAATTGCCGCCGCGGGCGGGGCGGAGGGGGGGGCAGTCCGTGTGCCCTTAGGGCGGCAGGCGCGTTTCCGCAGCGGCGGCAATTCGGCGGCAGCTTCTATGTTTAGCTGTCCGGGGCGGCTTCAGCTAAACATAGAAGCTGCCGCCGAATTGCCGCTGCAGCGAAAACGCGCCTGCCGCCCTAAGGGCACACGGACTACCCGCCCCCCTCCGCCCTGCCACGCCCAGGGCAGCAATTCGGCGCGCTGCTTGAGGGCAAAAACTGTAGAGCCGGCCCTGCTGCCACCCTTACCAACACACACACTGCATCTAAGTAGTGATCAGAATGAGTATTAGCCTGAATGTTGCATCATGATGAGGCCTGCCCTTGAACTGCCACCTCCATTGGCTGCACCTGTTGGTTTAGAGATGGCTATTTGTAGACCCCTGCAAATCCACGGATATCCACTTTATATCTGGAAATATTTGCCTCTGTGGATGCGGATAGCCGTGGAGCATTTTTGCAGATGCAGATGGATGCAGATCCAAAATTTATATCTAAAGCCCTGCAAATCTGCAGATATCTGCTTTATATCCATGGATCGTTTTTGCAGATTGCAGATCAGATGCAGATACAAATTTTATATCCACGCAGGGCTCTAGGTGTTTGCAGGTTTTGTACTGTACAATGTATAGAACTCTGCAGAAAGCCATCAAACATTTATAGAAAACCAGCCCTCATACCAAATTTGTAGTTCTAACAATGAAACAAAATTCATCCCACCCCATGCATAGAACCATTGCCACCCCGCACCAGAGACACCACTGTGCCCTTCACAATTCATAGATTCAAAGGCCAGAAGGCCATTGTGATCATCTCATCTGACCTCCTGTATAACACAGGCCAGAGAACGTCCCCAAAATCATTCCTAGCACACATCTTTTAGAAAAATATCTAGTCTTGATTTAAAAATTGTAAGTGACTTGGTAATTTATTCCAAAATGAATTGCTGCTACACCAACCAGACATGGACTTGCCCACTAGCACTGAAATACCTGTGCCCCCCAGGAATTTCCACTAGCATGGGCATCAAGCCGTATCTATCTCAGGTACTGAAAAGGTCCTCATTCCTGTGATAAGCACAACCTTTTGCACAGTTGGCCTAACAACATGGATAGGGAAGTACTATTTTCCCCATTTTAAGTGTTCCCCAGGATGGCTAAGTGAGGTACAGAGGGTTACTAGGGGCCAGACCCTCCAAGGTATTTAGGCTCCTAAGCTCTGGCCATAGGCGACTTGCCCAAGGTCACACAGGAAGTCAGTGGCAGAGCCGGGACTCAGGGGCCAGGGACTGTGGGATCCATGGCGGGAGAGGCTGCAGGGGTCAGCACCTGCACTACAGGCTAGATGCACATGTAGGGAACTAGGCGACGCCCCCAGAACTGCCTCACCCCGCCCCCCTGCTCCCGGCCGCTAGTGGGGACGGGGGACGGGGAGTCACACAAGGCTTGATCACCATGGCAACACGGCAGACACTCCCCCGCCCCCGTCCCGTCCCTAGGGTAACTCTTCCCGCCCCTTCCGGGCCGCACCCGGAAGTTCTGCGGCGGAAGCAGCCGCGGGCTGGCGGGGGCGGATGAAAGGGCCGCGGGGGCAGCTGTGCGGGGGGCAGGACCCGACATGAGGCTGGCAGGTAAAGGGGCGGGGGGCGAGGTCGAGTCTAACCCTCCGCGTGCCCCTCCCCCGGGGCCGGGCCGTGAGGGCCTCCCCTCCCGGCCTCTCCGCGGCTGTGGGGTCGCCCCGGCCCTCCCCGTGCTGTCTGGGCGGCTCTAGAGCGTCGCTCTCCCGGCTGGGATCTGCGGCTCGCTCCCTGGCCTGCAACGGCGACGCTGTCAGTGGTGGCCGCCGCTGCCGCATCCCCCAACGGGACCCTGGCAAGGGCTGGGTTAAAGCTGCCTGTCCCGTCTCCCCGCCCGCGATCCCGGCGTCATGCCCCCGTCAGCCCCCGGCAATCCCGCGGGTCCAGCCCAGAGCGTGGCCGGGCGCTGCCCTCCTCGCCTCTGTCTAGCTGTGGGTTGCAGGGTCGCTAGGCCAGGGATTGTGCCTTCGCTGGCTTGGAAAGCGCTTAGCACATCCTGGTCACTAACTAAAGGCCAGAGCTGTAGCGTCCTTGTTGGAGACTCAACATCACTTAGCAGCCCCACAGTGCGTCGCTGGAGCTGGGACCAAAAATAAACAAACAAACAAAGGCTGGACAGATTTCTAAGGAAAGAGGTTGGCTAGCATATAGCTAATAACAGAGACATATCTGTCCATTTAAACATAATTTGTCATTTAAAATGTGTATTAAAAAGCTTTATAGAGCCTAAAACCAGTAGGAATGTTTCCACATTTCAAAATAAAACTCACCGGAAATGGTAAAACTGATCTCTTTGACTTTCAAGTTTCCTCATTGAGAGGCTGAAAGGGAAGAGCATGATTAGTAAACAGGATTTAAAAACTTTATATTTCAGTAGTTGTATTAACCTGAAAATTCTGTTTAGTTGAATTTAAAAGGGAAACAGTACTGGACTTGGTTGATAGCTGAATGAAGAATGTCTAAGGAGCACCTATGTGCTGAGTAAAATTGTTAACACCTCAGTAGTTAATACCCCTGAGTCATAACTGAACGAACATCTCAAAATGGTGCAAGGAGGTGTAGTTGGTGGAGCTGCTGTCCTTTGAGTATTATATAAAATCAAAGCCATCAGCACTGGCTCTTTGATACATAAAAATAAATGTTCTAACCACTTACTTCATTATATATTCCATTTTACTGTATTATCAGAGAGACGGGTGATATTGGTAGTCTGCCAAAACACCACAGGTATGGGTAATGGCATTTGGCCCTGTAATTTATTTTGATTGTTTATTTTCCTTCTCCTGGCTAGTGGTGTTGATGCAGAATGGCTATGGTTCACTTGCAGGATAACAGTATTCAGTGGTAACTTCTGTATTAGTGGATGAAAGATGCTATGTAAAGTCAATATAATCTGCCATTAAACATCCAGTTTAAATAATTATAGTGTTTGTTTAACATAGTTGGTGATTTGTATTTTTTTCCTCCCCCCAACTTTACAGTATCTCTTGTGAACCTAAAAGTATGACTCTTTGCCTACTGCACCAAAACTCCTAAATATTTCATCTGCCATTTGGACACCTGACTTCAACTACAATGGTAAGATACAATTCATGTCATGTTTTTAATAACTCTTGCCTTTAGGGCGGTGGGTATTTGGCAGGTGAAGGTGGAGAAGGAAAAGTCCTTTGTGTCTCTGACATCCTCAGAAATGTGACTTAACAGTGTAACACTCTCCAGTTGATGGTGAGGCTCTCTGTGGAGCTTGTTAATGCTGTGCCTAAATCAGTTAGTCACTGCTAATAGGATATAGGAATTGGCATATAAATCCATTCTTGTGTCTTGTCTCCAACAGTGGCCAGTTCTAGATGATCCAGAGGAATGTGTAAGCCCTACTCACACATCTATAGTGGGCAGTTAGGCAGTAACATGCCTATTGGGTATTTTCTTAATGTCAAGCAGTCAGTGGATGAGTTATGCCTAAAAGCCTGTGGCTTGATATCCTTTATGCACATCTATCCTAGAAAGTATAACTCTCTGTATTCATATAAATATTTAATGTCTAAATATCTTGAATCCTGTTACGTTCTGTCCCAATGTTTTGTAGCAGCGGTTTCCACAGTTGAAAGGCACAGCATCAGCTTGAAAGTCAGGCTTCTATCTGAAAACTTCATACCTACTATTGTTACAAGTAATTTCTAAGGTTACTGTTGCTGAAAGATTAGGTGGGGGGGGGGGGAAGTATTTTGTTTTTTACCGCACTCTTTTTCTAGCCAGTTTCTCTTCCTGTGCACTGCACTAACATAATGAAATCATATGTTTGCTCAGCTCTGGAGGGAACTTGTATGGACATTCTTCCCTGGGAATTGAAAGAGAGTATTTTTAGAGCCCTGCACAGATACAAAAAGGCACCAGGCCCACACTGGGAAGGAGCGTGTTATGGATCCTTCTAACCAATCCACACCGCCAGGTCTGGCCTTTCACCTGGGACAGTCCAGCACCCAGGCCTTGCTGTGTGAGCGGCTCCCAGCCAGCAGGTCCTGCTCGCCGGTAGGGAGCTTCCTGTCCAGCAGCCAGGCTCTGCAATGCAGACTGGGCATGCCTGCTGGCTCCGGCTGGACTGTGCAGGCTTTTGGGGGTCTACCCTGCTCCCCAGTGGTAATAATTGGAGATATACCAATCTCCTAGAACTGGAAGGGACCTTGAAAGGTCATAGAGTCTAGCCCCCTGCCTTCACTAGCAGGACCAATTTTTGCCCCAGATCCCTAAGTGGCCCCCTTAAGGATTGAACTCTCAACCCTGGGTTTAGCAGGCCAATGCTCAAACCACTGAGCTATCCCTCCCCCCGTGCAGCTTTGGCTCCGAGCAGTCTCTGCTGCCCACCACCTATAGGACCTTGCCTGCCTCACTGGAGCCGAGCCGCCTTGGACTGGTGCAGAAACCAGGCTGATCTTGGCCAATAGGGGTGGGGGGGCTTGGGTAGGCCGCGCCAGGCAAGTGGGTCCTGAGTGAGCCTGGCCTGGGTAGGCCCCACTCCTGTTTCAGGGGCCAGAGCGATCCCCACGCTGCTGGTTCAGCCCAGTGGACACGGTCACCTCCCAGCGGGGCCAGTAAGTGCGAACGAGGGACAGGGTGCAGGGGAGTGGGTCTCTTTGGGGGGGCACTGAGTAGTGGGGGGTAGAAGAGGTTATGTATTTTGAGTGTTGAACATAGAAGGGATGGGGGGGCGCTGGAAGGTGGGGATGGTCTGTGTGTTGTGGCACTGAGTAGTGGTGGGGTCTGGTGGCAGGGGGTGGTGGTGTGCAGGGAGCTGTGCAATTGTGGTGGTGGGGTCTCTGGGCTGGGGAGCGCTGGGCATAGTGGGTCAGAGGAGTGCTGAGCGCAGGGATCTGTGAGGGATCTCAGTGAGGGATTCTGTCCATAGGGGTCTGTGGGGAGGGGTTGGGGGAGGGGGGCACTGGGCATAGAGGATTGGGGGGAATTGTGGCATAGAACCACCCCGAGGGGAAGGGGCACATTTGCAGTGCAGGGCTGGGTGGGCCAGTGTGCATCTGGCAGCTGCTGGTTTGTAAAGAGTGTCCGTGCTTTGGGCTGGGCAGAGCGGGTCCACTGTGGGGGGCCCACATATGTTTGGCGCTGGGCCCACAAAATGTTAATCCGGCCCTGGGAAGAAGAGCTAATAACTGATGGCATCAAGAAAGCTGAGGTGCTTAATGCATATTTTGCTTCAGACTTCTCGAAAAGGGTTTATGATGACCAGGTATTCAACCCAATTAATATTGGCAGTGAGGGGAATGAATGCAAGCCAAAATAGGGAAAGAGCAGGGTAAAGAGTATTAACATGTATTCAACTCAGCAAGGCTTGATGAAATTCATCTTAGCTCACTTTTGGAACTAGCTGAAGCAATCTTGGAGTCACGAGTCTTCGAGACCTCTTGGAGGATTGGAGAGGTCCCAGAAGACTGGAGAAGGGCAAACACAGTACCTATCTTGAAAAAGGGAAACAAGGAAGACCCAGGGGATTATAGACCAGTCAGCCTGACTTCAATACCTGGAGAGATACTGGAGCAAATTATTAAAAATCAATTTCTAAACACCTGGAGGATAATAGGGGTATAAAGAGTTGTTGGCATGGATTTGTCAAGAACAAATGCAAAATCAACTTAATTTCCTTCTTTGATAGGATTACTGACCTACTGGTTAGGGAGGAAGCAGTAGAGATGATGTACCTTGATTTTTAGTAAGGTTTTTGACACCGTTCCACATGACATTCTCATAAGCAAACTAGGGAAATGTAGTCTAGATGAAATTACTATAATGTGGGTGCACATCTGGCTGAAAAACCGTACTCAGAGTAGTTCTCAATGGTTTGCTGTCAAATTGGGAGCGTGTATCTAATGGGGTCTCTCAAGGATCAGTCCTGGGTCTAGTACTAGTCAATATTTTCAGTTAATGACGTGGATAATGGAGTAGAGAGTATACTTATAAAATTTGCACATTATACCAAGCTGGGAGGGGTTGCAAGCACTTTGGAGAACAGGTTTAAAAATCAAAATGACCGTGACCAATTAGAGAATTTGTCTGAATTCAAAAAGATTAAATTCAATAAAGACAAGTGCATTGATTTTTTTCTTCCTAGTGCACAGCTACAAAATGGGGAACAATTCTTTACGTTATAGCACTGCTGAAAAGGATCTTAGGGTTCTAGTGAACCACAAACCGAATATGAGTCATCAGTGTGCGGCAGCTGCAAAAGAGGGTAATATCATTCTGGGGTGCATTAACAGGAGTGTTGTATGTAAAACACAGGAGAAAACTGTCCCATTCTACTCGGGGCTGGTGAGGCTCCAGCTGGAGTACTGTGTCCAATTCTGCGTACCACAATTTAAGAAGGATGTGGACAAATTGGAAAGAGTCCAGAGAAGAGCAACAGAAATGATAAAAGGTTTATAAAACCTGACCTACAGGGACAGTTGAAAAAACTAGGAATGTTTAGTCTTGAGAAAAGAAGACTGAGGGACGAACTGATAAGACTTCCAATATGTTAAGGGCTGTTATAAAGAGGACAGTGATCAATTGTTCTTCATATCCACTGAAAGCAGAAGAAGTAGTAAGGAGCTTAATTGGCAGCAAGGGAGATTTAGGTTAGGTATTAGGAAAACATTTCTAACTATAAGGGTAGTTAAGCTTTGGAATAGGCTTCCAAGGGAGGTCATGGGATCCCCATCGTTGAAAGCTTTTAAAAAAACAAGTTGGACAAACTCCTGTTAGGGTGGTCTAGGCTTACTATGACTTCTCGAGGTCCTTTCCAGCCCTACATTTTTATGATTCTGTAAATCAGCTACAATAAGTATTATCTGGTGAATTCTGCTATCAGATGTTACGAACAATTTGCAGGACTTTGCATACTAACTCAATCATGGGCTCTGACATAATTTTCAACCCACCTCAAAGGGAATCTTTGGGGGAGGAACTCTGCCAAAGCTCAGTTTTTGACCAAATGGCTGCTTCTATGTCTAGGGAAGGGGCCTAGACCACTTCTTCTTAGTGGCTCCATGTTGATAGGAGAAGTGTAATGTACTGAATCTGAGTGATGGAGGTTTGCGTCTTCGTTCCCATCTCATGGGAAGATGACCTACTTTAATGCACACTCTTTGGTATCAGTGGCTGTGGGCTTTGATCTGTTTCTTCAAGACTACTCTGCTTTACAGTTAGCTGTTACTGAGAGTCTCTCTCTCTTTCACACACACATCCTTTATCCCACTAGGGCTACTCTTCCTGATGTAATAGATGCAAGCAGGCAGTTGTGCTAAAAGATGTTGTATTGGCAGCCAGGGTAATGGCAAAGAACAGCCTTGCCTACCTGTTTTTTCTCATTTTTTTTAAAATCAAGTTTTGATTAAAACTTGGTATTGCCCTCCTTACAGTTTGGCATCACTGTCCTTCTAACACTTAATAATTCAGTCAAATCTACACAAATCCTGTAATGGAGTTAATTAGTGTTAATGCAATTAAACGGAGTGCTGAATTTATTGGTAGAATTCTGTACATGCTAAAGAATCCTACATTTGATCAGCTAGTCCTGTAAAAATAACAAACTAATACTACTTTGAGTCCTAGTCATAGAGTTTGGGTGGTTGTTACAGTACAAGGTTTTCATCAGTTAACACATTTTCTAAGAAAGCTGTTTATAATTTTTGCAGCAACAAGCTTTAGAACTGGCATTGGATCGTGCAGAGGTAAGGAGTAGCTAAGTTGCCTATTGATATGTAAATAATGTACCAGGCGTAAATTTAAATGTCTGTTTACATTTTGTGCATTTATATTACATGAAGGTGTTTTTGTATAAACTATGTATAGAACAGTAGCTTTGCAAAATTGTCACTAAAACTACCAGCCCAGGCACAGAATCTATTTGCCTGGTCTTTCCCATGATGAAAATAAAGTCTTCAATGTTTTCCTATTTTTAAAACTATTATGTATCCTGGTCAAGAAGAATCCTACAAGGATGCTATTTATATAGTCTACATAAACCTAGTGTGAGCAATTTAAGTCATCCCTCAGCCAACAAAGAATATATCAGTCATTTTTCATATACAGGTTCTATATAATACTGGATTCAAAATATCTGGGGGGAAAAGAGGGAGAACCCGTCTCTAGTTAAAATAAACCAAATGAGCAATCAGCACTTTGTCAAGAATGGCAATATTTCCTCCAGAATTTGTATTTTGTGAAAGCTTGTCAATGTAAAATCTAAATCGAGGGCTAAATTTGACCCGAGAGTGTCTTAACTAACATTTACTAAAACATTGTACACATCTTGCATTTGTTTAGAATTGCCCTGCTTTCTAAAAAAATGTTAGAGAAACACAGGAACAAAGTAGGCCTTCTAAAATACAGTTGGCTGCGTTCAAAGGTAGTGAGTTGTACCAGGGCAACAGCATTATATCTGAATGTTGCAATTGTCTTGGTTCAAATACACTGAAATTTCAGGTTTCTTTAAGGTTTTGTTACTGTAAATATAAAATGTTGGCATAAAGCGTCGTATACTTCAGAAACTACTTCATAACTGCAATAGTGATAATCATGAAACATACCACTTTATTTCATAGCTAAAATTAAAACAAACCCTTTGTTAGCTGGTGGTTGGAAGTAAGCACTCTTTTGTAACTACCACTCCTATAGACCACTCTAGAAGTGAGAGTATTTACTCGTTTAAAAAACTGCAGTTTGACATGTTGTTGGCTGTGTAATACAGAATAACTATTGTAACCTACATTTGCTTTAATGATACTAGGGCTCTTACAGGTAACTTGTACGTTGCTAGAACTTTTGAGTTTCATGCACCTTTCTCTTCCAGTATGTCATTGAAAGTGCCCGTCAGAGACCTCCCAAACGAAAATATTTATCCAGTGGAAGGTAGCAAATATTTCAATTTTTAACTTTTTATTGTATTGATTTAACACAATTTTTATGTTAACATTTTCCTTAATTTCAGAAAATCAGTATTTCAAAAGCTATATGACTTGTATATAGAAGAATGTGAAAAAGAGCCTGAGATAAAGGTAAGTGGAATTTATTTGTTAAGTAGCCATTCAGTGCAATCTCTAAATAGGTATATAAGCAAGTTTAGCAGGCTCTTTAACGATGAGGAGACGGCAGCAAATGGCACAAGAGATTTGCAGAAATCTTTTGACTGAAGCACTTAGATCTGGGCTAATGAATAGCCTAGAAATCACACATCATTTGTACAGACTAAGTTTATAAGGTAAGTGTCTTTTCAGTTCAGTATGAAGTAGAAAGAATAATAGGACTGGTCCAATAACTAATCAGTTACTCTAGTGTAATTTAAAAGAGGCCAAAATAGAATTTCAGCCAGAGAAAGTAGATGGCTACTATCCTGGTGCTGTGGTGTGCACCCTTTATTGTAAATGAGCTACTTTGCTATCCAACGGAGTACCAGAGAGCCATAAAAGTGTCTAACAAGTTCACTGTAATAATAGTATCAATACAGTAGGAGCCTCAGTGTCTGGGGCTTACTGAGAGATCTGAGTGTTAGTGCTAGAACTTATACCATCAAAACTAGTGAGAGCATGTTCAGGGCCAGTGTTTGTACCTGGAGTCCAGTCCTACTAATGTTACTACTGTCAAAGGACCTGCAGTGTTGTTTCTGCTTACCTTGGCTACTAGTGAAGAAGTAGACTTGACTGTCTTCTCTTTTAAATTGCCATCTTGTTCCTGGGATAACTGCTGCATTGTTGTCAAATACACCTCTACCCCGATATAACATGAATTCGGATATAATGCGGTAAAGCACCGCTCCGGGGGTGGGGGGCTGCGCACTCTGGTGGATCAAATCAAGTTCGATATAATGCGGTTTCACCTATAACGCAGTAAGATTTTTTTTGGCTCCCGAGGACAGCGTTCTATCGGGGTAGATGTGTATTGAGGCTCTTTTCTTAGCTTTGAAAAAGACTTCACATCTGACCAATTTAAGGCTTAAAAGCCATGGATGAAATGTCAGTACTGTACACTAAAATGTACTTCCCTTGGCATGTCTGCTAAAAATAGCATAGGGAACCTACTTCAACACCACTCTCACTTAAAAAACAAAACAAACCTATTGTTGGGGGCTGGGGAAAGGGGGAGAGGGAGAAACTGTAGGAATGATGTATATATGCCAGTCACTGAATTGCTGCTGTTTTGGTTTGCCTGATAGTGGCTTTGGTTTTGTGGTTTTGAGTGCTGATTGTAGTCGAGATTATTTGGTATCACAAATTCTAGTGAATACAGATGCCATTTTAATCTCCTCTCCTGCACTTTATTCACAACTTTAATTTCATCGGGGCAGTGGGCTGGGTGAATTAGGTTTTAGCAGCAGGGAGAGGAGGAGGAGGAGGATTAGGTTAGTTGCAGCAGCTAGTTAGGGGGTCTAGAGGAAATTAGGAGGATTATGGCAATAAAGCAGGCAGCAGTAGGTTTTTTTGTTTTTGTTTTTTGTTTTTTTGCTGTAAGTGTACTAATTTCCTAGAGAGCTAGGAAGGCACTGGTGCTCTTGCACACTTGCAGGAGAGTAGGGCTAATATGTAGAAGAAGGTGTGAGGCTCAACGTTGATGGGAAGGATGGGATGGTCCAGAGGCATGGAGATGAATTGTAATATTCGTGTGAGGGGGGGAATCGGGTAGGTTGTAATAGCTGGAAGCTAGGTAGGGAGGAGCTTTTGAGAAGGTTGATCAGTAGACTGAATCATCATGGAGGGTTCAAGTAGAAGTCAACTGTATAATCCAAGTGTGGCAAAAGAGGAAGGCACTCAGCAAACCAGTTTTTACCCAGCAATTAAGATGCATCACAAGTGGTGAAATGGAGTGAAGGATTAAAATGAAACCAGGAATACGGTTGTAAACTCCTGGTCCATAAGAATACAAAGGGGATTATTTTTGATTTAGAAGATACCTTAGACCATGAAGCTCTGTTTAGTGCCCTAATTCACTAAATTAAAATGCTGGCTATTAGAGTAGGCATCCTGACCTTATTTTCAGTAATGGATCTCCACAGTACGGGATGTTGGTCAGGACCTTTGGAAGATATTTTCCCTTAATGGGAAGATAATGTTGGAAACCATTTCGACCTCTACACATATCAACTTCAGTATGTGTAAGGTGCTGCCATCAAATATGGATGTGCTAAATACTATATTGGTAGGCTTGGAAGAGTTAGATTTTTATTGGTAAATGTCTGTTTCACCGTACACACACAAACTGATGGAAAAATATTTCCATTGATGATGATCAATTCACAGATAGACCTAGTAAGAAAAGTGCTTCTTGAGCTTTTATTAGCGTTTGGTATAAGGTATATTTGCTATTTATATTTTGACATGTGATGTTGACAATTTGCGTTTTAATGGCTATAAAGCTTTAACTATTTGAATCTCAACATCTATTGTCATTAAATAATTGTCTGAGCCTGCCATAACTTCCCACAAATGTGAAAATTTGAAGAGATAAAAAGAGAAAAAATGTTTTAAAATAAATATTGATATCTGTTGGAATATCTGCCAAGGCTATATATTGATAATGTATCTCTTTAATTTCCAGAAATAAAACTAAGTTAGTGTGGTTGGCAAAACTGAATAGCTGGGGAAGAAAACAATATTCTGAGCCAATGGGATCTGCGCTTTGATCATATAAGTGCTATATAATGCCAAATACTCTGAAAAATCAGGTCCTAAATATCTCAAATTGGGCACCCAAAATCTTTTGAACCTTTAATCTCTGTGCCTCAGCTCCTGATCTATATTATGGGGATTATATCCTTCAACTCACAGGAGTGTTGTGCAAATAAAATGAACGTTTGTGAAGTTATGAATGTTTGGATACTGTAGTGCTGAGTACAATAGAAAAGTCTATGAAGAAATTAATAATTCTGTCTTCGGGGCAAGGTTTGAGTACCATGAAGTAAGAATGCCTAGGGCCACACGTTAACGTTTTGATTTTTCATCCCGTCCCCCAGCTTCTGGTGTGATTTCTGTGTTCTTCCATCACCAGTTCCTGGTCCCAGTTGATCCATGCCCACTAGAATTGAAGTCTCTGTGTGCAAACTTTTTGGATTCCCCCCCCCCAAAGTCTTAACTTGGCCAAATTTGGGAGAATTTCATGGGGACAACAAAAGGTATATCCGTGCCTCCTTCTGCCACATATCAAGTCCTAGATCGCTTTTCTAGGTGCACTAAAGCATTAGGGAGAAAAGGTCACCAGAACTTAACACTGGCAAAACATATTTTATCCTAGCCTTATCATTGGTTATTGCTGAACTATTTAATCTGGAATTCTCTGGAAAAAAAAATAAAAAAATTTCAGCCTGACGCAGACACCCAGCATTGAAAACTTCAGACCGAATGGTTAAAGTTTGGTAAAGTTATAAGGAACTAATATAGTTTTGCAATGGGAAGTGTTGAGCAACCTTAATTGGTGGCACCTATTGATATCACACTACACTTGGTTATTATTAGGGCTGTCAAGCGATTAAAAAAATTAATGTAGTGATTAATCGCACTGTTAAATAATAGAATACCATTTAGTTAAATATTTTTGTGTTTTTCTACATTTTCAAATATATTGATTTCAATTACAACACAGAATACAAAGTGTACAGTGCTCACTTTATATTTATTTTTTTATTACAAATATTTGCATTGTAAAAACATGAGATAGTATTTTTCAATTCACCTAATACGAGTACTGTAGTGCAATCTTTGTCATGAAAGTTGAACTTAAAAAATGTATAATTATGTACAAAAAATAACTGCATTCAAAAGTAAAATAATCTAAAACTTTAGAGTCTGCTAGTCTACTCAGTCCTACTTCTTGTTCACCAATCGCTCTGACAAACAGGTTTGTTTACATTTCTAGGAGATAATCATACAACTGGAAGGGACCTCGAGGTCATTTAGTTCAGTCCCCTGCACTCATGGCAGGACTAATTATCTAGACCATTTCTGACAGGTGTTTGTCTAATGTGCTCTTTAAAATCTCCAATGATGGAGATTCCACAGCCTCCCTAGGCAATTTATTCCAATGCTTAACCACCTTAACAGTAAGGAAGTTTTTCCTAATATCCTACCTAAACCTCCCTTGCTGCAATTTAAGTCCATTGCATCTTGTCCTATCCTTGGAGGTTAAGGAGAAAAATTTTTCTTCCTCTTCCTTGTAACAACCTTTTTTACATGTCCCCTCTCAGTCTTCTCTTTTCCAGACTAAACAAACCCAATTTTTTTCAATCTTCCCTCATAGGTCATGTTTTCTAGACATTTAATCACTTTTGTTGGTCTTCTCTGGACTCTCTCTCCAATTTGTCCACATCCTTCCTGAAATGTGGCACCCAGAACTGGACACAATACTCCAGTTCAGGCCTAATCAGAGCGGAGTAAGAGCGGAAGAAATCCTTCTCGTGTCTTGCTTACAACATTCTTGCTAATACATCCAGAATGATGTTCGCTTTTTTTGCAACAGCGTTACACTATGCTATGACTCCCAGATCCTTTTCCGCAGTACTCCTTCCTCTTTCCATTTTGTATGTGTGCAACTGATTGTTTCTTTCTAAATAGAGTACTTTGCATTTGTCCTTATTGAATTTCATCCTATTTACTTCAAGTCATTTCTCCAGTTTGTCCAGATCATTTTGAATTTTAATCCTATCTTCCAAAGCACTTGCAACCATTCCGAGTTTGGTATCGTCAGCAAACTTTATAAGTGTACTTTGTGTGCCATTATCTAAATCTTTTGATGAAGATATTGAAGAGAACCAGACCCAGAACTGATCCCGGCGGGTCCCCACTCGTTATGTCCTTCCAGCATGACTGTGAATCACTGATAACTACTCTCTGGGAATGGTTTTCCAACCAGTTTTGCACCCACCATATAGTAGCTCCATCTAAGTTGCATTTCCCTAATTTGTTTATGAGATGGTCATGTGAAACAGTATCAAAAGCTTTACTAAAGTCAAGATATACAACATCTACCGTTTCCCCCCCCCCCCCCCCCCATCCACAAGGCTTGTTACCCTGTCACAGAAAGGTATCAGGTTGGTTTGACGCTATTTGTTTTTGACAAATCCATGATGACTGTTACTTGTCACCTTATTATCTTCTAGATGTTTACAAATTGATTGATCAATTATTTGCTCCATTATCATTCTAGGTACAGAAGTTAAATTGACTGGTCTGTAATTTCCTGGTTGTCCTTATTTCCCTTTTTATAGACGGGCACTATATTTGCCCTTTTCCAGTCTTCTGGAATCTCTCCCATCTTCCATGACTTCTCAAAGATAATCGCTAATGGCTCAGATATCTCCTCAGTCAGCTCCTTAAGTATTCTAGGGTTCATTTCATCAGGCCCTGGTGACTTGAAGACATCTAATTTGTCTAAGTAATTTTTAACTTGTTCTTTCCCTATTTTAGCCTCTTCTGTTCCTACCTCATTGTCACTGGCATTCACTATGTTAGACATCCAAACCACCACCACCAGCCTTCTTGGTGAAAACCGAAACGAAGAAGTCATTAAGCACCTCTGCCATTTCCACATTTTCTGTTATTCTCTCCCCCCCCCACCTCCATTGAGTAACGGGCCTATCCTGACCTTGGTCTTCCTCTTGCTTCTAATGTATTTGTAGAATATTTTCTTGTTACTCTTTTTATATGTCTGGCTATTTTGATCTCGTTTTGTGCCTCGGCCTTTCTAATTTTGTCCCTACATACTTGTGTTATTTTGTTTATATTCATCCTATGTAATTTGACCTAGTTTCCACTTTTTGTAGGACTCTTCTTTGATTTTTAGATCATTGACGATCTCCTGGTTAAGCCAGGGTGGTCTCTTGCCATACTTCCTATCTTTCCTATGCAGTGGGATAGTTTCCTCTTGTGCCCTTAATAATGTCTCTTTGAAAAACTGCCAACTGTCTGCAATTGTTTTTTCCCCTTAGACTTCCTTCCCACGGGATCTTACCAATTCCCTGAATTTGCTAAAGTCTGCCTTCTTGATATCCATTGTCTTTATTTTGCTGTTCTCCCTCCTACCATTTCTTAGAATCATTGACTCTTATTTCATGATCAGTTTCACCCAAGCTGCCTTCCACTTTCAAATTCTCAACCAGTTCTTTCCTATTTGTCAAAATCAAATCTAGAGCAGCCTCCCCCCTAGTAGCTTTCTCCACCTTTTGAAATAAAAAATTGTCTTCAATACATTCCAAGAATGTATTGGATAATCTGTGCCCTGATGTGTTATTTTCCCAACAGATGTCTGGGTAGTTGAAGTCCCCCATCACCACCAAGTCTTGTGCTGCCCACTTCTTGTTTACAGTGTCACCTGGCAACAAGTACAATGGCACAGTTGTAGCTGGCGTTGCAAGATATTTACATGCCAGATGCGCTAAAGATTCATGTGTCTCTTCATCTTCAACCACCATTCCAGGAGACATGCGTCCATGCTGATGACGGGTTCTGCTCAATAATGATCCAAAGCAGTGTGGACCAACGTATGTTGATTTTCATTATCTGAGTCAGATGCCACCAGCAGAAGGTTGATTTTATTTATTTATTTAATTTTATTTAATTTAATTTTATTTTTTTGGTGGTTTGGGTTCTGTAGTTTCTGCATCGGAGTATTGCTCTTTTAAGATTTCTGAAAGCATGCGCCACACTTGTCCCTCTCAGATTTTGGAAGACACTTCAGTTTCTTAAACCTTGGGTTGTGTGCTGTAGCTATCTTTAGAAAACTCACATTGGTATCTTCTTTCCATTTTGTCAAATCTGCAGCGAAAGTGTTCATGAAATGAACAACGTGCTGGGTCATCATCTGAGACTGCTATAACACGAAATATATGGCAGAATGCGGGTAACCAAGCAGGAGACACAAAATTCTTCCCGAAGAAGTTCATTCACAAATTTCATTAACACATGATTTTTTTTAATGAGAGTCATTAGTGTGGAAGGATGTCCTCTGGAAAGGTAGTTGAAGCATGAAGGGGCATACGAATGTTTAGCATATCTGGCACATAAATACCTTGCAATGCCGGCTACAAAAGTGGCATGTGAATGCTTGTTCTCACTTCCAGGTGACATTGTAAATAAGCAGGCAGCATTATCTCCCGTAACTGTAAACAAACTTGTTTGTCTTAGTGATTGGCTGAACAAGAAGTAAGACTGAGTGCACTAATAGGCTCTAAGGTTTTACATTGTTTTGTTTTTGAGTGCAGTTATGTAACAAAAACAATCTACGTTTGTAAGTTGCACTTTCACGATAAAGACATGGCACTATAGTACTTGTATGACATGAATTGAAAAATACTATTTATTTTGTTGCTTTTACAGTGCAAATATTTGGAATAAAAAATAATATAAAGTGAGGACTGTACACTTTGTATTCTGTGTTGTAATTGAAATCAATATATTTGAAAATGTAGAAAAATATCCAAAAATATTTAATAAATTTCAATTGGTATTTTATTGTTTAGCAGTGCTATTAAACCAGCGATTAATCATGATTAATATTTTTAATTTTTCTGAGTTAATCACATGATTAACTGCGATTAATCGACAGCCATAGTTGTTCAAAAACTCAACCATACTTTCTTATTAGACAATCCTTGTGCTTGTTTGTTTGAATAGCGTGACCCTTTGACTGTGTTGGTGTTTGACTGAAAAGTGTGAATTCAGAGTGCTTTGTTCCAGGTGAGCCTTGAGTGGTTGATTGGAGGGAAAGCTTTGAGCCGGGCCACCTGCTTCGAGCCAGCAGCCTTATGAAAAGGCAACCAGTTGCGAACCGAGTGAGCAGTGAACAGAGGACAGGCAAACAGAGGGAGTTTGCACAGAGTGTTTTTCCCTTTCAGGCTCCTGTGAGCAGTACATACAACATCTGAGGAGCCTCTTGGAAGGAAGACATGGATAGTGAGCGATTAGTTGTTGTGGCCTGCTCAGAATGTGCCATGTTTGTTTTTCTCCCAGAGGATAGAAGTGACTTTGTCTGTATGAAGTGCAAACTGGTTTGCATATTGGAAGAGAAGGTTAGAGGACTAGAGAACCAAATATCAACCCTGCGTTGCATCAGAGAAAATGAAGATTTTTCGGCTAGAAGTCAGAGTTTGGTTCTGGAAGCAAAACGTGCTGAAAATTCAGAGAGTACAGTGCGGAGCAGGGAAGAATATTGGCAGCATGTGACCTCCAGATGAAGAAAGAGGAGAACCTAATGCAGATAGAGGTGTGAAACTGTTTTCAGGCTCTCTGCGCTGGTACTACTGCGGAGAAGGATTTAGAAGAGCCCTTTGAAGGAAGGTATCAGAAGGAGACCCCATCAGCCGGAAGGCATGGGATGCATTGTCTTAGGGATGGGGGTTCCATGACCACCACTCCCAAGAGGAGGAGACGGATGGTGGTGGTCTGGGACTCCCTCCTAAGGGGTTCGGAATCATCCATCTGCCAACCGGACTGGGAGACTCGAAGTGTGCTGCTTGCCTGGAGCTAGAATCCAGCATGTGACGGAGTGTTTTTCCGAGACTGATCAAGACCTTGGACCGCTACCCCTTCCTACTTCTCCATGTGGGCACCAATGATACTGCCAAGAATGACCTTGAGCGGATCACTGCAGAGTATGTGGCTCTGGGAAGAAGGATAAAGGAGTTTGAGGCGCAAGTGGTGTTCTCGTCCAGCCTCGCTGTTGAAGGAAAAGGCCCAGGGTAGGGACCGTCAAATTGTGGAGGTGAATGCGTGGTTATTCAGGTGGTGTCGGAGAGAGGGCTTTGGATTCTTCAACTGTGGGATGCTGTTCTGAGAAGGAGTGCTAGGAAGATATGGGATCCACCCAACGAAGAGAGGGAAGAGCATCTTTGCAGGCAGGCTTGCTAACCTAGTGAGGAGGGCTTTAAACTAGGTTCGCCGGGGGGGTGGTGACCTAAGCCCAGAGGTAAGTGGGGGAGTGGGATACTGGGAGGAAACACAAGGAGGAGGGTACAAGACAGGAAGCCTCCTGATCCACACTGAGAAAGTAGGGCAATGAGCTAGTTATCTTAGATATGTGTACACGAATTGAAGAAGCCTGGGAAACAAGCAGGAAGAATTGGAGGTCCTGGCACAGTCAAGGAACTGTGATGTGATTGGAATAACGAAACTTGGTGGGGCAGGTCAAATGACAGGAGCACTGTCATGGGTGGGTATAAACTGTTCAGGAAGGACAGGTATGGGAGGAAAGGTGGAGGAGTTGCATTGTACGTAAGAGATGCTCAGAGCTCCAGTTTGAAACTGGAGAAAAGCCTGTTGAGAGTCTTTGGATTAAGTTTAGAGGCAAGAGCACCCAGGGTGATGTCATGGTGGGTGTGTGCTATAGACCACAGGATCAGAAGGATGAGGTAGATGAGGCTTGCTTCAGACAACTAACTGAAGTTTCCAGATCACAGGCCCTGGTTCTAATGGGGGACTACAGTCACACTGACACCTCCTAGGAGAGCAATACAGCAATGCACAGACAATCCAGGAAGATTTTGGAGAGTGTTGGGGATAACTTCCTGGTAAAAGTGCTGGATGAACAGAAGAGGGGCCATGCTCCTCTTTACCTGCTGCTTACAAACAGGGAAGAATTGGTAGGGGAAGTAGAAGTGGGTGGCCACCTATGTAGCAGTGACTATGATATGGTTGAGGTCAGGATCCTGACAAAAGGAAGAAAGAATAGCAAAATATGGACCCTGGACTTCAGAAAAGAAGACTGACTCCCTTAGGGAACTGATGGGCAGGATCCCCTGGAAAGCTAATATGAGGGGGCAAGGAGTCCAGGAAAGCTGGCTATATTTTAAAGAAGCCTTATTGAGAGTGCAGGAACAAACCATCCTGAAGTCCAGAAAGAATAGCAAATATGGCAGGTGACCAGCTTGGCTTAACAGTGAAATCTTTGGTGAGCTTAAACTCAAAGAGGGAACTTACAAGAAGTGGAAATTTGGATAGATGACTAGGGAGGAGTATAAAAACATTGCTAGAGCATGCAGGGGTGTAATCAGGAAGGCCAAGGCACAATTGGAGTTGTATCTAGCAAGGGATGTGAAGGGAAACAAGAAGGGTTTCTACAGGTATGTTAGCAACAAGAAGGTGGTCACGGAAGTGTCGGACCCTTACTGAATGAGGGAAGCAACATAATGACAGATGATCTGGAAAAAGCTGAAGTACACAATGCTTTTTTTTGCATCGGTCTTCACAGATAAGGTCAACTCCCAGACTGCTCCACTGGGCAACACAGTATGGGGAAGAGGAGAAGAGCCCTCAGTAGTGAAAGAACTGGTTAAGGACTATTTACAAGTCCATCGGTCCAGATTCTAATGCATCCAAGGGTGCTGAGGCAGTTGGCGGATGTGATTGCAGAGCCATTGGCCATTATCTTTGAAAATTCGTGGCACTTGGGGAAGTCCTGGACGATTGGAAAAAGGCAAAAATCATGGAGCAGGTACTCAGGGAATCCATTTTGAAGCACTTGGAGAGGAAGGTGATCAGGAACAGTCAACATGGATTCACCAAGGGCAAGTCATGCCTGACCAATCTGATTGCCTCCTGTGATGAATTAACTGGTTCTGTGGATATGGGGAAAGCGGTGGAGGTGATATATTTTGACTTTAGCAAAGCTTTTGGTACAGTTTCCCACAGTATTCTTGCCAGCAAGTTTAAAAAAGTATGGATTGGATGAATGGACTATGAGGTGGATAGAAAGCTGGCTAGATTGTCGGGCTCAACAGATAGTCATCAGCGGCTCACTGTCTAGTTGGCAGCTGGTATCAAGCGGAGTGCCCCAGGGGTTGGTCCTGGGGCCTGTTTTGTTCAACATTTTTATTAATAATGTGGATGACGGAATTAATTGCACCCTCAGCAAATTTGCAGATGACACTAAGCTGCGGGGAGAGGTAGATACGCTGGAGGGTAGGGATAGGGTCCAGAGTGACCTAGACAAATTGGAGGATTGGGCCAAAAGAAATCTGATTTTAAGTGCTAAAACTCTGGTGGCACAGGGGACTAAGTCAGGTTCCCTGCAAGCCATGGCCCTGTGCCGCTCCCAGAAGTGGCCAGCACGTCCCTGCGGCCCTTGGAGGGGGGAGCAGGAGGGGACTTAGCGCACTGCCCCCGCCTCCAGCACCAACTCCGCAGCTCCCATTGGCTGGGCATGGTGGTCGCTTCTGGGAGCTGTGTGGAGCCAAGGCAGGCAGGGAGTGTCTTTAGCTCCCTGCACCACCAACCGGGAGCCGCTCGAGGTAAGCACCTCCTGGTCGGAGCCTGCACCCCCTCCTGCACCCCAGCACCCTGTCCCAGCTCTGAGCCCCCTCCCAGAGCTTGCACGCACACCCCTGCACCACAACCCCAGCCCCAGGTTCAGCCTGGAGCCTCTTTCCACACTACAAACCCCTTGGCCCCAGCCCAGAGCCCGCACCCAACTCCCTGCTCCAACCCGGTGAAAGTGAGTGAGGGTGGGGAAGAGTGAGCGACAGAGGAAGGGGGGATGGGGTGGAGCAGGGAGCATGTTCAAGGGTGTTTGGGTGCGTGTGAACAGACAATTGGCAACTCTACCCCAATCAGAAACGAGGGACCCCTAGAACTATGACATTAGTTGCGGGACCACCCTATCCCCAAGCAAATGCTTTCTTTACTTAATCTTTTGTGGTACTCCTACCACCACTGTCATCTTTTCTCTGCCTCCTCTCAAGGACTAGTATTGTCTTCTGGTGAGCTGCTGCTGCTTCAGATGTGGCAGGGAGAGAACAGGCTCAGTTGATGCAATTCCCAGAGCAGTTTGCTCCCTCTAGACTTTGGCCTGCAGCATTCCTGTGTCTGAACCCTAGAAGAATCATAAAACAGAATATTTAGTTCATCTTCCAAACTGGGCCTATGTGAGGTGGAAGATCAGGCCTACATCAAGTAAAAATCCCAGGATCACCACAGCCCTGAGATGAAAATGTTTGTAATGCAGGCCGCAAGCCTATCTATGGAGGGGAGCCTCCTGGCAACTTGCCCATATGCAATTGTGAAAGCATTTCATGCCTTAGGTGAGGCACAGGGTTAGTTATTGAAAATCATTTGAATAAGTCTTTGAACTTCATGTTAGAAACTATGCAATACTAGGTACAAACATGGTAAACAAAAAAACAGCTTCTAGGCAATAGAGCTGCTTTTAGGAGCTAATGCAGGAGCTATGAGGAAGTGTCATAACAGTAGCAGAGGTTGGAAGGACCTCTTTGGCTTGATGCATTTCCCCATTCTACTAAAAAAACAGGCTGGTAAATGGAGACAAACTAAACTGCTGCAGGAATAAATAACACTGAGCCACAATTATCTGCAATGCTTATCCTTGAAAGCATTAAACTTAAGACTTTTTTAAATCAGCAGGTCCAGATACGTGTGTACAAGTGTTTTAAAAGAGCTGCTTGGGGAGCTGGACTGTTAATGTTGATTTTTCAGTAAGTGTTGGAGTACTATGGAAATTCCAGAAGACTGGAAAATTAATCCTATGCCAAGATTTACAAAGGTTAAACGGTATAATGAGGTTTAATTTAAGCCTCTCAGCCTGACATCAGTCAATCAGAGAAAGGTATAACATGATCTAGTGGCTGGAAGTTGCAGCCAGACAAATTCACACGGGAAATAAAGTGTGAATTTGACTGTGAAGATAACTTAACGTTGGAACAATTTATCAAGGGTTGTGGTGGATTCTCCATTACTGACAACGTCTAAATCAAGATTAATGTTTTCTAAAAACTATGCTCTAGGAATTATTCAGGGGATGTTCTATGACCTGTGTTATACAGAAGGTCAGACTCCATGCTCACAGTGGTCCTTTCTGGCCTTGGAAATAAGAAATGATGTGCCTGCTTGGTGTGGGTAGATCTGTAGCTGCAATGAACATCGTACAGGGCTAGGCAGCTTTCTGTGATTAGGTAGAAGTTCACTCTCCATGCCTGTTTATCTGGCTATAGAATTATGAACTACTGCTAGCATGAGGAAGAAGTTGGATGAGAATACAGTTGGTTACAAGAATGTATGTGTGGAAATATATTCCCCCTAATTTAACTCTCGTAATCAGGCAAATGTTGTTCAGCACATAGGATTTATTTTGAGTTTATTCTTAGAAAATTTAGCTTTAAGATTAGCTATAAAACTAAAACATTTTGTCAAACATTGCTCCTTTATTATACATTTAGGCAGCCTCAACATTTAAGAAGTCAGTTGTTTTAAATTAAGAATATTAAAGCCTGTCTCCTTTTACTTAGCATCTGATGTTCTACACACCAAATTAATCTCTGGAGGAAGCAAGCACAACTGTAATTGCAGTCTGTGTGAGTTGTACACTCTCTTTCAGTAAGGCTTAATTGGGTCCATTTTTCTCCTCCCCTATTATCTATGAGGCTGGGTCATCAGCATCTGAAGCTTCAGCCTCTTGGTTCTGTTAGTTTCTATGACCTCTATCATTCCAAAGTCATAGAATCATTGGGTTAGAAGGGCCACGGGGTCACTGAAAAAATCATTTGAAGTCCCTCCAGAAGAGAAACTGTGACTTGATATTTCTAATGACTTGACCAAAAAGGGCAAGCAAAGAAGAATCCAAGGCAAATAAATGCAGGAATTTGAAGCAATCTTTATACATTCTAGAAGCATAGTACATGGCTCTACCTTTGTGGTTAATCTTTAAAGTGTGACAGGCTCAGAGGAGGTCTCTTACAGGAAGAATGGGACTAAGCCTATTCTTGTCACTATTGGTAGGAAATTGTGGAGAAGGGCATGAGATCACTCTTTTTACACACACACACACCTCTCTCATAGAACTGGAAGGGACCTTGAAAGGTCATTGAGTCCAGCCCCCTGCCTTCACTAGCAGGATCAAGTACTGATTTTGCCCCAGATCCCTAAGTGGCCCCCTCAAGGATTGAACTCACAACCCTGGGTTTAGTAGGCTAATGCTCACAGCACTGCGCTATCCCTCCCCGCATTGTCCAAACAATAATGTTAATGATTTTTTAGGAGTGTTGGATCCTTACTGCACAGGCAATTCCTTATAAAGAAGAATAAATTAAGCTTTAAAAACAGACTTTTATCATGGAGAGAGCCTTTTAAACTTCTGCTAATCTGCATATTCTAGTGAAGTGGTAAGTGTAATTAATAGATAAATATTTACCATGCTAAGTAGCCCCTGGATGCTTCATAGTCTGTGGATAATGAATCAGATCTTGATTACTTTAGGAAAACAAAAACTCTAGATAAAACTCTTCTGCCATTTTGATCAGTAGTTTTCAAGACTAGAAGGGAAATGTATAGTCTAATCCTCCTGCATAACACACACCACAGACTATTACTCAGTAATTCCTGTATTCAGCCCAATAATTTGTGGATGAACTAGAGCATATATGCTATATTGTTACAATGTCTTTCGACATGTAGTCTCTTCAAGATTGGAAAACCAGTTAAAATGTAGTTAAGGGAGAATTCTAAACTTCTCGGTTTAGCTACTTTGAGCCATCTCCCCCCCGCCCCCCAACTGTAGACTTCATATAGAGCAACACAAGTGACTTATTTTTGGGAAGGAAGACGGTATGTGAAGACCTCAGCTCTCCATTGCACAAACAGAAGAAAATCTCTGTCACCACCTGAAGAAATAAAACAAACGTGTCAAATAATTAAAATGGAAACAAATTATTAACTGCATGTCCTGAATGAAGTACTTTTGAATATAGAGAGCATAAAAGAATTCCAGGATTATAAAAACTTATGGAAAAGGTCCTGGCCTATAAATTGCTTTCTGTCTTAATTATGCTGCTCTCAGTTATTATGGGATATAGGTCAAAGCACAGCCCTTGTGAGGAATCAGTTTTTAAACAAAGATGCTCTTATGGTTTTCTTTCTATGTTCTATCCCCTTTACCTCTTTAAATATGTTAATATTTACATATTATTTTAATTAGAGCACTTCATTAGTTGTGTTAATATGAATTCATATTTTGCATAATGTCTTCTGCAGTGTCACAAAAAAATTTATTGGGAACTGTTGGATTCTCATCTTTCTGTTACTAACTTGTATGACTGTAGGCAAATCAATTGCCTGCTCTGCCTTATCTTTATCTTTCTGCAGAAGGGATATAAAAATGCACAGGCATTGTATGAGGCATAATTGATGTTTCAGAATGCTGTATAAGTGCTGACTATTATGACTGCTTGAATAACATGTATTAATAAAATTTTTAAAATCTTGTATACAATAAGCCATATAAAAAATGTTTGCAGATGTTTCAGTGAGATTGCACTTCTGTATAGAAAATAACATGGGGTTAGGAGGTCCTTTGCACTATGAAATTAGAAAGTGATGAGGTAATCTCTTTGACTTTTTTATAACTACAAAACATTGTGGAAAATAATCCAGCCCTCTATCGTTTATCATCCTAATCAGCTCTGGAACAGACTAAGCCATTTGGTATAGCTTTGCAGTAGGTTTTTGACACTAAAAAAGGTTAGTCTTCAAGGCTGAGCAAGTGACAGGACTAAAATTGTGGTATGTCCAGAGGTTGACATAACTACACATCTATTCAGGGCAGATCTTCTGCTATTAATTTCTGTTGCCAGTAGAACCAGGTATAAGTTTGCTGGGCTTTATATAAAGATTTTTCTAAACGTGATAAACTGAAAGAGAGAGAGAGAGGGTTTTTTAGGCCCGTTACTGAATCTAAAATGTTCATGATGGAGTTTGCCTGTGTTTAGTTTGAAGCAGTAGCCTTGTGTTTCAGAAATAGCCTCTAGAATGGTAATTGTACCAATTGATCTCTGTAAAGCTGTGACTATCAGCCCAGGAAAAAAATGAAACATGACCTCAGAGGGATGGCAGCACCATTTTTCTATATGTACGTACTACCAAATAACCTGACGCCTGATAAGCAGCAAGAGCAGCTTTTCAGAAACATTCACTTTAGCCATGTTAAGAGAGATGGCCAGTCATAAAAATAAACTTTGACAGTGTAAATTTAAATTATTTATGTATGAGCCCAGGAAAAGGACAGTAACAGATAGTCTTGGAATTAATCTTATTTGTCTCCAAATGATGTTCCGATGGGCTAATAAAATACTTGACTGAATGCTCTACTGTTAGGCAGGGATAGGAGAAATACAGACATACAAAAATACAGGGATAGGAAAAATAAACACCACTTCTCCTAGATCTTGTTGGAGACAGAAAAAGGATCGCTATCCTTTATAGTATGGAGTAGTTATTGGGCCCCAGCAAAAGACACGGGAGGGAAAAGAAGCAACTCTCTACCTCTTGCTTGCTTCTGTAAGTGGCCCCTCACACTTGGACCAAACATAATGAAGCTCTCACTCTCTACTCTTGCTGAGTGCCAAGTGGAGGTAGGCAGGGGAAAACAGAAAAGGCCCTATCGCCCCCAAATCTGGCACATATATTTTAGCAGCAGCCAGCGGGCCCACTAGGACCAGTCCTGAGCCAGCACTCCTAGCAGCCAGCTCAATGGAGAAATTGATGTTTTTACTGGAACTGATTCTGAAATCTTGTACTTACAAGCGCCAATTCATATTGCAAACTCACTTTAGGCTTCAAAAGTTCAAAAGTGAACTGTTTAGTTCAAGCCAGAATGGATAATCTAAACCTGATGTCAAAAATATCTTCTTATTTTAGCCTCAGAGGGCCGAAAACTATAAGAAAATGTAACTGAACAACTACTTACTGGCAAGAATATATTTGGAAAAAATAAAACTCATTTGTCATTCACATACAATTGCATGTGGTTAGGTGAATTAAATTAGATTTACAATGGAATTACCATTATAATTGTACTCATTTATTAGGGGACAACTCCCTCCCTTAAAAATATAGATCCTTTTTTCCATTATTAGTGGGACACTTAGATACACTTCTGAAGTGAATTATTCTGCCTGCATTTAGTAATTCTGTTAGAAGAGGTCAGTTGATGAAGTTACTCACTTGCCCATGCTTAGCATAAAATAGTGCTTTTCACTAGATGAACTGAGTCGCTGCTGCATGGTATTTACACACCAGAACAGAATTAGAAAATGCATTATGTTCCCTTAACACAGAGATGGAGATCTTGTTTATACTTTGAGTGCTTTAGATCATTGTGACAAAATATAAAAGACTGTGGTATTGAGTATTATAAAATCCAATTCATTTCCTGTTGATCTCTGTTAAAAAACAGCAAAGACCTCGTTCCTGAGTTTAGTCCTGCAGAATTTGAGTGCTCTCAAGTTAAAATGCCTTATCATGTAACTGGAAATCTTGAGCTATACTATTACCAAGAATGAAAGGAACATAATTATCCAATACTGAAAACACCTTTTCTTGAAAACAAGATCAACGTTTGATAAGAATTCCTCCCAAAGGGAAGCAATCCTAGGTTGATCCAGTGTCAGAGACAGGATACTGGGTTAGATTGACCATAGGCCTGACCCAGTATGGCCATTCTTGTGACTGTGGGAAGGTTTTTGTTTGTTTGTTTGTTTTGTTTTTTAAACAAAGCACTACACATAAGGAAAACATTGCTTGAGCTAGGTGAATGGGTTGGATTGAGACTGGGGATCTGTTACATGTTCCTCTCAAGCACACAAACTAAGTGTGCCATTTCGTTGCTTCAGTAGGACAGTTCTTGTGCTCCTACATCATTCTTAGGCACTCAACTCAGCTGAAGGGATAGCAGCCTCATCCCCAATTCTGTAAGCACTGAGCTTCTGTGGAAGCAATATATGTGCAATCTGCTGTTCCTACTTGGAGCTGGGGTGTGATGTGAGTCTGGTAGATGGAAAGGTTTGCATTGCTGGCAGGTTATGTCTCCAGTGCCACAGGAGAAGAGTCTGATCTCTTGAGCAGCCTAGCCCCTTGCATGGCTGGCAGGAGCTGGTTTCTTCCCTGTCTCTTTTCCATGCAGCAGAAGCACTATGCTGTTTCTTCTTTTCCTCTGCTGTTGCCTTCATGTCTCTCTCCAGTGTATTAGATAGGGGAACATGCAGTTGTTGCCACCATTTATGAGTTTGAGATGCATGGGAAAGGCTCCTGGCAGTCAGCCCAGGGCTAGGCAGCGAGAGAGCCACAGTTTTCCCCCATTCTTCCTGCAGCCCTGTTAAAATAGCCTTTTGGCTTAGCAGCAACACTCCTTCCTCAATCTGTTGTCCCTTTCCCCTCAGAAATATTTCCCCTAGAAAAAGTGGAAGCACATTGATGTTTTTTCCCCCCAATCCTCCCACATCTGATGTGTTGGGTCCTTGTAGGAGAAGACAATGGTTGTGAAACTTTTGTTTACTCCCTCGGTGTGACTCATGATGCATTTTATTTAAGCAGCACCTCTACCGAACCTTAGCCTGCAACCATAAAATGAAGATAGAAGAAGAAAAAGCGAAATCTCAGACTTACAAAATTATTACTCTTTTGTTGCCAAGAACTTTGAATAGCTGAAAGTGTAGTGGGCATGGGGCGGGGAAGAGGGAGAAATAGGTCATTCATATCTAAAACTGTTGTTAGTGAATAAGAACCTCCTTACAAATAATAGTGAAAAGTTAATGTGGCACTTGACCCAGATTTCAGCAAATTTAGGCAAGGCAATGCAACTAGAAAAGCTTCCAGATTCTACAGTCATACTGTAAATCTTGAAGGAAACTTTTGCTGTTTAGGATTTCTGAAGGCCTGTTTGTTCTTTGGTCAAAAAGTGCCAGTTGGTTAAATTTACAATTTATAAAATAAATGTACAGAGTAGGTTTTATGGGGTTATAGCATAGGAGGTATTCTTAGATTATAACCATATTAACTGTGGACCTAGGAGTGAAAAGGATTAAAAAGACCCAACCAAGTGATTTTTCTCAAATATTTGTATTTTAAGGTATGCAGTTTGCATTACTTTACTTCATGAATGTACCCTACTGTGTGTTTGTTTAAATACTGGGCTTCTTTAAATCTATACTTTGACACTGAGGTAGACTATGTTCAGCGTTCTCTAATAATTTCACCTTTTGGTTTATTTATTTATTTTGGTTAGCAATGTCATATTATTATTTACTTGATTTTATTGATTATTTTCATGAGCACACTTTACTTTTAAAGCAGAAGCTGAGGCGAAATGTGAACTTACTTGAGAAGCTGGTTATGCAGGAGACGTTGTCATGTCTGGTAGTGAACCTCTATCCAGGGAATGAGGGTTATTCGCTGATGCTCAGGGGGAAAAATGGATCAGGTAATATTCCTGCTGCTTAACTATTTTCATCTTCAAAGTGCTTTATTAGTGCTAATTAGTCAGTATGAGCCATGCTGGCTGCTTGCATTTGGTGCTTGTTGCTGTTCTAAAGCAATCTTCTATACAATTCTGTTCTTGAACTAAAAATGTCCAAGCACCTGATCATGGATGATGCTCATATGAGCATAGGAATAAACTCTAAATTAGCACGCTCTAGCCCTCTGCATAGTCCTTATTTCTGTATATAACATTTATTTATCCAGAGACAAAAACATCCCTATTCAAGAGTGTGTGGCCTCTGCTACTTAAATCCACCCTATCCCAGTCCTTCATCCCCTGCCAGTCTTCCTGTCCCAGTCTTTCCAAGTCTCTTTGCCTAGCCAGACCTAGGTCTCTCTATTCAAGTCCTAGTCTTCTCCAAGGTCCCTTGCCCAGGCAGTCCTAGTCTCTGCTGCCCCCAGCTCCTCATCCAGTCTCAGGCACTTCCCTCTCTGTGCTCCTCATCCTAATCTTCCTTCTTTCCATGGTCTGCTAGTCCCTCCACTACTCCTCCACACTCAGGTCCAATTAATCCCCTCTGCACTCAAGTTAAGTTGCTTCCTACATGCTGCCTGAATGCCAGCTGGGCGAGCATTGAGGGCACTGGAAAGACAGTTGTCCTGCTCTCTGTTCTGTGCTGGGTGCTACAATGGCCCACAGCAGCTGGGTGCAGCAATGGCAAGGGAAGATCTTCTCAGCCCATGTAGCCCTGGGCTGGAACATGCCCAGTCAAAATGGACCCTTCAGAGCATTTAGCTGCCAAATTCTACTGAGTATGTGTGAACTAAAAATTTTTTCTAAGTTTTATAACTTGGCCAAATTTGGGAACTTTTCCAGGGGAACAGCAAAAAGAAATGCCCCTGCCAAATTTCAAGTCCCTGCTTCAAAGCACAGAGGCACTAGAGATTCTCAGTAAAACAGTTGTAAGATTTTTTTTTTAATTTGGACAAAACAACAATTTTTTCTCTAATTTCATTTTTCCCTAATCTCAGTGAGCCATTTTTAAAAAAATCTTTCTAGGAAAAATCAGCCTTAGGCAGACACAAAACATAGGCAATTTCAGCCCACATGGTTAAATTTGGTAAAATTATAAGCAGCTTAAAAAAAAGGGTCTGAAAATGGGAAATGTCAGGTAACCTTAATTGTAGGTGGTACTACCCACTCTGTGCTTATAATTAAGGAGGAACGTTTTCAAAAGTGACTAGTGATTATATGTGCCCAATTTGAGACACCTAAAATGTCCTGATTTTCAGAGGGCTGGCTCTCAGCATTTCATGACAATCAAGCCCTTTTAAGTTTTATCAAGTTGGACACTCAGAAACTGAGGTACCCAAAATCACTAGTCACTTCTGAAAATGTAGCTCTAATTAAAGCTATTTTGTACCTTTTAGCCAGGAACAGGAATTTCAGAATATTAATCATATTCTAGTGCACCCTTTGGGAAAACAAGATATTTAAATACAAATTTCTACAGTAAAATACAATAAAATAATAGACAATTTCTAGGTGATTTCTTAAAAAATAAATTAGCAATTTCTTTAAGACTTTGTGTTGTTTGTGTCACACAGATCAAGGCAAATATCAGGTGAGACAGATTTGGAAAGCAGCTTTCTGCACTTCCTACAAGAAACAGGAAATTTAGTTTGTCTATATAAGAATTGTGTTATTGTTGAAACACGTAACCCTTGATTCTGCAAACCCTTATGTACATACTTAACTTTCAGTGCGTGAGTAGTATCATTGAAGCCAATGGGATTACTTATGTGCTTGAAGTTAAGCATGTGCATAAGTGTTTGCAGGATCAGGGATGAATACTTTAGGGTTGTTTGCCTTAGTTTGCTTGTTTTTTAATCATTTCTATCATTTACTGCTGAATTAGTTCTACTTGCTGATACCGAAAGAGACAGGTTTCCTGTCTCCCTATAGTTTAGGTTTACAGAGAACTTATTTTGGGGCCAAATTCTGCTCTTACAGTGATAAATAAGAGTTTTGCCATTTACTGCAATGAGAGCAGGATAAAGCCAATATTAAATGGCTTGGAAATACAGTCAAAATCATGATAATGGCTATTATGAAAAGAAAATTGGGATTTGGGATGGTTTTCAACAGCCCCACTTTTTCTTTTTAACATGCTTATAATTAGCATTTTACTTTTGAAGCTGTAGTGGGAACAAATAGATAAGACATTGCATTCTTTTTTTTAATTCAGATTCTGAAACCATTCGAATGCCTTACGAGGAAGGTGAACTCCTTGAATATTTGGATGCAGAGGAGCTGCCACCTATTTTGGTTGACCTTTTAGAAAAATCTCAGGTAAGAAAGTCTTTACAATGAAGGGTTATTCTTTTAATCAATCAGTCTCTTGATCAGGTGAAGGGCAACCTCGGGGCGGGGGTGGGGGGTTCTGTGCACCTGCAATGAGCAGTTTGAAGCATCAGGGTCATAATTCTTTTAGTGTCCAAAATAAAATATCTTGTTAGAATCCAAAACAAATAAATCCATGCACATTTTGTGTTTTTGCCATGGTTTAGTCTAACATGACAAACTACTCTGGCTCTTATGCACCAGAAAAGTGCACTTTAGTGAAATGTTTGAGACTGGAATTTCATAAATGTAGGTAGTCAAGTTTTCTGTCTTAATGTTAATATGCTCTTTTGGAGGTTGGGTGTTGGACCTGTCTGGGTGTGTACTAAAGATCACTACACTTGACTACGACTAGTGGTTTAGAACTCTTTATTGGTTTAGCTATAGTAATAATAAGCACAGAAACAAGGACCATATTATGCAAGCGGAAGCAACTGTACAACTCCCACTGACCTCAGCGGAAATGACACCATCCTGTGCTGGGGATGAATTTGATTTTATGTCTGGATAGGGTATATATATCTACAGAGTGAAAACATAGCAGGCATTCACAATTAGCTATAAGAGCATTGCATGAGTGGCCAAAAGAATCAATTACAATGGTGGGTCCTGAGACAATTCTATAATATATATATTTACAGAAATATTTTTGTTTGTTTCAAACAGGTTAATATTTTTCATTGTGGGTGTGTCATAGCAGAAATACGTGACTACAGGCAGTCTGGTAATATGAAATCTCCAACATACCAAAGCAAACATGTTCTTCTGCGTCCAACAATGCAGGTAAGAAATACATCAAATTAAATGGTTTAAACTACCCTGAGTGGGAACTCCTTTTTCTCACTCTTTAAGATAAATGTTATAATAGAAATTAGCCATCACTTTTAAATATTTTATATAATTTATATACAAATATATTACAGTTATATTATCGTATTTATTTGAAAAGTAACCAAAAATTTGCCTATTTTTGCAGACTTTAATTTGTGATGTGCATTCTATAACGAGCGACAACCACAAATGGACACAGGTGAGTTTCCTTGTAAATTTAAATCTTACAATGATATAAAGGATGGAACAACTCAGTTTTGCAAAATATATTAAACTGACATTGTACAGACCTTGGATTGTTTTAGGGTGATTGAGAGTCTGTTTAATGATACAGAGACGTGCCAAATTAACTCACTAGCACATGATCTTGCGAGATGCTGAGCACCCTCAACTCCCACAGAAGACAATAGGTGTTGAAGATGCTCAGCACTTAATTTTTGATTATATAGGATAGTCTAACTAGTCTACCCTCCTCACCCTCCATCATCTTTATCATGTAGGCCCAGTTGGCATCTGAAGAAGGGCTCTATAGCACTATAATACTCTCTTGTGTAGAAGCACTTCCCCACTGGTACTGATAGCAGAGTGAAACTGACTAGGATTATGCAATTCTAGTTGGTTTAATACATCAGAAGTTACTAGTGGCAAAGTACATCTGCTGAGAAGCACAGCCATATTCAAGTTCTTTGCCACAACCAGTATCTGTTGTCTCATATGTATCAGTTGTGATAAAATAAAACTCTGCCACCTCATCAAGATATATCGTTTGACAGACTACTGATTTGCTTATTTCTTGTATTGTCTGTGTGTGTGTGTGTCTTTTCAGTATTAGTCTTTTTTTGCTATAAAAAAATCTAGAAGTTCCTCAACCTACAAAAGAGCATAATGATTCAATGATTTCTAAACAATAAATATTATATTTTCCTGGGTTAACAATCCAAAACAAAGTTATCAAATTGTGCGTGTATGTGTGCATATGTATACACACAGTCAGATACCATGATGATTAGCATGAAATAAAAGTCTATATAGATATACAAAACTTCCAGGGTTTTTTACATTATTAAAATTTACATATATTATAGGAAGACAAACTTCTACTTGAGAGCCAACTTATTCTGGCTACAGCCGAGCCTTTGTGTCTTGATCCTTCAGTAGCAGTAACCTGCACAGCAAACAGACTCCTCTATAACAAGCAGAAGATGAACACTCGCCCAATGAAACGGTAATAATTAATCTGTGATATGTCAGGACATATATTAACTTGTTTAGAATTGTACAGATTACTTTATAGAAAAAATAAGAAAAATCATGCACTAACATGTTGTTTGTTCATAACCATGATAAAATTCATTTAAATTAAACAAACTTTGAAACTCTTTGGAAATTGTTATTTTACTTCTAATACATTAACATTTTAAGAAGGACTCTTGGAAAAAATGTTTTTAAGGAAAGTCAAAAGTTTGTTTTATAACCGTATCAGTTATTACTTGTAATCTGAATCTTATTAAGTACTTGTTCTGTGTAAAGCTTTTGCAATCTCTTCCAAATAGGAAATGCTCTAAGGTCTAGTAAGCCATGGATTATACTAAACTGCAGCTGGTAATATATTACATGTATATGTAATGTGTATATATATAATATATGCACATGGATTATTTTCTTACAACGCCATACTGAATTAATACCAAATTGTATTGCTCTCTTATGGTCATGTCCATATTTTTGCCATGGCTTATAATCAAAATGTGAGCTGAGGCAGACGGCAGCTCTGAACAATGTTAAATATGAGTATATGGTGTTAAAAATGTTTCATCTTAAACCTTCCCTGCACTTCTTTGCCAAAAAATTAATTAAAGGCTGTGGTTCACCAGGATAATATTTCACAAGTTTTATTTTATAAACATGGGATCTTATTTTCATGATCTGACTTTAATTTATAAATTAGAAAAAAATATTCAACTATATAACAGTTTAAAATCCAGCAAAATTAATGTGATTTTCTATTGCTTAAATGGTTCAACAAACTTAGAGCATCAGTGTCATGCAGAAGGTCTCGATCCTGTAAACATTTATGCACAAGCTTAATTTTAAACAACCAGTGGAATTGTTCATGTGCTTAAATTTAAGCATGTGTATAATTGTTTGGAGGATTAGCGTCTGAATGGTTTTAAGAGCAGTGTGGTGCCAAACTACTATACAATCTGTTAGAATAGCTTCATTTTTGAGTATGGTTGTATTCACAACTATTTTACAGTAGCCTGAAATGGTTCACTGTTATTTTACTAAGAAATATATATATGTATGCTCAGTAATATGTGAAATTTATGAATGATCTGCTAGAATTAACAAAGTAGGTGTCAAAATGGATATTAGGTGCTCAGGTGTGCAGAGATTAGCTATATAAATTCATATGCTAGCTTAAGTATGATTCTAATTAGTAGCCTTCATAACTACAAGTGTATGGTATAATACTAACATAGTTAAGGATCCTGTCTGTGCTGGAGAGAGTGGCAGCACTGTCATATTTTTTAATGTAATTTTAACTTTTTGTAGGTTTTGCACAAAGGTTTGGCAAGATGAAATAAATCTGAACAATATTCAGTTTTTAATACGTTTTTTGTAATATTTTAACTGTTGTCAAAATTCACAAAATTCTTCCATCCTAATTTTTATTCCAAGAATATTTGCCACAAATATTGCTCATAAGAACAATAACATGTTTAAAAGTAGATGGATCACAATTATGTGTTATGCAACAGCATAAAAGATGACCATTTAAAAAACATATTGCACAGCACATCTTTTCGTTGCAATGTGACTGGCCTTTTCCTGTGTGTATTAGCACACATGTGGTAGCATGTTTCAGTCCTGTTGTTTTACACGCACATTTCTCAATATGCCATAGGTGTTTCAAGAGATATTCCAGGTCATCTCTGAATCGGCAGCAGGATGTGGCACATTATCCAACTCCACCTCAGCTCAGACTACTTGACTACTTACAGAAAAGAAAGGAAAGGAAAGGAGCCCAGCAGTATGACCTCAAAATTTCTAAAGCTGGAAATGTAAGTACATTGCAAGTTAGAATGGGGAACATTATTATTCATTTATTTATTGTTAATCATTAGAATACAGATGCTCACATTGTATTGTACTTTTTCCCTACCTCTCAGTGTGTAGATATGTGGAAACAGAACCCTTGCTTCTTGACTGCACCTTCTGAAGTTGATGTAAGTTCAATTGTTTCTAATCACATTTGGGTCAGTAAAAATTTCACTCATTCACCATTTTGTGTATCAAGCAGGAAGATAAATGATAAAGCAGTGAGCAGTGATGGCCCTCTGTGGGACATTGTGCTGGGGTTGGGCACAATGCCTTTGGGAGCAGCTGCTAGAATGCAATTGCTTCACTCTCAGTGTGATGGGATCCCACACTCATCCCACAATGTGAGCCACACTCTTAGGCAATAGATTTTTCACAGCTAAATAAAGCTCTGCTAAATCTATTTAAAGATTATGAGAATTCCTCAATGAAAGCATTAGAGCAAAGTAACAGACGTATGAAATCATTAAGTCTCTTTTCTACACTTGTTTCAAATGCATTATATTCTGATATCTGCTTTTTCTTTTAAGGTGGAAAAATATGCCAAAGTGGAAAAGTCTGTCAAACCTGATGACTCTCAACCTACTGTCTGGCCAGCACATGTGAGTAATTTAGACTTCTGGCCAACCTTTTCTCCCCCTAGTTAAGATGCTGCTTCTGTCAACAAAATGTAAATGAGATCATAAAGGTCATTTTTTCTACAATCTCTATAAAAATTTGGAAGGGAGATTGTCATGGGGAAGTGTAATTTCACACATTGGTGCATTGGGGTGATTATCAAGCTAAAAGAATAACTATAATTTATTACTCATTGCCACACAAAATAGTAAAAAAATAATTTACTCTTAAATTCCAGTCCTTAACCTCAGTTTTGTAGTGTGAGTATGATGCAATGGAATTTTGGCTTTGCCAGCACTGCCTACCCACATTGCAATAATCAGCTAGCCAAAGTACTGTAATTTCCCTGTATAATAGCAGGACACTGGGAATCTGCTGCCACTACTGTAATAACAAAAATGTAATAATTTACAGGAAGCAGTGTTTCTTGCTTTCAGTACACCTTTGTTTTGTTTCTAATCCTCATGTAATGGGTGAGTCTGGAGAGCTGCCTTTACAGTAATAACTCTTGCAGTAGATTCTGGAAGGGAGGTCATAGAACCATAGGGTTAGAAGGGACCACAAGGGTCATCTAGTCTAACCCCTGTAGCACGTTAACACATAGGGCTATTTTAGGCAGAATGCTCTACAAGTTTTTTTCCTTCACTATCCCAGTGAAACCTATAGATCAGCTGCAAATTGCATGATCCAATACACAAGAAAATGCTTAAGTTAATTAGAAATCAGTTTATGGATTCTTCATAATGGAACCACCAACATACTGTGCCCTCTTTATCTTCAGCATCCATCTCTTTGTCCTTGCAGGTTACTTTATGTTACCAAAGTCTACCATCTTGGCAGTATGCTTTTCTTGTAGTACCTAATTTTCATCCCTATGGCATCCTATTCAATCATTGTTCTGTGCTGTGTATATAACTACTTTTAGATATTTGCAGTGTTGTAGCTGTATTGGCCACTAGATATCAGAGAGACAAGGGGGGTGAGATAATACCATTTACAGTCGGTCTGATAAAAGATATTCCCTCACCCACCCAGTGTGTCTACTTTTAGATGTGTTTCTTCTGTCTGCACTTCCAGTATCTATCATAAATAGTTATGGGTTCTCTGTATTTCTTGTTTTTTAAGTAACTTATTTATCTCTCCCATCCTATTCTGTTAGCTAGAGAATTTCTTCTGGAAATCATTTTAAATTCCTGCTGAGCAAAGTGACATTTAGGGACTACTAGACGGTGTTACTTGCTATTTGTATTTTGAAGACTTCTGACATATATTGATCAGCCTTTCTGTTGACTTGTTTTGAAAAGATTCTACGTATAATGTTGTTCTGTCTTTTAGGAGATAAGAGATGATTATGTGTTTGAATGTGAAGTTGGTAATCAACTTCAGAAAACAAAACTGACCATTTTTCAGTCCCTTGGTAATCCGCTGTACTATGGAAAAATACATACGTTCAAAGGCAGTGAGGAGAATGACAGCCCAGTAACTCCATCACAGTAAGTAGCGTGTATATTTAAAAAGGTTTATTCTATGATAATTGAGGAAAAACCAGACGAATTTACCTGCTTAGATCATACTGACAAATGTGTAACTAATTACACTAGAAAACTAAAAATGTGGTTTAAGGATTTCATTTCAGAAATTTAAAAATATCTAACTCACATGTGCTAATGTCATCTTAAAAAGAGAAGTAGTAAATTGTGTAATGCACAAATTCAGATACAACCACAAGAATCTCAAATCTTCCCACATTAAAGTTATATTGGAACAAAATCTCAATTTGGAGGGACAGTTGAAGACATTTCCATGACACATTTCCAGTGGTGTTCCTATATTCAGTACTTACATTGTGGTAGTGCTGAAAATGTGTCTGACACTGTACAAACATATAGGAAGGGACACAGTCCTTTATCCAAAGAGTTTTACAGTCTACATGAAAAAGGATGATGACTGGTACATATGTTCATAATTCTGTTTTAAAATATATTGACTATATATAGCTGGCTGCAGCGGTCCCTTTACCTACCCGTTGTTAGTTCTTATTTTAGGCTCCAATCTTGCAAGGTGCTCTGGATGCTTTGCACCTGCACAGACTTCCATTGATTTCTGTGGGATGTAAGGGTTGCTCACTTGCACAAAGCAGCTAGCATGATCAGGTTTTGTTAACGGCTACTATTTTGTATTGTTACCTAGTGTTTAATCCTTCTCTCTTACTTTTTAATTTGAACCATTTCATACTGCCAAGTTTTAGTTATTTTTAACCCTTGTCTCCATCTATGCCTGTTTATTTTATAGAGCTCTATGCTAATCTTAAAAAGTCACTAAAGGTTGTGCACTGGAACTGGAATTTTCAAAGGCACCTAAGGGAGTTTTTGATTGAAATTGGCTCCTTTGAAAATACCAGTTTGATGCACAATATTAAGAACTTGTTTGGATTTGGTTCCCTAAGTCTCTTTGGCTCCATTTGAAAATTCCAGCCTCAAAAGTCAGGGATGCAAAAAATGTAGTCTCCTTATTTTCCTGTAAAGTAGTTTGCTTTTTGAATCCATGGAAACAACATGAATAATTCTGAAGTAACCCTAACAATTCTCATTGCAAATGTCTAATCAGAATGTAATGAAATACATTTTTCAGTAAAAAGTGAACACGAATAACAAACAAGAAATATTTATTTAGAGCTACATCTTGTGAGAAAGCATGATTGGGATAATGAGAGAAATCAGGAAAACTAAACATTTCCTTTAACATTTTAGTGCTTTGGTGTTTCTTGATATACACGCAAATCATACTCTCATTGCATCTGAAATCCTCTCCACACCATGAATCTGCATGAGCCAGAAGAAGCAATAGATTGGTCATATTTCCCAGGAGAACTGTACAAAGAGAGAAAAAATAGTAGATTACTGGGAAAAACCTGGGAGATCTATAATCCTTGATTTATATTGGTTATAATTTCCATGCTAATTTCCTAAATTGGTCTGAATTGGACCAAAAAACTTCCCTTAAGGGATATGGGTATACATTAAAATGATATTAGTGAAACAGATTTCATGTTCTATTTTTAAAATGTATTTACTTCAAACTGAATCCTTCTTTCTTAGCAATATGAATAGCTAATTGCTGGAGCTCTTACATTTTTTCCTTATATGAGCAAATCGTTACATTTGTTTACTAAATGGTAAATCAAATGTATAATGCCATGGTGCTTAATACAAACAATATGCAATGCTACTTTTAACAGCATAGAATCTATAGCAAACTGCCACTTCCTGTTTTTAGGTATATAAAACGGGTATTATTTTGTCTTTTACACTGGTATAGATCGGGGTCAGCAACCTTTCAGAAGTGGTGTGCCGAGTCTTCATTTATTAACTCTAATTTAAGGTTTCGCGTGCTTGTAATGCATTTTAATGTTTTTAGAAGGTCTCTTTCTATAAGTCTATAGTATACAACTAAACTATTGTTGTATATAAAGTAAACAAGGTTTTAAAAATGTTTAAGAAGCTTCATTTAAAATTAAAATGCAGAGCCCCCCAGATCGGTGGCCAGGACCTGAGCAGTGTGAGTGCCACTGAAGATCAGCTCGCGTGCCGCCTTTGGCACACATGCCATAGGTTGCCTACCCCTGGTGTAGATTCGCTCTTAAAAGGATGGTATCACAGTAAAACTCTCAAATCCTTGTCAACCTTAATTGTGTCCCTCTAAATATATTGTATTAGTGCTTATGAAGCAGGGTTAGTGTTTTATACTTTCAGAAGTCTCCATCCCACCAATTAAAACTCAAGTGTTAACTGTTCTCGTCAATTAGCTGGCAGCAGAGAGTCCCGTTCCAAAAGAGAGTGGTTTCTTTGCTGTTTTTCAGAGTTGTGATCTTTGAGGGAAGCTCTTGAATTCCAAAAATAATAACTACATTGTTTTATGTTTTACATTTAGGTTCCTTATTGGTTCCAAGACTGATGCTGAAAGGTAAGTAGTTCATATCTTTCTTTTTTTACAGCCCGAGTTTGTCCCTTTCAGCCATAATGTACCTTACTTTCATTACCATGGAGGTAATGGCATGTGACATGGATATTAAATAGAAACAGTCAAGATCTGCAACAAGACTAAAAATGTCGCACCTCTTGCACTTTACATTTGTGGGAAGGGTGGGGGAAAGAGAGTAACTCCACACACCTTGTCTCATTTTTCTGTTAAATTCTGAAGACCATACTGTGCCTTTGGATGAACCCATCAGCAGTAGCCTGGTGAGAGCATTCAAGAGAAGAATTTGGCCCTGAGACTTTGTACAAGTAAATTTGCTATCAAGTATAGCTTTAAAGAGAGTGGTTCTTTTGAACTTTAACTGTAGTGTCAAACTTCTTCTAGAAATCAGTTAAATATTTTTTATTCAGGCAATATTGATTTAGCATTGTGATAAGTATTCTGTCACTCCTAGAGCAAGAAGAAAAATAGTCCCCCCCAAATATATTTTAGCTATAGAAGGTTTATGGTTGTCTGCTGTGGTTCATTATAAAACATAAAGTAGACTTCTCCCATACTCAGTGGATTTCTCCAGACCAATGTTTCTCAACCTTTTCAGGTTGGTAACCCCTAATTCAAAGTCAAAAAATTTCACAGCCCCCTTACATTTATTATAAAAGTAGGAGTGAAAAATGTAACAATGATAAGCCTATATAATTTATTTGTGTTTCAAGAGACTGACTGAATACTTGACCTTGAGGGGTAAGGGTGTCATGGCAGTACTGGGGTGAGATTTTCTTTGCTTTAGGATGTAATGGGATTTTCAGTGGCTCACAACAGCCCTGATTGCCTTTGGTGACCTCACTGGGGATCGCAACCCACTGGTTGAGAAGCACTGCTCCACACGAGTGGATATTTTATTCTTCAAACTGATAGAAAAAATTAAAATATTGTGGTATCAGCTGTCTCTGTAAGGGAGTTTATATTTCTATACAGTGTTATTATGTTGCAGATCAATTTACTGAAGTTTAAAGTAAAACTGAATCACAATTCAAACCATTTTATCTAAGTGCTTGCAGTTTACATTTCAGAATAGTGAAACAGTAGTAAGTAGGCAAAGAAAATGTAGAATATAATAAAGTTAATCTACATCTCGAACAAACAGTGTAATGTTAAAAATAGTGCAAAATTGTTAATGCTTTTTCAAATCCTGTGCTGAAGTCTTTAGTGGTGTATTTCAGGGTAGTGAACCAATACCAGGAACTAGTTCAAAGTGAAGCTAAATGTCCAGTGAAGATGGTTCATAATTCAGGTGGATCAGTCAACCTAAGTCATCTTTCTCCGGGGAAGGAAATGGAAGTGAGTTTGCTCAATGTTTCTTTCTTACATTTACAATTGCTTATTGAGTAATTACAGTTCCCTAAAGGGACTCAAAGAACAAACATCTGTCTGAAGTTTTTAAACCTACTATTATTACAAGTCTGTAATGGAAGAGATTAGAGAAAAATGTTTTTCTGAGATTTTTTTTTTAAATGTTGGGTCTTTGAAATGCTATGTATAGTCAGTTTCAGTGATTTGCTATAGTCCATTTTTTCAGTTTATCTAGGTCTTTCATACAGCAGCAGAGCAGAGAAAAGCATTTTTAAAGACAGGAAAATACAGTTCTAAAACCAGTCTAAAAATTGGCAAGGGAACTTGGAGGCAGGCATAGTGCCTGAACTGTTAACTCCTCATAAAAATGGTTTGGAGTTTTTTTTATTAGATTTCAAAATGACAACATCCTTCTAAGGCAGGGGGTCAGCAACCTTTCAGAAGTGATGTGCCGAGTCTTTATTTATTCACTCTAATTTAAGGTTTCATGTGCCAGTAATAACATTTTAATGTTTTTCGAAGGTCTCTTTCTATAAGTCTATAATATATAACTAAACTTTTTGTATGTAAAGTAAATAAGGTTTTTAAAATGTTTAAGAAGCTTCATTTAAAATTAAATTAAAGTGTAGAGCCCCCTGAACCGCTGGCCAGGACCCGGGCAGTGTGAATGCCACTGAAAATCAGCTCACGTGCCACCTTTGGCGTGCTTCCCATAGGTTACCTACCCCTGTTCTAAGGGATATGTGCTCTTGGGGTGTATTCCTCTGTGCATGTCTGGCAGGAATTCCCATAGCTGAAAGTTTGGTGCTGATGGACCCATCAGGCTATGTGTTTTGTTATCTCTGCTGAGCATTTTAGATTGATCCCACTACTCTAGTTCTTTTTTTACTTCAGCTAGCATTTGCTGCTTTTTTGGTCCATTCCTCCTGGCTATCTATGTTCTCCCCTATGGCATCCCTTCTTTTTAAATAGATAAATAAAGCTGTCCAGTTTGTTAGCCATGAACTAAGTTCTGCCAGAGTCAGCAGAGTCATAGCAAGGAAGCAACAGATCACCTTCTTTTTTGACTATCTAATCCTCTGTGGATGGTAAAGCAGTTATCTTGAGTAGTGAAGAAAAGAGTTTGAAAAAGTAAAAATAAAAACTAAGTCTTTAGGGTTATCATCAACGGGCACTTAAAGGATTTTTAAAGAAAAAAATAGAAGCGCATAAAAGGAGAATGGTGTCTGTTTGCTTTTCAGAGCCATTAAAGACCACACAATTGTATACTCTGTAAAATACAAAGAGCTAAGCATCAGCTCTTAGCATGTGTGCCCAACTTGAAAAGAACTTCAAAGGAACCATAATTCAGCTAAGAAAACTTTTGAAATTACTCTTCTAACTTTTTGTAGTGTTGTGGTTAATTTTATTGTTAATTAGGTGTTTTTTCTAGGGCACTGAAGAAGGCTGACTTAATTTCCTCTGTCACAGTCTTTTGACTCCTTTGACAGGGAAGGAAAATATCAAGCACTAATTTTATTAAGAATAAGAAAAATAAATTTGCAAATAATAAATTGAGTTTTTGAAGTTGTATATCTGATATTGTCTTCTGTGTGTTTTGTCATCTGCCTGAACCTGAAAGCATAGACACTATGTTTATAATACTTCTTTTATTCTGAATTTATACTCCAGGCATGTAAATTAAATATTTGGCCTTTACCTGTAAATGTGTTTTCCCTGAAACAGATTGTCTGACAATCTGAATTAGTAGTTGCATGGATCTAGAGGCAATTACAGCCAACTTCTAGGTAGCCTGCCATTTGTAATTCAGGACTACACATTTGAATAGCTGTAAGGCAATACTTGAACTTTATTAATTCATCTTAAAAAATTCTGTTTGTAATTGGTAAAAACAAAAAGCAGAACACCTTCATTCTAAATATAATAGTGCAATCATCGCAAAACTTCCATCAGTTTCAGTGGAGCCAGGATTTCACCCAAGTATTTATATTCATGTTCTCATACTCTGATTCTGTACCCTGAATCCCGAGTGGGTCAGGACTGACAGATAAATTTATCGGTAAGACCAAGTTTTCCTTTCTCTCAAGAGTATGTCTGTCATTCTTCTATTCCTGGGATGTCATTAGCAATGAATTCAGGATAGGGAATGAAACAATATAATTCCCATTGTTTGTTTTATTTTAATTTTGCCAGCGGTTTGGAGGCCTCTTCTGACAAAAACTGCATCTGAAAAGGATCACAGATTGTGTTTCTAATGTCTCCCACAAAGGGAGACGACTTCCTGAAAATTGCTTTACTTTAGAATTCTAATAGTTACTTATTTCTAGCATGTATGATGTGATCTCAGATTGGACTAATATATCTTGAATTTCTGTTTCTTCTTAGCAGCCAGAGAGTCTATCAGGGTCCGTGCAGTCTTCAGTATTGGGGAAAGGTGTAAAACATCGACCTCCTCCCATCAAACTACCTTCAAGTTCAGGAAGTAGTTCTTCAGGTAAATACTTTTTAGCTTTTTATCGTCTCCCTCCTCCTGTCTGTTTCCCTTATTTTGAAGTGTGAGGTTTAACTACTTAATGTAATAACTTTAACTATAATGTAAAAACTTTACCTCTGTAGGTCATGGAGAGCGTTTTTCAAAGCTGATCTTACTGCTTTCTGATTAAACAGTATTGTTCAAGGATGTATATAATGGAAAATATTCTAACGTTCCTCCACAGAACCATAACGTCTGTTAATTGTGCTTTTTCAGGTAATATTTTTAGTCCACAGCAGTCAAGTGGCCACCTAAAATCCCCAACTCCTCCTCCTCCTTCTAAGCCTCCCAGTCTTTCTCGGAAACAGTCTATGGATCTTAGTCAAGTTAGCATGCTTTCTCCAGCTGCCATGTCTCCTGCGAGCTCTTCACAAAGTGAGTCACGAACTAAATTCTCCATTAAATCTTAGGCTTTTGCATAATGCTTCTTGAGATAAACTTAACCAGTGGAATAGTGAAACTTAAATGTACAGTGTACTCTAAATTGTATAAGTTGTGCAAAGCTTCAGGCAGGTCTCTTGTTGACTGTATGTATTTTATGTTTACTGTAATTGTGTTTGTTTTTCTGTATATATATATATGTATGCACCCTTTGTGTATACGTTTTTATACATTTTATGCGACCAGTATGATTCTCTTTTTTTAAAAAGCCTGATAGCTAATGTGACAATATAAGATTCCAAAGTGTGGTTCTTTCCTCCAGTGTAAAAATAACAGTATATGAGACCAATTTGCATTTACATAATTTAAGCAACTGATTCTTTTTAAATGTCATAGGAGCTGGTACAGTTGTATCTCTATGTATGTATATAACCTGATCAGTCCCAAGGTGGTGATACAATAAACTATGAGATGATTTTTTAAAACACTCCAACACTGTTTTACAAATCATTGCTGATTACTAAAGTGTAATAATGATTATTATAGCACCATAATGTAAGGTGTTAAAATGTAATTTTCTACAATGAGTGACATCTAAGTTTGATTTTTTTTAATTAAGGATGACAGGATTATTGTAATTATAGATCATAAACAATTTTTAAAATATGCGTCTTGAGGCCTTTCATGAACAGATTTGTACAGCAAAAGAAACCACAGCTATAGTTTTCCATTTTTTTAATGAATAATTGCACACTGAACATTTCCATATGCTGCACAGTGATATACTTTGTTTTTTGCATTAAATAGTTTAAAATCTTCTGGATAGCTCAAAAGGTGTAAATTTTTCTGCCTTCTTGTTTTGCACAAAGAAAAACATAAGAAAGATTTTGTAAATTTTCTAACAGTTCTATTCACACCTTTTTTATGTTGCTCGTATGGATTATGTAAATCTACTGCACACAGTTGTTACTGTAAGTAAAGCTCTGGTCACAGCTTTTGGACATTCACATTTCTTTCCTTTCTTTCTGCAGGACATGAAAGCTAAAAAAGAGAACACCTCAAGAGCTTTTGGGTTTTTTTACTTTTTCTGTTTTTTGTTTTTTCTATTGTTAAACTGTGCATACTGCATTCACAACAAATTTATCTATACATTCTACATTAAGCGGAAGGAATTACACAGTAACTTTTAAAGATGCAGTATTATCTCCTGCAAAAAGCATTTACTTTATTTTCTCTTTTGGGATTTGACTGAAATCTGGCAAATACAGTTATCGATATCTATTTGATAGAATTTAGATGGTTACCTTTGACCCCATTTGATCACTGAAGCTGTTATCTGTTGTTTGTTGAATCTGTTGTTTTCCATATGTTTTAGCATGATGCTGTTGTACAGACAGTACATACAACCTATGTATTTGACATTTTAGAACCAAAACCATTAACTGGGTTAAAATGGTCACTCAAAAAATTGTACTACATTGACTTAAAAATATTTCCAACAGAGTCATGATTTAGTGCACTATAAATTTTAAAAGGGCTTAATGGACGATACAAATTTATGTTTTGGTTAAAGAGTTAAGCATGGCAATGGGCTGGCTGTGTGATATACTGCATCTTTAATAATGAGCGAGTGCAGCAACACTCGTGTGTCATGTGTAGAAATTAACACTTGCAGTTTACTGCTTTAAAAAACTGGAACAAATTGTCAGTGCTAAATAAGATTCCATTAACCTTATTTTACAAAAGGACTGGCCTTTTATAACAAACTAGCACTTTTTATTTTTCTCAATGAGCAGGGTCTGGAACTCCTAAACCATCTACTCCTACTCCAACCAACACCCCTTCATCGACCCCACACCCTCCTGACGCTCAGAGCTCAACTCCTATTACCCCTTCTGCCACCCCTACTCCCCAAGATTCAGGCTTCACCCCTCAGCCCACTTTGTTAACCCCGTTTGCTCAGCAGCAAATGTCTCTGAGCCAGGCATTGCCTGTAATGACCATTCCTCTTTCCACCATGGTAACATCCATTACTACAGGAACCACCTCCACCCAGGTCATGGCAAACCCTGCAGGACTTAACTTCATCAATGTAGTGGGCTCTGTGTGGTAAGTTCACTTTATTTTAGTGGCTTCTTAACAACCTGCCTTATGTTGATTTACAGAAATGTTCAATATTCGTTAAGCCAGGTTTTATTCAAGATGTCCAATGGAAATGTATCGTTTCACCCTGTAATGGCATAATTCAGTTAATGCAGTTTTGGGAGGTGCTCAAACAGAAGAAACCCAGTATTTGAATGCTGATGAAGTTGAATGAGAACCACTGAACTGTGTACTTTCAGTTTGAAAGATGTATAGGGTTTAATTACACTAGTGCTTACCTAGCTACAAAAACTATGATAGCTCTTGAGATTTTGTTCTTACAATTTTTCCACTTGAATGTTATCTTTTTATTAATCATTATGAGAGGAGATGGAATATGCAAACCATTCCAAATTAAAAATAATTAGACAAAATTCTGTGTAAAAGCCCCTGTGAGTGAAACACTGTGTGTAAAATTTTTATAATAAGAACTTAAGAATGGCCATACTGGGTCAGACCAAAGGTCCATCTAGCCTACTATACTGTCTTCCGACAGTGCCCATGCCAGGTGCCCCAGAGGAAATGAAGAGAACAGGTAATCAGCAAGTGATCCATCCCCTGTCGCCCATTCCCAGCTTCTGGCAAACAAAGACTAGGGATACCATCTCTGCCCATCTTGGCTAATAGCCATTGATGGACCTATCCTCCATAAATTTATCTAGTTCTTTTTTGAACGCTGTTATAGTCTTGGCCTTCACAACATCCTCTGGCAAAGAGTTCAACAGGTTGACTGTGCGTTGTATAAAAAAATACTTCTTTTTGTTTGTTTTAAATCTGTTGCCTATTAAATGGAACATCAGTGAATTTGATTTATGAGTACTTAACTTTATTAAGCATTTTTACACTTATTCTGAGACTTAAATTTTATTCTGTATTTTTTAAAAGCACTTCTGCCAACAGTGGAATTTATTCTGTTATAACCAAGGTAGATTTCTATTAACCTAAAGTAGCTTTCGCTGTCTGCTGTGTAAAACACAGAGTGCACCCTAACCATGTCAGATGTGTGAATTACTCATATGAACTCTCCAGCAGCAACTCATCACTCCAAATCCATTAAACAAATTTTTTCAACTTGCTGAAGGAAAACATGAGCCTGCTCTCCAGCTTTTATGTCCTGTCAGAGCTGCTGTATTTAAAGTTGTGTTAGTCTTTGTATTTGGAAACACTGCAGGCTTAGAATAAAAGAACCTGTACACTTTATTCTTCCCGTGATCATTGATATCACAGTGAGTTCTGTGCACAGAACAAGGGTAGGATATGGACCTATATATTCCAAATCCTAGGTACTTTATGATACTCCTTTATGTGTTTTTCTAAATGTCCGGGTTGTGGAGAACACATAGCACGTTTCACACTCAGCTGTAACGTTCATTTAATGTTAGTTTGTGATGAATTAATCAATAGGGTGACTATAAATGTTGTTCTGATCAGTCACCTTAAATATAACCTCATTTAGAGTGAACTGTTGATTGTGTTGTCAAAGACTGGAAGGCAAAATTCTAGTTGTTCACACACATTTGTACCACTTGGATTTAATGTGTTTTCTTTCCTCTTCTACAGTGGAGCACAGACATTGATGAGTGGCTCAAACCCTATGCTGGGGTGTAATACTGGTGCCATAACCCCTGCAGGTATAAATCTGAGTGGCATTTTACCATCAGGAGGTCTGGTGCCAAGTGCACTGCCAGCTGCAATGCAGTCTGCCTCTCAAGCAGGTTAGTATGAATCGGCTAAAAAGCTGTCATGAGCAACATTCTGATCAGGTTAAATAGCAAAAGCCCTTTAACCACAGTGGGCAGAAGAGTTCAACAAGAATTTCTCTGCACCAATGAATGGGTAGTGTGTACATTCAGGCTTGAATCCACAAAGGGACTTAGGCATTGCAACACTCAGGTGCCTAGCAAATCACAAGAACAACATTGAACATCCACAAGGCCTAAGTTAGGCACCTAGACTCCCTATGCAATGAAGGGGGAAAATAAGTGCCTAAGAATGGGATCCACAAAAGCCAGCATACTAGATGGGAAGCTGCCTAACTAGCCAATGGGAGAGTCTGATGAGAGGAGTTTGTCTTAAACCCCTCCCTGGAGGGGAGAAGAGGTGGTAGCCCAGTGGAGATAACACTCATCCAGAATGTGGGAGACCCAGGTTCCATTCCCATCCCAACTGATGGGGAGAAGGGATTTGAAGAGGGGGTCTTCCATGTCTTTAACCACTAGGCTTTGGGACGTTCTGCTATGAGTCTGCCTTAGTCTCTCCTGTCAAAGCTGTTTCACTGTGGATAAATAATTATAGAGTCATTGGAGCATGGGGACTGGACCCAGGGTTAGCCACCACCTGGGTAAGTGTGCTATCTGCCAGGCAGTAGAGTCATTCTCTGGCCCAGTGACTATTTATCCAAAGTGAACAGCCTCAACTGGAGAGACTGAGGGTGAGCCCACATCAGAATAACACAGTTCTCTGGTTAGAGCACTCTCCTGAGAGGTGGGAAACCTGTGTTCAAATCTTTTCTAGCCCTCAGGCAGAGAGGAGAATGAACCCAGGTCTCCCACATCCCAGGTGAGTGCTGTAACCACTGTGCTAGAAGTTATAAGTGAGGTGGCCCTGCCACTTCTGGATTCTGAATGGAGCCTGATCCGGCAGGTGTGTTCTGAGTATGTTTGGATCAGGCCCAAAGGCAAGATAGGCATTTGCTTGCCTCTCTTTTCCTGGTTTGCAGATCACACTGGGGCAGAGGTGTGCAACATATGTGAGGTCTGCATGACGAGAGGCAGAAACTTAGATGCCTAGGCAACTTTTACGTTTAGATGGCAGCTGACAGGGGCTGGTGTTGTAGATTGCAGTGGCACCTAAATCTGAGCTGCTGGCACCTAAATTCCTTCTAGGATGTAGGCCTCACTGAATTTGGGGATAATCTCTACATTCGTAGTCCCTAGGTCAGCTGAGGTTGAGTGTGTCTGAAGCAGTTATCTTAAGGGACTAGGTTAGGGTTGCCACCTTTCTACTCGCACAAAACCGAACACTCTTGCCCTGCCCCTCATCCGAGGCCCCACTCTTTCTTCACTCACTCCATCCCTCCCCCTCCCCCCCCCGCATCGCTTGCTTTCCCCACCCTTAGTCACTCACTCATTTTCACCGGGCTGGCTCCAGGGGTTGGGGTGCGGAAGGAGTGAGGTCTCTGGCTGGGGCTGCAGGCTCCAGGGTGGGGCCAGCAGGAGGTCAGACTAGATGATCATAATGGTCCCTTCTGACCTTAAAGTCTATGAGTCTATGAGGAGTTCAGGGCGCGGGAGAGGGCTCCAGACTAGTGCAGGGGGATGTGAGGGCTCTGACTGGGGGTGCAGGTTCTGAGGTGGGGCTGGGGATAAGGGGTTTGTGGTGTAGGAGGGTGCTCCAGGCTGGGATGAAGAGTTTGGAGTATGGGAGGGAGATCAGGGCAGGAGGTTGGGGCGCCGGGGGGTGAGGGCTCTGGGTGGGGGTGTAGGGGCTGGTGAGGAGGGGTTAAGGGTACAGGAGGGTGCTCTGGGCTGGGATTGAGGGGTACAAAGGGCGGGAGGGGGTTCAGGGCTGGGACAGGGGGTTGGGGCACAGGAGGGGGTGCAGCTTCGGGCATTGCTTACCTCAGGAGGCTCCCGGAAGCAGCGGAATATCCCCTCTCCGGCTCCTACACTGAGGCATGGCCAGGCAGCTTTGCGTGCTGCCCGTCCTAAGGCACCGCCCTCGCAGCTCCCATTCGCGGTTCCTGGCTAGTAGGCGCTGCGGAGCTGGTGCTTGGAGTGGGGGAAGTGTGTGGAGCCCCTGGCTGCCTCTACACCTAGGAGCCCTGAGCGGGGACATGCTGCTGCTTCCAGGAGCTGCGCGGAGCTACAGCAGGCAGGAAGCCTGCCTTAGCCCCGTGGTGCTGACTGGTGTCACCAGGGTCCCTTTTTGACCGGGCGTTCCAGTCAAAAACCGAACACCTAGCAACCCTAGGCTAGGTTAGGAAGATGCATTATATATCTGGTTATACATTTGGATCACCCAGCGGGGGAATTTCTGAGGTAGGTTACGTTGCAAGTTCAAAAGTGACTATGGCAATCATCACTACTAGAAGAAAAGTAAAATATGAAAACATCCCAGAATTTAGGAAGAGGACCCACACTTTAGTGCTTCAGGCCCTTATTCTTTTACTAGACTGTGTTTTAATTTAAGTATGTTTTTAGCTTCTTACCTGCCATAAAATATTACCGTAGAAATCAATATGCTTCAACATTCATAAATGAGAAGTGTTTAAGTTCTTAGGCTCCAACCTTTTTGAAAACAGGACAGAAAAACACCTAATGTTTGTTAGATGTTTATCCTCTCAGAAATGCTTTTGGACTTGGAGATTTTCAAAAAAAGCCATTATAATTTGCAGCATTTCAATATTTTCCTTTCTCTAATGCAGCTATCAGTAACTGCTGTTTCATTGGGATTCCAGACATGTCCGTGTTTGGGATGCAAACTGTAATGTATTTTAAAAATAGAGGAAGAACTACAGAACATCTGGGAGGATGCTCTCTGCATACTTTATCTTGTCCAAACACAGTAGTAGTATTTGCAGTGTACCATGTTTAATACTGATAGAACTTCCTTTCTAATCAATCTGTTCCCCTGAGCTGCGTCTGTATAATCGTGCAATTTACAGCTCTACAGAGAAAATACAATATTCTGTTTAAGTGTAAAACTTAACCTTGCCATGCTGCAAGCTTGGAGTATTTAGAAATAATCCCATTGGCATGGTGTGATGTGATGTATTTGATTTGATGATGTGCATCTAACTAAGTAATGGTTGCCTACTTTTAATTAACAGGCAGCCCTTTTGGTTTAAAAAATGCTTCAGGTCTTCGACCCTTAAATCTACTACAGGTAATTAATGTATTTGGACACATTAATAATTGTTTGCATAATTCTATATGGATGTGTTGATTAGTGCTTTTGGTCACGTAGACCTCCAGTTCCTTGGAGCCAGGTGTTCCGAGACATGCCACTTATTGTAAATGTTTCGTTTTATTATTTTAATTTGAATGCATAAGACAAGAAAAGGGCTATGCTAAGAGAATAGGTGCCTTAAAAGATAACTAAAATCAGTCTATAAAACAGCAAACCTGAGGCCATCCTTCCCCCACTAACAAATCAACCAGTCTTCAATGACATAAAATAAGCTGTAGAAATAGTGAAATTTTGAAACTTGAATTCAAGTGGCTAATTGCATAATAAAAAAATCCCATTTTTCAGCCTTTGCTTTTGCTTTCACTGAAAAGTAGTTTTCATTTTTAGTTACGATTGTTTGAAAACTGCAAAATTAACAGTGCAATAGAAATCCCCTGTAAATTAACCAGCATAGGTCTTAAGAAAGATGAACTATGCGTGTGCAGCTGGTTCACTAGTTGATACAAGGAACTTGCAGTCTCTACTATCGGAAATAGAAAGCTATGCAACACAAATAGTTCCAGACAAGGAGTTTACAAACTCTGAATAAACCTCTTTAATTTAAACAAAAAATAAAACCCAAGGAGGAAAATTGTTGATTGCATCTGAGCTCTGATCAAATGCAGGGCGGGGTGGGGGGCAGCTGTCTGGTCCAGCACAAGTTAGAGCTGCAGAGGGGCAGCTCTAAATTACACCAGTGGTGCAAGATCCTTCAGGAACCTTAGAGTAGGATTGATCCCCCATGCTGCTTTCCTGTACTCCCTGCTGCCCAGGAGCATGGGGTGTGGGTCGCACAGGAGACAGCTGTGTCAGAGGAGAGTTCCTCTGCCTAGGAGGGAATTCTCCACTGACTGTAGTCAGCTGTTTTAAGTCCACTTTGTGCCACTTATACAGAATATAGTGGATTTAGTAGACATGGGGATGTGCCACTGGGAAATGAAATGTAAGAGTCAGGTTGCACAGGTTGCAATTAAGAGTCATGTTGCACAGTTAAACTCAATGCAGTTCACAAATGCACAAGTCAAATTTATATCTGTATATGGACTCTGGTTAAATGTGCAGCTTGCTATCACACTGTTTGTTTTAAAATATATATTAGAAACCATGGAGGATTTTGTATGCTAATTTAACTTTGCTGTTGGAATCTTAACTTTTTTACATTTCTTGTCTTCCTTGAGAGTTTAATTGTTTAACCTTCATATTGCAGTAACAGTTTTTGGTATGTGTGTGTGATTATGAAGGTATTAGTGAAATGCTTGTATTTACATTACACCTAAGGCTGTCATTTCAGGCTATGCTCTTGAAGCTCCTCTCTCTTACACTGTTATAAATCAAGAATAATTCAGCTGAAATCAGTGCAGTTGGTAAAACTGATGTAAGCAAGAGGAAACAGGCCCCATATTTAATTAATATCTGTTGCATCAGATTCTCCACAATTTACTACTAGGAAGCCTTCATCCAAATAAAATAAAATGGTTTAAACATGGAATTAATGAAGTATTCTGATGTTACAGGTATCCATTAACCTACATTTTTATTAGCGATGTGTAAAATCTGCACAATTGTATTTCAAAAGAACAATGATAATAATATACTTTTCTCCCTAGGAATGTAGGGCTACAACTTATGCAGACTCTATTTCTGAAAAATGAAGCCTTTTCAAAAACAGCCGCATTTTTAAAGTATCTGCAAGAAGTAATTTAATATCTAGATCTTTATTTGTGCTCATCCCCGGAGAATGGCAGGCTCATGAATGTGATTGAATTATGTCTTTTGTTTTTAATCTGAAACAGCTTCCTGGTGGTTCACTTATTTTCAACCCACTTCAGCAGCAACAGCAGCAGCAGCAGCTCTCACAGTTCTCTCCACAGCAGCAGTCCCAGCAGCCTGCAACCTCTAGTCCGCAGCAACAGGGAGAACAGGTGTGCCAGTTACCCTCAGTAAGAGTTCAGAAATACATTGGAAAACTGTTGAGCCGCATAGTTTACTCACAAATGATTATACCAGGGTTTCTCAAACAGGGGTCGCTGCTTCTGTAGGGAAAGCCCCTGGTGGGCCGGGCCGGTTTGTTTACCTGCCCCGTCCGCAGGTCCGGCTGATCGCGGCTCCCACTGGCCCCGGATCGCTGCTCCAGGCCATTGGGAGCTGCTGGAAGCGGCGCGGGCCAAGGGACTTACTGGCCGCCACTTCCAGCAACTCCCATTGGCCCGGAGCAGCGATCCGCGGCCAGTGGGAGCCGCGATCGGCCGGACCTGCGGACGGAGCAGGTAAACACACCGGCCCGGCCCGCCAGGGGTTTCCCTACAGAAGCGGCGACCCCTGTTTGGGAAACCCTGGATTATACCTTTCAGGTGGTGAATGGTTGATTGGAGTAGTTGTTTAAAGGAAGAGGAAATGAACAATTCTAGTTTACTAAATAGCGAGGATCTATTTTTGGATGGTAAAAGTCATTCATAATTTCTCCTTTTACAAGATCTAGGAATATAAAAATAAGTTGTGTTTCCCAGTTAGTCTACTGTCCTTTCAGCTCTGTAGTCATTCCAATACTGAAAAGACCATTATGGTTTGCTTCTAACAATTCCTCTATTGCTTAACTTTGTTTTAGTTAGCAAAGAACTGGCAAAGAGAGTGTAGCCCTCTGGTGGTTCATATTATGCCTTACACATTTACTAGAGGATGTCAGCTGCATAGGTTTGTATGAATTCGCTAGCCTTAAATTGAAATAAGCATTCATATAGTATAATGAAAGTGGAAAGACCCATTGCATTCTAAACTCCACTTTGACTCCCCTTTTAACTTTGTCAGAAACATTTCCTCTTTGGCCTAAAAATTGTTCGTTTCAGATCAGAAGAGAATTTTGTTTTTTAACATTCACATGCATGTCGGGTAAGCAGGCTTTTAGTTACAGAGTATTGGAAACTTAGCATTTTAAATAAACATAACTTTTTTTCTATGACTTAAAAAAGAGCTGATTTTAAGGTATCGGATTTCTCATCCATTTATTTCTCCATGAAGACAGGGCTAATAAAATCTTATTTAAAACTTTGTTTACTAAACATTTCATTGACAACTGACAGGTTGTTAGTTACTTGTGAGGAACGGGATCTCTGAATGTTGTAGAAATTTAGATATGTCTGAGAGTCCTTCAAAGGTTACAGGATCAGTTGGAAGATTGTAGCAGTTTTCTGTGTCAGTTACAATGCATGGATTAAATGGTATCTCTCCTTTTCTCCAGAACAACAAGTAAATGGGCCTTTACACAAAAGGTCTCAGTCAGGTTAAGGAGAAAGGAAGCCTCGTGAAGAGTGCAGTCACTTTGTTGCCACTGCTATACATAGGTTGTAGTTATAGCTGGCTCCTCTGTCCCTTTGCAGACTGGTGATTTTTTGACATGGCAGATAACCTGGCCTTGCACCATCCTGCACTAATGTGGACAGAAGCCATTCAGTAGGTGAGGGAAGAGTGTTCTTGCTCCTCCCTACACAGAACCACAGCACAGGAATTGCCATGCTGCATCAGAGTAGTGTTCCAGTTAGTCCACTGTCCCCATTCTTAGGGCATGGCTACACTTGCAGATGTAGAGCGCTGAGAGTTAAATCCGCCTTCGTAGAGCGCAGTAGGGAAAGCGCTGCAGTCTGTCCACACTGACAGCTTCAGCGCACTGGTGTGGCCACATTTGCAGCGGCATTGGGAGCAGTGCATTATGGGCAGCTATCCCACCATGCAAGTGACTGCAACGTGCTTTTCAAATGGGGGATGGGGTGGAGTGTGACAGGGAATGTGTTGTGAGTACGTGGGGGGAGAGAGATTGGGTTTTTGGGGTGCTGAGAGTGTGTCAGCATGCTGTCCTGTAAGTTCAGACCCTCCTCTTCACCCCACTTCTCTCTCACTCACTCAAAGCAAACAGTAAATGTTTGCTTTTCTCGGCACTGATAAGCAGCCGGCTTCTCCGAAATGGAGCTTTGAAAGGGCATTTCCGCATTCCTGCAGCCAATTTCACAACAATGACAAGAGTAGCCACTTAAGGGGATTACGGGACGTTTCTGGAGGCTGATCACAGCGCAGTAACGCAACACTTCGTTCACACTGGCACCGCAGCGCTCCAGCGGGGGCGCGCAGCAAACATTCCATTCACCAAGGTGGAGTACCAGCAGCGCTGTAGCTGCGGAGTCAGAGCGCTCTATGTGCCTTGCCAGTGTGGACGGGGAGTGAGCTAGGGCGCCCGGGGCTGCTTTGTTGCGCTGTAACTCGCAAGTGTAGCCAAGCCTTAGTGACCAGTACCAGCTGCTTTAGAGGAATACACATGAAACCCGCTACTGTAGAATAACCGAAGTTTCTTCCTAACCCTGTCAGTCAGCGGTTGGCTTATGCCCTAGCCGTTTCAATTGAGTTGGGATTTTTGTGCTAGCGAAGGGTAGGGCTCCATTTGGCCCTAAAATTGTAGATTGTAATCTTGGATGATTGTAGACAGATGGAAAGCTGAGGCAGCAAGTACAATCACTGTGAAAGGCATTAATCTTTATAGATGATTTCTTTGTAAAAGTCTGCAACAGAGTTCAGCAGTTAACCTCAGTCCATTCTCATATGCCAAATCTCCTTCCCTTGGGGCATCTAGACCTTCCCCTAAATTGTATCTATCTGGTACAGTATTTAGTTCTCACCGTGCCCACAATGTGGCCAATTTGGGAAAGGAAAAGTACAGTCTGCTCTACTTTGTATCCCATCTGCCAGTGTAGTTACCAACTCCTTTCTAGTCTTCCTGCTGAGGCCAGAGGCCTCTTGAGTGTGCTAGTTAGTCTCTGCCTTCAGCCCAGATACCTAGTTCAGTTTGTCTTAAAATAATTTTATTTTGAATAGTATGGAAGAACCATCAGTAAAGTGGCTCCAGGGGTGAAAGTAACTTAAAAGACTTACCGGTACGCTGGAGTCCTGAGCGGGGCTGTGGCTGGGAGCTCCAGGGCCTTTAAATCACCCTGGATCTACCAACTGCAGAGGCGGCTGGGAGCCCCAGGGCTCAGGGGCGAATTAAAGGGCCCAGGGCTCCAGCCGCTGCGGAGCCCCAGGCCCTTTAAATCACCGCAGTAGCCCTGCCGCCGCAACTCCGGGGCGGTAGGGCTCGGGCTAAGGCCAGGGTAGGGAGCCCTAGGCCCTTTAAATCTCTGCCAGAACCTGGCTCCCGGGGCTCTGGTAGCTGAGGTCATGCGGGGATTTAAAGGGCCAGGTGCTTCCTGCAGCATCTGGCGCCCTGGGCCCTTTAAATCACTGCCAGAGAAGCCGGTCCAGTCCGGCACAGCGTACTGGCTCTTGCCGGTACGCCATACCGTACTGTACCGCCTTACTTTCACCTCTTGGTGGCTCTGAATACTACATAAAGTATTAGACTGACAAAAGCTCACTTACGAGGTAACAGGCCCCTCTGCCTTGAATGGTCCCTTACAATATGGGCTAACTACTTGTGCTAAACAATCTGTTCCACCATGGGTGTAGCTGTGATGCTGGGAGTACCTTTCCCAGACCTGAAGAAGAGCTCGGTGTGGCTTGAAAGCGTGTTTCTCTCACCTACAGAAATTGGTCCAATAAAAGATATTACCTTACCCAAATGCTCTTGTATGTGGTAACGGCAGTTTCCTGGAATCCCACATGGCAGAAAAGTTTTCCTACAGTGTCATCTCTGTTCACACAGGTCTTTAAGGGTGTTATGTGTGGTGGTGTGACAGCAGACCGCTGTAGATGTATTCTAAAGGCACTTGGAATCCAACCATCGAATCTCTTGTTATTGTTTGTAATTACTTTGTTCTTTGATCAGTAAGCCAATACTCTTAGGATTTCCTCGTACAGACACTGAACTATGAACTTAATTTTTTCAAGCATGTAAATTAATTGAGCTGAAATCTAAGTGCTTAGTGAAGAATTAATCAAAATAACACTTTTTATTCCATTATGCAAAATATACATACATTTATCACAAATTTCTGTAGGTTTTTGGTGAGAGGTTGGTACCATCATTTTATAGTATCCTCAGCATGTCCTAACCTTATAGCACTGTTTCTTTAGTACAGTGATTTTTAGCTGAATTCTTTCTCTGTTTTCTTTTCATGTGATTATTTAACATGGTTATCTTAAAGAAATCTTGCATAACTCATGACAATTTAGCAGCCCAGTCACAAGTTCTGCCTTCTTACAATTTTTTTTTTTTTTTGGCCTGGTGTGTTACAAGTCTGTTTGAATTATGTAAGATGTACTCAGACAATATTTTCATTCCATCTGTGTACTTAAAGAATTATGCATGTGGGTACTCGAGTATAGCGCATGATCCAGTACACATTGATTTCAACGGACATTTGATCAATCCCCTCATGATCCAATCTGTGTAAGAAATGAATGGAGGTGGGGGGAGTTATTTTGTTCTTGAGTGAAGTTGTTGCTTTCACAATATTATTGGGGTGGGGTTTTTTAAGATAAAGGATGGCACAATCTGAAGATGTAAATATCTTCACTTTTTTTCCCTGAAGTTTCGGGTCTATAGTGATTAGTATTCTTGCCTGTGGACCACCATTTCAGGTGCAACACAGATTCTTGTGGAATTAGGAGATGAAGTATCACCTGATTGGATCTAAACTATAGTTATTACTACTAGGTTGCCTGTGGTGCCGCCAGAGATGCCATGGGACTTCTGTTAAAGAACAGAGATAATTCTAATGTCCTGGAAAACATTCCCTATCTATGTAAAACAGGTTATAAAATCCAAAATTATAGAAGAGCTTATAGTATACTATAAATTATAGTGTAGAGCACATAATGGCTGCTCTACATATCTGAATAGTCACGCCATTACCTGTATTTAACACTATAAAAAGCAGAATGCATTTTTAAAAGAGAAATAAAAGCAATACTCGTATCTTTTCATGTTGATTTTTTGAATTTATTCATTCAATGGCACAAAAGTTCCACAATTAAGTATCAAACTTCTCATTTTTGCCAGAGTGCTGAGCAATGTCCAGCCAATCAAGACCAAGCCTTATCTGCCCAGCAAGCTGCTGTTATTAACCTGACTGGAGTAGGGAGCTTTATGCAACCTCAAGCAGCAGGTATGTGTTGGCAGAGTTTCCTTCTGTTTTTTTTAGTGACATTGATAAATTTCATACTGGAATGAAGTTTGGTGTTTAATATAAGCCTTCCCCTTACTCTAATTAAAGCAAATCACATACCAAGTTATCATGACAGTGTGTGGATTACATAAAAGATGCTACACTTAATTTGACTTGCAAATTAAAAGCATGCACTTTCCTACTTCTTTGTCTTGTGAATGGTAGTTTCATAAACTGAATAGTCTCTAAATCACATGGAACAATTCCTGCCAAAACTGTACAAAGCTTCCATACCAAACTTCATTAAGGAGTATTTCTTTAAACTGTCTGCTTTAAAGTCCAGTATGAGAAATTTGTTTCATGTCCACAAGCTCTTCATAATCTAATTGCATGTTCCAACTAACAGTGTCTATACAGTGTATACTTTATTCTGCACTGTTTCTGATTTTACTCTTGAGATTAATTCTACTGATTCCCTTTCTGTTACACTCTATTCCTATGTCTTCCTTTCCTAACTCTGACAACCTCCACCCAACCTCTTTGACCTGCCTGCTTTCCCCTTCTCCTTTTCGTAGTGTTGTCTCAGCTTGGCTCTGCCGTGAACAGACGTGGGCAAAGCCTTCCTCAGCAGAGACTCCAGCTCTCCTCTGCCTTACAGCAGCAACAACAACAAGCCTTGCAGCAGCAGCAGCAACAGATACAAGTAATCCAGCAACTTCGCTCTGATTGCATAAAAAAATACAATTCTCAGCTCCAAAAACAAAAATGCTGCCCTTTAGCCTTTTACTAATACCATATGGAATTTTAAAAATGCTGCAGTGTGGCAAACTAAACTGAGAGATCCGATTCCTCTTGTTCTATCAACTTGGAGCACTGAATTTATTTTTATACATTAAAGCCATCCACTTTCCTGATTTGACAACATTCAAGGAGTGCTTGTGGCACGTTACTAAATAAGCTTGGCCAGGTGCCATTAGGATTTTGAAGCAACAGCATGTCGAGTGCCTAGTTAAATTCAAACACATTGCACAGCTACCGTTAATACATTAAGAAGGAAGCTCTGGCAAAGCGTTCTTTTAACATAGTAATGTTATCCATCCTGATATTTATATAGGGAGTACATCATTGCAATATTAGGACAAAAATATATTGCATGAATGAGGGAGACTTAAATAGAGAAATCATATTAAGTATTATGCTGAATATATCATCTGAACTAAAATGTTTACTGAAGTTGCTGAGTTACTGCAGTTACTGCGACAGACACAAAGGGCAAAGTTTAACTGTGAAATGTTAGAAACGCCCTCAGCAGGCTTCTGTGCCACTGGTGCTGCTTGACTGTACTCATTGTCCCACTATGTGGTATTCCTTTTTTATGCCATTTCAGTGCTTCCTCAGTTTAATTACCCCATCTTGTTCTTTCCTGTCATTCTTCCTGCGGTAAAAGGTAGCGTTAAATTTAATATAACAAGCTTTTTTTCCCTTTCCCTTCTCCCCCACGGCAGCAGTTGCGATTCTTGCAGCATCAAATGGCTATGGCAGCAGCAGCAGCACAAGCAGCTCAGCTACGACACCAGCAACGTTCAGGCAGCCAGTCCAAAAGTAAAAGGAAAAGAGGCTCACCGACCCCTCCGAAGTCCTGAGTCTTGGGGGGTTTATATTTTAAAAAAAATAAACGCAGAGGTGATTTTTAAAACTTGTCTTTTTTTAAAGAAAGCTCAAAATAAAATTTTTTTAAAAAATCAGTGTTTGAAATGGCTGATGGGAAAATGAATTTTTGAAGTAATGCTGATATGTATAAACTGTATCGGGAATCCAACTCTATGGAGAATAGGAATTTCATCTAACAAAAAGCTAGGGTTTGGTTTTTGCAAGTCACTTCATACTTTTAACAAGATGTTTACCTTGTATTTTTTACCATTCAGCAGCACTGTACATAGTATAAGGGTGATACATTTTAGAAAGATGAACTTTGTAAATGTAGTATTGATATCTGTTTATTTAGTATAAAAGGTTGGTGAACACTCTAACAAATACAGTTTTTACAAATCCATTTTGAAGAGCCCTTGCCTTACGTTTATTTTGGTTTTATACTTTTTATCACTTTATCTATCAGCTTCTTCACTTCTTTGTGTCTTGTAACGGCCCGGGTGATACAGTCTTGAAGTTTTGCTGCTGCTAGGCCACTTCCACCTAAAAAAGAGGGGGGAACCCCCCCCCCCCAAAAAAATTGAAAGTAATAGCTTGGTTTTCCAGTTTGTTTTCTTTAAAATGTTTATCAAATGGAAGCATTAAAACCTTTCAGTCCTGGGGGTTACATTACTGTTTAAGAATCAGGGTGGTCTAATTTGCAATTCTCCGTAAGAAAATTGTTTTACTTTAAATATCAAATCTTACTAGCACAACAGAAGACCTAGGTTCAAGAGCCCACCTCTACAGCAAGTCTGGCTAACCACGTCATGAAGACAGTTTATGCAAGGAAAAGGTTATTTCTTGCAGCAGCCACACCAGCTCTTGCAAAATGCAATACTGTAGATTATTTTTAAGAAGACTGCAGTATTAACATTCATTTAAGAAATAGTTCAACTAAGAGTGAAGAAAAACATTACTTGTTTTGAGAGCACTGTCGGACACAGGTAAGGTATTAAGAGGGCACTACATGCTAAAGGCCAATAATGTTACTGTGCAGCATGTACTACTGAAATAACAGCCATCTGTAGGTAGAATTTGATTCCAACTGTTTAATTTTAAATGTGTTGCCTGTCAAATTAACTTATAGTAATTTTGCAAAGTACCTGGCTTATGAACAGAACATAGTTTGCCTTCTTCATCCATTACAATGGTTACAGTTCCAGTTGCCAGGTCCTCCTCTTCTGCCGTCGGATCAACAATGAGTATTGTGCTTTAAAATAAAAGAATCCAGAGGTGGCTGAGATGTTTGTCTACAAGTTACTGGACCTTCACATACAAAACAGTCAGCTAGGAAAAGGTTAATCTAAGATGAATTTGTCCAGGGTCATTTCGGCTAACTTTTTTAAAGGTTTTATTTATAGTGAGTATTTTTTTAGCTGAATATAGCACTTCTGGAAGCATTCTATAAACATCCACTGTTCTGTCATCAGGATGCCCTAATTTAAAGAACATGGGGAGAAGCAAACCCTTACTGAACTTCAATGTTGAACTCAATTGGATGTTTGAAGGTTTGTAAACAGAATTAAAATTTAAATGTAGAGGTTTTAAAAATGTGTGCCCTCATCAGGAAACTACAATTTGCAGCACTAAAACAGCTACTACAGTAACACTCAGACAGTAAAACAAATCTTTTAAAACTGACTACATGCTGTAAGATTGTTTACTGTTAACAGAAAACTAAGTGAAAACACCATTATTTCCGTTTGCTGTAGATGTACTTATAAAACCCATTTCTGTTATTTGCATGTATATTTATTTTTAGTGAACCCTTTGAAAGAGAATCAAGGACAGTATTTTGATCTACTACACTGTTCAATCAAGGAAGCAATCAAAAATATTACCCCTGCGATGAAGGCTATTGATTTCTCAAGACCCAAAATTAGTTTTTTCCACAGCAAATAATGCAACATTCATAATATTTAAAGGGAAAATTGACTAAATATCGTTTATTCCACAATAAAAATTGTTGGAACCATTTAATAATATCAAATAGTTTAGTCCTTCAGAAACCTGTACTACAATGGACAGATACAGAGCCAAATAATAAACGTTCATAAAGGAGTCAATGGGACAGGATGACAAAGACCTCAACTTTTACTAAAACCCTTAAACACGCACAGTTTCTCTCAGAAATCGTGGTCATTGTATACAGCCTTATCCATATCTTAGTATAACCTTTTTGAACGTGCAAAATGTTTATAAATAACAGTGCAAATTATTATTGGGAATGTTTGATGTGAATTCCCAATTCCACACTGTTCAAAAAAAGTCTATTTTAAAGTCCAGGTAATTAAATTTGATCTACTGAATATAGTGACACTCTGCCAAGGGAATGCATTTATCCTACATGTTACTTGCAACTCAGTTTTAGAAAGTGGGGAGGTCTCTGATTTGGTAATGCCTTTCATATGATCTGCAGCATAAAAAGTGGGCAGTTGCCTCAACTTTCACGAAGTAGTGAACAGAACAACTCGATCTCAGTACATAACCCCCCAGCCCAGGGTACCCGCTCCTTCCCTCCCTCCCCACCCCAGGTTACTGATAAAGGAAACCTGCAAAAAACATTTTCTTGTTCTACATGAGACAATTTCAGTGAAGGGAAGGAAGCAGGTTCTTTCATTGTTCATTTTTCCAGTGCCACTTTTCCAGTTGCTGATTGATGTTTTTGTGCCATAGGCACACACTCCTACGTGTTACTACTGCTTTGCACACACTGCCGTTCATCCAAAGAGTTCTTACTGTTTAGGTATTTGTATACCATGTTTTCCAATCCTCTCTCCCACATTAATGATATTAAAGAGCTGCCTGTAAATACTTTTGAGAGGACAAACAGAAAGATATCTTCCTCTTGACTGTGGCTATTGAAAAGAGCTGCAGCATACTATCAGCACTGCTCTGCAGCTAGTTTTAGAACCTCTTAGCTGGCAGTTATTATACTTAGAAGCTTACACACTTCCATTTTACTATTGACAAAAAGATACTAGGGCCTGAAGTAACTGAAAACTGTCTACAAGCAATTTATAGCAGATGAATGAATCCCTGAAGAGTGAAACAGACTTTACATTTACCCTTTGGGAATTAACAGCCTCTGTAATTCTGGGCTTGCCAGAAATGTTATAGCCTGGGCTATAACAATTAGGAAGTGCTGGTGACAACAAAACTCTTCCGCTCAAGAGGCAAAGTCTGGCCTGGGGAACCACTTGTACCTCAATCCTGCTATTTTAGTGGAAAAAACAAGAAAGATTTCAAGTAAGGAGCCTTTCAGATAGTTTTCAAAATAAAGAGCCTGACAACATGCAACCCTTTTAGGTCTAAGGATGTTAACTTGGAGAGTAATGACATTCCATCTATGTCAATCCCTGGATGAGTTCTTTACTTTCTGTTCTGAAACTGTTGTGAACTGTTGCTATGAGGTATTGAAAAATTGTCACCTTGTAGGCCAGAGGTATTTGCATTTCAGTAGTCGATGTAGTGATTTGTACATGTTAGTTAAGCTCTTTGGGATGAAAGGTATATAAATACAATAACATCATGAAGCTACACCTCTCAAGTACCTTTTAATATTAAAATACTTTCCATATGGCTAAGCTGTGAAATCTGGAGATCAAATCTGCTTCAGTTGCAGGGAAAAGTTTGGTAATATTAATTCTGATCTGGTGGTCATTTGTTCATATTATAAAACTATGTAACAGTTCAAAATAATCAGCCCTGAATTAGAGTAGCTGAAAAGTCTGGCTGATCCATGAGGTGCACTGACATAACTGCATGAGGATTTTGCCACAACAGCTTCTTGGCAACACTGTCAGTTTTTCACCAGTTTTTCACAATTTTTTTTAAACAAGTATACATTTTATCAGTTACCAACTTACTCGTCAAATACAGCAAACGATGTAGCAACTGGATGCTTTCTGATATTCAAAGGATTTGTCTGTTTTAAATCGACTTCTGCCAAACCTGTTTCTTCATTTATAGTAACTTTTGGCAACTGTACTGAAAGGGAAGAGGCTAATTAATTTTATGATATTAAACTGGCTGAAGATAATTTGGGCTTTATCCCCAAAGGAATACTTTATGAACTGTTCTGTTAACATCCACCCATTTCTATGGGACTGTGCAACTGCAATTCCTATTGACCGCAGGTCCCAAATCAGACAATATGGGACACTTGTTTTAAAAATAACAGATGCCACTCTTATCCTTTTTGAGCCCATTATTTTGTTCTGAGTCAGTCAAGTATAAACGATCAGTTGTAAAAAAAATACATTTGAAATTAAAAAAAAAAAAACACTCCATACTGGCACTTTCTACATTGCAAGTACATTATCTGTACAACATTGAACAAAAAAAATCCCACAATAGCATGTCTTTTCCCTATCACTACATCGCTTCTCTCTATTCCTCTGTGATCCTGCTTTTGTGATCTCTTCAGTGATAAATGTGAACAAGTCATAAATTCTAAATATTTTTCCTGTTTGCATCACACAAAATATAAGTGATTAAATAAAAACTTAGTTTTCTTACACTAAATAACACGAACAGGTAACACTTCACTTAGGTGTTGGTGTACTGAATATTACAATTTTGCTTATGATCAATAGTGGAGTGTCCAAACTTCTGGTACGCTGAAGGCAAATACCATTGCTCTGAAAAACTAAGGTATCTGGTGGAATGGCTAGCAGTCCTATAATAGATTAATACAATGTGCAAGAAGCATATGTAAGCAAGGTAGCCCACAACCTGATCAATAACATGTATACAAATCTATGACATCAATTTAGTGACATATTTCTTCTTTGTATTATTGCTTCAGTAGTTCAATAAAAAGATGGGGGTTTTAACTGCTGAAATATTCTGTTCTTGGGGAAATTAAAATCAGCAACAGACTGTTCACCATGATTCAGATTCCTACTAACACATTTATTCCATGAATGTAATGTGCTTAACAATTGTGTGTTATAGGACACTTACCATTCTTTAAAGCTGCTAACAAAGCAAATGTGCAGGCATCCAAAATGTTTCCATCATAGTCCAAGCATATGAAATCGCAGTATAGAACCCAAGCAAGCTAAGAAACAAAGTTTGCATGTGTGAGATCTGATATAGCCTTTGAACTGCCGGTATCACACTAATTCAGGTTACAGGCCAATGGTAATACACATTAAGCTAGAGAACCATCCTGATCCTTTAATAACAAATATGAATACATAGCCCTTGAACTACTCCCAACCCAATTCCCTAAGCATAGCACCAGATTATTAGGATTGATGTTGCTAAGAAGTGGCTGAGGAAGCAATTGTACCGAGTGGGCAGCAAAGAATATCACACACATTTATGCATTATGGTCATGTCAGAAAAAATCTTTTTTTTTAAAAGGAGTTATTTATGTGCAAATAGCAGTCTGTAGTCAGCCACTGTATTGTATTTTATCAACAAAAAGAATGTCTTCTACCGCCACTAAAAAAACATGGGTGAGAAATTCAATTAATATTTGGTATGTCAGAAAAAAGTATATATGGACTTTTTACACTTGAGCTATTAAACATAACTAGGGCCCTAAGAAAAATTCACGGTCCATTGTGGTCAATTTCAGGGCCATAGGATTTGAAAATTGGTAAATATCACGTTTTCAGATGTTTAAATCTGAAATTTCAGGGGGTTGTAACTGGGGGGGGGGGTCCCGACCCAAAAAAGAATTGGGGGGGGGAGCTCACAAGCCTGTTGTAGGGGGGTCATGGGATTGCCACCCTCACTTCTGTGCTGCCTTCAGAGCTGACCAGAGTGGGGATGAGAGAGTGCAGAGCTATCTGCAGCTGGGAGAGACCCAAGAGCAGCCCTGCAGGGAAAGAGCAAGTCCTATCCTCCCACTGCCCTGCCCAGACTAGCAGCTAGGAGCCCCCTTTGCTGGGGTGCTCCCAGCAGTACAGGGAAGATTGGATGCAACTCCATAAGCCTCCTCCAGCTGCAGGAACCTCTGGGGCCGCTGCCCAGTCCCAGGGTGTCCTGCAGCAAGGGGAGGCACCTGGAGATGGGTCTAGTCCCCCCCTCAGCAATGCAAGGATGGACAAGTCCTGTCCCTCCCCAGCCCAGCCGGAGCTAGAAGCCCCCTTTGCTGGAGTGATCCTAGGAACATGGGGACATTGGATTTCACGGGGAAGTTCTTATTTCATGGTCCATGACGTGTTTTTCACGGCCACGAAAACATAAGAGTCCACAAGCCAAATCCAGCTCGTCAGTCCTCCATGAGCATTGGATCTGCAGTTTGAAATAAAGTTTGCTGTCCACTAGTGTGAGCAGCAGTTAAACATGGCAAGAGGCATTGACAATTCAGTTTAAAAAGTAGGATAACAGAGAGAGGACTTCAATACAAAAATCTGAACTGAAGATGTGTGGATCAAAGCTGCAACATGGACCTCTTCTGTTCCCTATCCAAAATGCCTCCTTATTGTCAAAGGAAAAACAAAACACACACCTTGGAATTCAAGGAGGTCTTTGTCATTCCTCTAGGAAAAGTAAGTGATACTCAGGTTTAAAACTGGCTGGAGAATTGTAAGTATTTTTAACAAAACATATTTTTTTAAAATGAAAAACTGATTTTTTCCCCAAAAATTTTCATGAAAATTGTTCAGGTTTTCAATGAAAAGCAAAAAGCCAGGGTTCAACTTGACCAGCTTAGCATGTTTTAAACATCTACACTGCCTTGTCCAAACTGGAGTTTTAATTAACATTAGCTAACACCTTCTGACAACACACCTTTAAATCCTAGTCAAAACAAACTCCAAAGGGTGAACAGACCGTTGCGTGCAGCGAGCATGGCAGGCACACCACAGGGGTATCCTTTTCACCTCCCTGCAGCTTTGCTAAATTTGGCCATGTGACAGGGTGTATCAACACCGCTCTGGGCCAAGGGGGCTGACCAATCACTGTGGGCCCAGGAGACGATGCCTCCTTGCCCCTGCTGCGCATCCTCCAGGTGGAAGGGTCAGATAAAAGGAGGCAGCCCAGTTCAGTCGGGGCTGACTGAGGAAGAGGAAGGATGTTTGATGCACCAAGACCTTTGACTGCCAGGACCCTGGACCCAGATCAGCTGACGGTGGAGACTGATGGGAATGCAGAGCCGCTGCCAGCCGAGGAAATGCCTGAGATGGGCCTTATGGTAAGAAGTGACTGAGGGAATGTGTTAGAAGCCAATGCTTGAACCCGTAATAGGGAATTTACTGCTTCACAGGTTGGAACCCGGAGGAGTAGGGTGGGCCTGGGTTCCCCTGCTTCCCCCCTCCCACCTTGCACTTGCCATTAGGCATGGCTACCAGGCACTCCCAATATAAACCCAACTGCTATTGTTTGCCCCAGCCAGGAGGCTCAAGGGCTACAGACTGAGCGTTTGCTCTGCCCTCCCAGAGGGTCCAAGCCTCCCACTGCTCTGCCCCACCCCAGGGTCTACGGACTGCTTGGTTGCTCGGCCCCGCCAGGGGTCTTGAGTCCTCCGACCACAACTGTTTGACTCGACAGGGAATCCCGACGACCGTGTGATGGGGTGCACCAACCCTGCACTGACTCACCTGGGGCAGCCTTTTTGAAGCAACGTCCAGTGCTTCAAAAAGACAGTCAATTCCTAGTACAAAAGCAGGGAAGCCAAAGTAGTTGTATATGAACTCTGATGATAAACACAGGATTGCCATACTGGATCGGACCAGCGGTCCCCCAGCTTCAGTAGCCTGTCTCTGAGAGAGCTCAGCATCAGATGCTTCAAGGAAGGAACACAAATCTCACAGTGCACAGATGTAGGATAATCTGCCCCTTCTGACGATCTCATCCTAATCCCTAATATTTAGGGACTGGTTTAAACCCTCCAAAATTTGTTTTCTGCATTTGCTATTTTATCTCTGGACATTCGAGTTATCCATATCATCACCTGTTCCTTCTTTGAATCTTACTAAGCTCTTGCGTTTAAAGACACTGTGGCAATGAGTTCTTGAATCAAACACTACAAAGCAAGAATGTACTTAGCATTCTAGGAGTTGCATAAACAGCATAATGTTTTCAAAAATATAGTTGATACACCCATCGATATTGATTTCAGTAATCAGATCACGTAAGCCTTATACTTTGGATGTAACCCAAAGAGTGTGCAGGTACCAAAATTAACAAAAAACAAGAATAGTAGCCCAAAAGCCCAAGGATTTTCTTGAAACCTGCTAACAAATGATTATCCCCCTTCACTCTGAGACATTGGCATTAACACCAAACCCTTTCTTACCTTGCCATGTGCAATGCACAGATCTTCTTTCATTATTATTTCTGAACTAAAACAAAATGATACAGAAAATTAAGAAATAAAATTCTTCCCCATAATTGTGTTCATAACTGAACTGTAGTATAGTGGTTCTCACTTTTCAATCACATCTGCAATGAACTGGCTAGCTGCTTGAGCCTCTTCCCCGGGAGGTCCGGGACGAAATCTTGATGAACAGAGGGGTGGTAGATCCACATTAGGAACTAGAAATCAAAAATATTTAGTTATGAACTAAACAAAGAAAAAATACACAGTCTGTTATAATAATAAAAATAATAAAAATGTATACAGCAGTTTTATGTTCTTTCTTAGTACCATGCATCTCAAATGAAAGCCAACATCATGAATTGTTAACATTAATCAACATAGATGCAGACTTGATTAAAGTTCCCTGTAAACTGTGCAGCCACGCAGCTGCCTATTAAGCCCTGCTCAGGACTTAATCCCACCTTGTGCCTCTGCCTTGTGCTGCTGCTAGAAACCTTCAATCCCATAACTAGTGCTCCTTAGCTAACCTGTCACCTACCTCTAAAAAGGCCATCCCCATGTGTCATCTGCCTAAACTGGTTCTGTGCATTGTAATGCTATTATTTAATGTGATTTATTTGTTTTAAATGTTTACTGCATCGGATTCTTCCCACTCACTAAAAGCATTTAACTCAAATAACTAATGCTATTGTTTTTCTAAAAAAGGAGAAAACTGACATGGCTCTAAAACTTACCAATATATCCCTTATTAGTGGACTCTGCTGGGGGTTCTGCAAACTCCTGTAAAAGCAAAAACAACAACAAAACTCAGGGGGAAGAAAAAATTGTATCTACAAACTGGTTTGAAAAGACTTTTTAAAAGATGTTCAATATAATTTAGAAATCCTATTTCCATAAGGGCTCAAAGGTTTGTCTGGCCAAAATGCTTTTATAAACCAAGCTAGATTTTCCAGCTACTCTACTTATGATCATTTCTTCAATGAATTGCTTGTTGTTTTATGTTAGACTATTATAATTAGATTTTCCACAGCTATACTTATTAACATCTCCCTCAAGAGAAGAGGATTTGTTTCATTATCAATGATCACTGATCATCACAAAAACTAAATAATTAGTACACAAAAATAAGGTCTTTGTTTTCTTTAAGAAGAGCCAAACAAATCTTTACACAAATAATGCATGCACACACACACACTCTCTCTCTCTATTGTACCCTAATTCCTTTGTGCAATTCTACCTGTAATTTTCAATCCTCAAAATAACTCCTGTGAAAAAATGTACGTGTATTTGACAGGCATATTAATTTCGACTTAATAAATAGGGGTTTTATCAACTAAGTTAAATTAACTATTATTAAGGCTGCGAGTTTGTCATGAATTCCGTGACTTCGGCAGCAGCCACTGGCCTGCCTCCCCGGCCCTCCAGAGGCAGCAGGGGTTGTGGGGAGAGGCGCTCAGGGCTGGGGCATGGGAGGGGGTGAGTGCTCTGGGCAGCACTTACCTTGGGGGGGAGGGAGGGTTCCCCAGAAGCAGTGACATCCCTCAGCTCCTAGAGGGAGACGCGGCTAGGGAGCTCTGCACGCTGCCTCCACCTGCAGGCACTGCCCCCTGCAGCTTGCATTGGCCGCAGTTCCCAGCCAATGGGAGCTGTGGAGCCAGCGCTTGGGGAGGAGGCAGCATGCAGACCTGTCTGGCCTCACCTCCGCCTAGCAGCTGAGGGATGTCACCACTTCCAGGGAGCTGCAGAGTCGGGTAGGGAGCCTGCCAGCCCCGCCAACCTCCTCCCCCCCGCCCAGCACCAGCAGGGGTCCCAGTTCCCCTCCCCTGCACTCACAGCACCCCCCTCCCGGGCACCCGCGGCACCCGCCCAGACAACCCCAGAGCACTCACGGTGCCCCCCGGGCCACCCCCCGCCCCACCCCACCCCAGAGCACCCACGGCACCCCCAGGCTGCCCCCCTCCCCAAGATTTAGTCAGGTGTATATAGTAGAAGTCATGGACTGGTCACGGGCCGTGAATTTTTGTTTACTGCCTGTGACCTGTTCATGACTTTTACTAAAAATACTCATGACTAAAACATAGTCTTAACTATTATTTCTCAGTCTCTAAAAAAAGTAAACGTACTGCTTTAATGCCACAAATTACAGTAGTATTTCCCAACTTCACCAGGGCAGAGCCATCTGCAGTAGTAATTGAACCTGAAAAGAGAAAGTGTATAATAAAATCTCAGTCTGCTCCCTCAGAAAGCTCTTTAACACAATATCCATCTTCACATTGACAGTTACCAGTTTTAGCTTCCATACCACTCACTTAGATTGAATGACATAGTATATGGTGTGTTTTAAATGTTTGGAAATTCCAAGGGTGAGTGGAATACCAGAGATTCAAAGTACTGGATTACCCAGAACTTTTCAAATCTAATACGAAGACTTTTTTTATGCTGCTTTTCTACTTGATTCTGTGAGAAACCATAATATCCTCACAGACTGCTGAATTTATATTATACATTAAAATGCACATACCAGCATTTTCCCCTATCTTGACTGTTTTACAGACAAGGTTACCTTGTATTTCCCCTCTGGTCCAGTTCCCTATCACCTAAATCCCTTCCAGTTTTGTGAGGCAAAACGAAGATCTTTCAGCAGTCTGCTAGTGAAGTTATTAGGGCTATTCTTATGAGGAAGGACATTTGTCTAAGTAAGGGGTTGCAAGATCTGTTAGTTTAGCACTGCTGATTTGTTTTCCATTCCCTGCCTTATCTAATCTTATGGGGAAACTGCTGTAGCCTGGATGTTATAAAAAATCTGATGACGTACTTATTAAAAAAAAAAGCACTTTCCATTCCAGCTGATGTTAGGACATCAGAGAAAAGTGATGAACAGAGCAGACTCAGCAGTATAGGAGTTGCATATATAGCAGGGAGACTAGAGGAGGACTGGAAGGAGAACCACAGAGAAGAACTGGGTGAGAGAGCAAATTCATGAAAGGAGGGACAGAAGGTAGGGGAGCACCCTCCAAAGGAGGTGTAACGAATAAAGGAGAAAGTAGGTAGAAGTGTGTAAGCCATTATGGAAACAGAGCAGGTAGAGAAGTGGACAGAGTGCATGCACACATGCGCATCCAACATGGATTAAAAATAAAGAGAAAGTAAGTGAAAGAGACCATAGGGGTGAAGCCAGATGGCCAGAAAGGAGAAACTGGCAATTTTGCTAAATGATACAATTTGATTTCCACCATCGGGGAACCACAATTTGCTTTAAGCACTACGATTTGGCAGGAGGGACATATTGTGGGGCTTAATTTGCTTTTTGCCAAAGCAAAGTGCAAACTTCTCACTACATGGAAAGAATGGGAAATGCACCACTAAATAAATATATTTTTAGACTTGTCACTTGTTAATTATTTAAGAAGCAAGACAACAGATCCGGTGTAAAAATACATAATGATGGAATGTCCTATTTGGTTTTTAGCACTTACCTAGCAAAAGCTTCAGTTCACCTTGCAAAAAGTAAGGGCTTTTTCTTTTTTTTGGCTAAACTTATTTTTGAATGGTTATATATACAGAAATTATATTTAATCATGTTTTTAATTCACTAATGCATTTTTTATATTTCTATTTTAATTAGCAGGTTCTGAAGGATTCATTTTTTCTAAATTAGGAATAGTCAAAACTTTATTAGATGAAAATTTACCTTTATGCCAGGTAAAATGGCCAAAGCAGCATAGAAGGGCTCTAAATGCCCTGGATTTGGTCATGAAGAATTCCCCCAATGTAGGAACTGTGAAAGCCATAATGCACCTTCTGACATACCCATGCAAGTCCTGATATAGAGGTGTCCTAGAAGCAATGCTGGAGGCAGGAGTGGCACATTGGAAATGGGACCACAGTGATTCAGGGAAATGTTGTGGCCCAGAGGCAGACAGGGAAGCTACCTTATTTTAGACAGCCACCCATGGCTGTTTAAACTATGCTTTGAGGGTGCAACGGGGGTGTTCACTGAGTAGCCCCGGAATGAGAGGATGCAACAATGGCTTAAAACTATCCCTGGGCTGCAGAGTCTGTATTGTGCCTCTCTGAGGTGAAACACAGAATGTCAGCCCTGGTTCTTCTGAAATCAAGCTCTGTGGAAATAGATCAGCCATTCATTAAAGACTCCAGGAATAAAAACTGACTCCATTCGATTAAGTCACCAGCACTTCCCAATATTAAACACTTACCTATGTTGACAGTGGTTGTTCTGAATTCACCTAGCTCCCTTCCATCAGGTCGGCAGTTCTCTTTCTAAACATAAACATTACACAATTCAAGTTAAATGACATTTTCATGGTGTTACACAATCAAGAGTATATAATGATAAAGTTTTTGTTGATCTTCAAATGGGAATTTGCAATGACAAGACCAACAGGATAAACTCAAAGATTTGTATGCTGGTGAGCTTTTTGGTCTAATTTAGTGTGATCTGGGTTACAGGCCCAAAAGTTAGTTACTTTAAAAAATGTATAGTCCAGTAGGAAAAAGCATCTCAAGGCTCAGTACTATATGCCTTTCCTACAGCTATTTAGGACATTTAGCAACAAAAGCAATACCTCATATCAGTGGTGCAGTGACAAAGCAATCAGTAAATTGCTATGAATATAGTGGCAATCTGTGATTTTTGTGGCACTATAAGAAACTGACTCACAGGTGTGACATCATCAAAAAGGCCAACTAATTTTTCAGTACCCAGAGCCAAATTGAGAAGAAATATTCATTGATAACCCTGAATGAATACTTCCAAATGTCTGCATTGTTTAATTTTTGTAACTAACCGTTTTTTTCCATTGCTCATCTTTTAAGATGGAAATACTTTAGAAATCTAAATAGGGCCCAAGTCCAGAAAAGCCAATCAACATAGTTATTCAGATGTTTCACAACATAAACACAAATTCAATCAGAAAGGGTGTTGGTTCATCATCTACTTAAATCTAGACTGTCCCTTGTAGTGGATCATCATTGAAGATCTGTCACAGATTTACAGTGTCCATACTAGGCACAGGCCTTCAAACAGCTAGGCCTAGGACTAATCCCTTTATTGTAGGGCCCAGAATTTTCCACAAGGGGAGGCCACATGACCTGAACACTTCCTACGCTGAGCCTTCAGGCTCTAGCACACAGTTCCTCACCAGGCTCTCCAGAGCAAATCCAACCAAGATCAGACTCCAGAGAGACTTTTTTCTTCTTAGGGAGCAATGCAAAACAGTGAGTAACTGCAGTGAAGCAAGGCACTTTTTCCCAAACCAAGATAACATTTATTGGTAACCTGGAATACAGCATCTGGAGTCTTTAGGTTCGTATGGGAAAAGTAAGCTTAAGACAGAGTATATACCGGTGGAAGCAATGGCTTTGCCATGACTGGATACTGACGTCCATCTCCATTCTCTCTATCTATGTGTCCTCTGTTCACAGTAGCAACCTTAAGACCTGTTTTGTTCAGACCTGTCTATCCTTTGTTTCACAGCCCCAACTGTATGGCTTCCCAGGCATTAAGTGTTAATGTCACTGTCATTGAGGCTCCCATTGTCTCTCCCAGGCAGCAGTGAGATGACATTTAGCAGGAGTGGTTTTACCACATAAAAGCAGGGGTTTTACTGCCCCAGGAAAAACTAGTTAGTCCCAGTTAAAGGCATTTTCTATTTTCAAACTGGTATAATTAATGCACACTACATTACACTCAGCGTCAGTTACATATTCAAATTGTCACATAATACAGCAAATTCTAATAAAATAAAATAAAAACAAATAAAAAGTAAAACTGCAGTGGGCATAATACTAATATATGTAATTGTAATACTGAACATTGGAATGTCTGCATGCCTTTTGGCTTGGCATTTTCTCAAGGAAGTTATACATGTCGTGACTCTCATTTCAGTTTTCTCTATTATATAAATAAAAGTCAAAAACACTGGATTATAAGAAAATGAATCACGGAGAGCTGTAGGTTTGAAGCATTAAGAAATCAGAAGCATGCAGGGTAGCAGACTACCAGTCCAGGTCCATTTGGCTACACAGCATTCTGTAGCAGAAGACCAAATTTGACATAGGGAATAGACCAAATCTATTTCTCAATTTTGAATAGATGTAACCAAAGTTGAAAAGGGTTGTTCTATGCTTGCTAGACTTGCTGGATGCTGATGCAATTGCACCACCAGGTCTATGAAGTCAGATGGAATATCAGCATTCTTCAGATTTTTCCACCATGTTACAGTGGAAGCTGTTTCCTTCATATGGGATGAAAACATTGATTTTGGATACGGAGCTGCTTCTATTTTACATGCAAGTAAACATGGCAGAAAGCCTTGCAATTTCTTCTTGTTCAGTTGACAATTTCTTTCCTGCATATTTTAGATGAAAGAGGTTGGTCAACATGTGTTCAGGAGTAATTGCCTCATGAAATCTCTATTGCGCTTTTGTTTTGTGTGGTGCAACAATACTGCAAACGACAGTGGTAAATATTTCTTAGTAATTTTTATTTGTATACTATAATAATTTTACATTTCCCAGTTTTCTGGTCTAAACAGGTATTTATCAGAGCCCTATCCTAAACTAGTTTTTCCTGGGAAATTGCTAACCCTGCTTCCAAATAATACAGTCACATATGTAAGTTCTATTCAGTTTATGTTAATATATCTGGTCTCCAACCAGACAACTACGCGCTTCAAACACCTCATGCCTTTCCTTTTATGTTCAGTGTATAGCAGCACAAAGAACACAAGAAAACTGATGCACACTTTTGGATTGTTACCAAAATTCTCACATTCATCATAACCTCTCACAATTAAAGAATTATTGGCTTGATTAATACATATATCACTTTAATAGTATTTGTTTATAGTATCATTCCCAAGTTATCTTACATTACTTCTGTAGCCACATCTACAGGGGTTGAAACTGACCACAGACATCCTGGACTTACCTGTTACTTGATGTTGCTGCAGTGGTGTATATAGTCACAGAATCATAGGACTGGAAGAAACGTCAAGAGGTCATCTAGTCCAGTCCCCTGCACTCATGGCAGGACTAAGTATTATCTAGATCTAGACCATCCCTGACAGGTGTTTATCTAACTTGCTCTTAAAAATCTCCAATGATGCAGATTCCACAACCTCCCAGTGCTTAACCACCCTGACAATTAGGAATTTTTTCCTAATGTCCAACCTAAACCACCCTTTCTATAATTTAAGACCACTGAATCTTGTCCTATCCCCAGAGTTTAAGGAGAACAATTTTTCTCTGTCCTTCTTGTAACAACCTTTTATGTAATTGAAAACTGTTATCATGTCCCCTCTCAGTCTTCTCTTCTCCAGACTAAACAAACCCAATTTTTTCAATCTTCCCTCATAGGTCATGTTTTCTAGACCTTTAATCATTTTTGTTGCTGTTCTCTGGACTTTCTCCAATTTATCCACATCTTTCCTTAAATGTGGCACCCAGAACTGGACACAATACATCAGCTGAGGCCTAATCAGCATAGAATAGAGCAAAAGAATTACTTCTCGTGTCTTCCTTACAACACTCCTGCTAATACATCCCAGAATGATGGGTTTGGGTTTTTTATGTTTTTTTTTTTTGCAAGAGTGTTACATTGTTGACTCAATTTAGCTTATGATCTATTATGACCCCCAGATCCCTTTCTGCAGTACTCCTTTCTAGGCAGTCATTTCCCATTTTGCATGTGTACAACTGATTGTTCCTTCCTAAGTGGAGTACTTTGCATTTGTCCTTATTGAAGTCCATCCTATTTACTTCAAATAATTTCTCCATTTTGTCCATATCATTTGGAATTTTAATCCTATCCTCCAAAGAACTTGCAACCTCTCCCCGCTTGGTATTGTCTGCAAACTTTATAAATATCTAAATCATTGATGAAGATATTGAACAGAACTGGACCCAAAACTGATCCCTGTGGGACCCCACTCAAGATGCCCTGGCAGCTTGACTGTGAACCACTGATAACTACTCTCTGGGAACAGTTTTCCAACCAGTTATGCACTCACCTTATAGTAGCTCCATTTAGGTTATATTTCCCTAGTTTGTTTATGAGACTGTCATATGAGACAGTATCAAAAGCCTTATTAAAGTCAAGATATACCACATCTACCACTTCCCAAAAGGCTTGTTACCCTGTTAAAGAAAGCTATTAGGTTGGTTTGACACAATTTGTTCTTGACAATCCATGCTGTTGCTTTCATCTTATTATCTTCTAGTATCTTTTGTTTAACATGCATTATTAATGTAGACTTAGAATTTGTCTTTTTCAAGGACACTGTCAGTGATATTATTTATCATTTGTATTTTGGTAGTGCCTAAAAGCCACCACCCTGGTCGGGCACCCATTGTGCAAGGCACTGTACAAACCAAGGCCTCAATCCTGTACGCACTTAAGCACGTTTAACTTCATCCACTTAGCAGTCCCTTTGAGGCCAATGAAACTAGTCACATGTACATAAGCACTCACAGGATCACAGCCATAGAATAGTATCAGAGGGGTAGCCGTGTTAGTCTGGATCTGTAAAAGCAGCAAAGAATCCTGTGGCACCTTATAGACTAACAGACGTTTTGGAGCATGAGCTTTCGTGGGAGAATACCCACTTCGTCGGATGCAAGCCTTGCATCCGACGAAGTGGGTATTCACCCACGAAAGCTCATGCTCCAAAACGTCTGTTAGTCTATAAGGTGCCACAGGAGCCATAGAATAGAAAGTTCCTGTCCTGAAGAGTTTGAAAGATTTTCTTTTACGAAAGGCTTTAAGAAAAAGCAAAACCCCATTGGAGTTTATGTATAATTTAAAGAGAACAGCAACAGAGGTACAGTAGCTCTATGAGAAAAATATATTTTAAGTCTATTTAACTTATGTATATATGATGCTTTACTCACCAAAAATCGCCTGTAATATTCCAATGGTTCCACAGTTCTAAAATAGACACAAAATTTACAATTCATATGCATCATCTGTTTTACAAAGTACATGGCTAAGTAAAGTCTAGCAGAAAAGCAAGTGTTACTCAGTGGGCATCTGAGTTTCAGAGTCAAGCTCTGTTTTTGTTCCTTGGCTGACAATGCTATGGAGACAGCACATTAGCCAAGTGAGTGACAATTTCAGAAGGATTAGAGCCCTCTACAATGTTCTTTCTGATCATTTTGACATCAGAACTCATAGGTTCCGGAGGCATGGTTGCCTTGTGGCAAGGGCTTTGAAAAAGGGTTAGAAAGAGTGAAGTTTGAAAAATGGGAGAGAAAGAGAGATACTCTACTCCATCATCCCACATCAGAACCCACCCTTTACAGCAGGTTATGTAACTGCATAGATCAGTGGTTCCCAAACTTGTTCCGCTGCTTCTGCAGGGAATTCCCTGGCAGGCCGGGCCAGTTTGTGTACCTGCCGCGTCCGCAGGTTTGGCCAATCGTGGCTCCCAATGGCCGCGGTTCAGGGCCAGGCCAATGAGAGCTGCTGGAAGCCGCATGGGCCAAGGGACGTACTTGCTGCCGATTCCAGCAGCTCCCATTGGCCTGGAGCAGTGAACCGTGGCCACTGGGAGCCGCGATCAGCCAAACCTGCAGACGCGGCAGGTACACAAACTGTCCCAGCCCGCCAGGGGCTTTCCCTGCAGAAGCGGCAGAACAAGTTTGGGAACCACTGGCATACATAAAAAGCCCTAGCTTGAAAACTGAGAATCTGTAAAAGCTAATATTATGATGGAGTTTGTAACAATACCATAGTTATGGCTGCATAAGAGATCTGATTGAGATAGGAATGTTAAATATTTTTTAAGAAATACTGCTGTCATAAACAGTTAGTTAAGGGTTAAGGTTTTTGTCTACCTGTAAAGGGTTAACAAGCAGTACCTGTGGACACCTGACCAGAGGACCAATGAGGAACAAGATATTTTCAAATCCCTGTGGAGGGAAGTTTTTTTTTTCCCTGTTCTTTGTTTTCTTGGAGAGTCTCTCTTGGGAATTAAGAGAGTCCAGACATCTTAATCAAGTCCTCCCAGGTTTCTGCAATAAATTCTTCTATTCAAGCTAGTGAGTATTAGCAAGGAACTAGTATTCTTATACTTTTATTTCTGTATTTGCAATTCTGTGTTTTGCTATAGAATTTCTTTAAGTCTGTACTGTTATTGCTTTTGCTGAGAAAGAAAGGAGGGGGAATTGTCTCCAGAGATTGATAAGTTTAGACCCTGTATTGTTCCATCTTGGTTACAGAGACAATGACTTTGTTTTTTATTCTTTAATAAATTCTTTTCTATTAAGGACTTGGTTGGTCTTTCCTTGGGTGGATTCTCAGGGAAAGGGGAGGAGGAGGTATCCCTCTGTAGTTAAATCCCGGTATCTCTCCTAGGAAAAGGGAGGGGAGAGGAAGCAGGGGGGAATGGTTTATTTCTCCTGGGTGTAAGAACTCCATGGATTTGGGGCTCTTGGGATCCCCAAAGATTTTGGGGAAGGACTGTGTCCCAATCCACGTATCTGATTGGGTGGTGGCAGCTTTTACTAGATCTAAACTAGGATTTTAGTTTAGAGGGAAACCAAGGCAGGTCCCCACATTGGAACCCAACAGCTCCAAGTGGGGGTGAGACCTATGACAACTGCAAATTAAAATTGATGTAGTATTTGAATTTTTCAGGTTAAAGTTTGATGATTAATTGGTTTATGCATACACAACATGACTGCTTCAAAAATTACCACTTTTTAAAATTTTCAGTGGGGTGTCACCTTTGTATTATTATTTGGTACCTGAAGAATTTACAATCTAAGTTCTCCGAGCCCTATTGTAAAATGTGTATAACATACTGAAATCTGATTTTTGATTCACACATTGCTCAACTGTTGGTATTAATACTTTAAATTATTAATATGGGAAATCAAAAACCAATTTAAGCATAAATTCCTTTATTTAATCCAAAGGCCAATATGTAGTTGCTCTAAACATGCCCCCAAAGCCTAAATACTAAGCAATTTACCACATCCAAACAGTAACAAAAGATTTATAAGCATTTCATCAATATACTTACAAATGAGCTAAATCCAGTGCTTAGACCCACATTGGTCAGCTGCAATGGCATCAGGCAGGTATTAGCAATGGACCCTTTAAAAGCTTACTTTTTATGCCCTTTAACAAAGTGATGTCATTGCCAATTACTGGTTTTCAGCTGAAGTCAAATCTGAGACAGTTCACCCTTATTTTCAGTCTTCATTCAAATGAAATGTACAACATCCTGTCTTCCCGAGGGCTTTCTTCCCCTCCTCCTTGCTCTCCCAACAATTTTCCCATTGCACCTGGGTTCACGTAGGTTTGAACACTGGTGTGAGAGTTGGTGAAGGGCCATATTGGCTCATTTTAAGACAGATTCTCTTTATTTTATTTAAAACCATCTGCAGTCACCCCTATTGGTCAGAAGCCTTCTTTTTAGAAATTTCCCCTTATCCCACTAGTTAGTCTTTGAACCACATATCTTCCCTACTTTATTCCTTCTGGCCTTCCCTCTACTTTGCTTCTCAGGGCCTTTCTTTACAACACAAATATATTTCCTTAACCAAATTTAAAATAAAATTAAAGAATTCCAGTTATATTTAGCCTACATCTACCTATGTTTATTTGGAGCATAAATAAATAATCCTTTTCTTCAAAGAAGTTACAAATACACCAACGTATGTAGTATGACAACAGCATTTTTAACAAAGAATTTAATGCTGCAGGCTGTTTCTGCATATCCCTTATGGTGACACAATTTTTCAAATCAGAGAGTTGCTAAGACAGCGAACATAGAAACTAAAACAGAATATTCCACAGCCAGAAATTGTTGACACTGCAGCACAGACATTAAAATGACATTTCCAGGAGAGAAGGCCTTCTCAGGTTTTGTTCAAACAAATATTTTTGGAGAAAAGTCATGGAAATAGTAACTCTGAGAACTTTTATTATGTTTTCCAAGACAACATAAACCTGACATAGTTCTGACAATTTACGAGCACAAGGGTAACGTTAAGCCCTGTCGGCGTTCCTTGAGATATCCCCAACTAGCATGGACATAAGGGCTATTCCTCACTGGCTCAGGCAATCCTGTCTACTATGCCCCCATTTAATTGATTGAGAGACACAGGGGAGAAGCAAAAGATAGTTGGGTCAATGCAGAAATAACCCTCCCCCAAATCCAGATGGATCCCTCCACTCCAGCAACTAATGCCTGGGCCTTATTTTGATTAGGAAGATATTATAGTTACTATGACTTCCACCAAGACTTTTCCTCTGGCATAGACAGACATCCACGTGTTTCAAAATACCTTAGCTCGTTAAGGTTAGCTCTCATTTAAAAAAAAAAATCCTTAACCTGCAATCTCACTTTACCCAAAAAATATTTCACCTATCCAGGGGTCAATATTACCGGGAATGAAATGCTTTTTGGCAAAAGTATGAGACAGCAGTTACGGGTGTGAGTTACACTACAAGGCTTATGAATGTGGGAAGAATAGTGTATTTCTGTAACTCCTTGAAGCAGAAGGAACTTTTCTCTGGTAGACTGCAATGTTGCATTGAAAGTGGATAATTTGAGAGGGGGTGTAGCGAGGTAAGGGGCTGGTCTCTCCCCTTCACTGGACACTGAAAGGGCACTTTCCTATTACTAACCTAAAACCTTAATAGCTTTAACCGCCTCTGAACTAAGTTTTTAGTTTTGGACTATAGATACATTTGGATGTAATGAAAAATAAACTAAGTTGCTTTTTATATGTTGTGTAGGAAGAGGGGAAAATAAAATGTTGATTTTCTAATAGACCGTAAGGGCCATAAATAGCATGATGCTTGTGCAAAACTGTAATATATAGAGGGAGCCCCAGTGAATTCACCGGGATTACTCACATGCATAAGGTTACACATGTGCCAAGTGCATGCAGGACACGTGCCCAGAGGCTCTCGATTTCCACGATCACCAGTAACCAGGAAAGGGCGGCTCACCTCTGCCTGGGGGGGGTCTCCTAGGCGGTGTGTTTCTCTCCCGCCCCCACTGAGAGCAGGCGCAGCAGATACCGGGGGGCGGGTCCCAGCCGAGGGGCCTGGCGGAGCTCTGGGCACGGCACGAGCAGGCAGCGGGTCGGTCCAGCTGAAGGCTAAACCCGCCCACAGCCTGGCACCGGCGGCCCCGCTGCCACCGCCAGGCCTGAGGGCTCGGCAGCGGCCTGGGCAGCTTCCAGGCAGCCGCGTTCCCGGCTCCTCGCGCGGCCGGGGCTGAGAGAGCCCGGCTGAGAGAGCCCCGCTGAGGCGACTGGTGGCGCCGGGCCCGGCGGCTGCACCGACCCCCCCGGGACCAGGCCGAGCCCGGCTCAGGGCCCAGCCGCCCGGCGCAGCCCGGCTCCCGGGCGGAGGGGGAGCGAACGCCAGGCCGGGACAAGAAGCTGCTTCGCCCCGTCACTTACTTGAATCCGGCCGCCATAGCCTCACTTCCGCCCGTGCGCGATCTACTTCCGGGTCGGGAGCGCACTTCCTCTCCCGCTTGGCACGCTGGGAGCGCGCGCTGTCTGCGCGGGAGTGGCCGGCAGGGGGCGCTGTGGAGCGCGGCCGCTCTGACAAGGGACCCCTCTCGCCGCAGCGGTTTGCTGTCAGCGCCGCGTCCGGGAGCCGCTTCCGCATCGCTGGAGCTGCCCCATAGGGCCGCGCCGGGCATGGACCATGGAGCCGCTCCTGGCTGACGCGGTCGCGGCGCTCGCTGCCTTGGCGGCCGCAGCCCTGAGCCTGGTGAGTGCGGAGCCCAGCGGGCCCCCCCCGCCCCCGAGAGTGGGGCGAGACCCCCCCGCGGAGAGAGGGAGCCCCCCGCCCCCGAGAGTGGGGCGAGACCCCCCCGCGGAGAGCGGGAGCCCCCCCGCCCCCGAGAGTGGGGCGAGCCCCCCCCCGCGGAGAGAGGCAGCCCCCCCCCCCCGCGCGTGGGGCGCGCCCCCGCGGAGAGGGAACCGCCCCGCCCCCGCGAGTGGGGCGAGCCCCCCCCCCGCGGAGAGAGGGAACCTCCCCGCCCCCGCGAGTGGGGCGAGCCCCCCCCCCGCGGAGAGAGGGAACCTCCCCGCCCCCGCGAGTGGGGCGAGCCCCCGTGAGAGAGGGAACCTCCCGCCCCCGAGAGTGGGGCGAGCCCCCGTGGAGAGGAGCCCCCGCCCCCGAGAGTGGGGCGAGCCCCGTGGAGAGAGGAACCTCCCGCCCCCGAGAGTGGGGCGAGCCCCCCCGCGGAGAGAGGGAGCCCCCCCGCCCCCGCGAGTGGGGCGAGACCCCCCCGCGGAGAGAGGGAGCCCCCCCGCCCCCGAGAGTGGGGCGAGACCCCCCGGCGGGAGCCTCCTCCCGGCCCACACCGGCCCGGTCGGGGCCATCGCACCGCAAACAGGGCAGCCCCCGAGAGAGCCGGAGCCCTTGGCTATGCGGGGCCCCGCTTGTCCCTTCCCGGGGGGAGCAGCCCGGAGCCCCGGCGGGGGGGCGGCTGGACCCCAAACGGGGGAGGAGGGGACGCTAAGGAGGAGCTGGTGTCTGGGGAAGGGCCACTCATCTCTTCGTAACACCCCTTGTGGTATTTGCAGACTCTCATCTGGTCCCGCCTTAGTCGTCTTTTCTCAGCACTAAAGCCCAGTGTTTTTAACCTGTCCTCATAGAGCAGGTTTTCTAAATCCTTTATCATTTCTGCTGTTCTCTTCTGGACTTAATCCAATTTGTCCATATCTTTCCTAAAGTGTAGTGACCAAAACGGGGCACGGTGCTCCCGCTGAGGCCTCGCCAGTGCTGAGCAGACCAGGACAGTTACTTCCCCCACCTTGTATCTGACGTTCCTGTTAACAGTAGCCTTTTTTGCACCTGCAGCCTATTTGTTGGCTCAGGTTCAGTCTGTCATCTGCTATAAATCCCGGATCCCTTTCAGTAATACTATCAGCTAGCCAGTTATTCCCCATTTTGTAGTTCTGCAATTGATTTTTTTCCCCAAGTGTAGTACTTCACATTTGTCTTTATTGAATTTCATTTTGTTGATTTTAGACCAATTTGTCAAGATCATTTTGAATCCTACCTTTGTCCTCCAAAGTGCTTACAACACTTTGCAGTTTGGTGCCATCTGCAAATGTTATAAGTATACTCTCCACTCCATTATACAAGTTCTTAACGAAAACATTGAATAGTTCTGGACCCATGACAGATCTCTGAGGGACCTCTCTAGGTATTTCCTCACAGCGAACCATCGATAACTACTCTTTGAGTACGGTCTTTCAGCTGGTTATGTACCCACTTTATAGCAATTTAATCGAGACCACATGTCCCTAGTTTGCTTATGAGACTGTCAAAAGCCTTACTAAAATCAAGATATATCATGTCTGCCACTAGGCTGGTAGCCCCTTAAAGAAGGAAAGTAGGTTGGTTTGGGATGATTTGTTTTTGACAAATCCATGTTGGCTATAACTTATTGCCCTAGGTGCTTACAAGTCTTTCCAGGTATCAAAGTTAGACTGACTGGTCTATAATTCCCTGAGCTCTTATTTCTCTGCCCTTCCCCTCTTTTGAGGATAAGTACTATGTTTGCCCTTCTCCAGTCTTCTGGGCTGATAATCACTTCCAGGATTGCCCCCAACTAGTTCTTTAAGTAACCTAGGATTAATTTCATCAGGCTGTGCCATCTTGAATATATCTAATTTACCTCAATATTCTTTAACCAGTTAATTCCCTATTCTGGATTGTGTTCCTTCTCCCTTGCTCTTAATATTGTGTTATGTATCTGGTCACCAGAAAAACTTTTTAGTAAAGACTGAAGCAAAATTGTCATTATACACCTCAGACTTCTTGATTTACCTATTATTAGCTCTCCTTCCTTGCTAAGTAGTAGGTTTCCTTCATCTTTCTGTTTTTCTTAATGTATTTATAGAGCCTCTTATTGCCTTTGCTAGGTGTAACTCATTTTGTGCCTGAGCCATTCTGATTTTGTCCCTACATGCTTGTGCTATTCTTTTGTACTCTTCCTTAACGATTTGTTTATATTTTCATCTTTTGTAGGATTCCTTTTTGATTTTCACAATGGTCATTAAAGAGCTCCTAATGAAACTATATTAGCCTCTTAGTATTTAGTCCTGTCTTTCCTTTGCATTGGGATAGTTTGCTGTTACACCTTTAATATTGTCTCTTTGAGAAACTCTCTCCCCTGAACTCCTTTTTCCCTTAGATTTTCTTCCCATGGGACCTTACCTACTATTCCCTGAGTATGATAAAGTCTGCTGCTTTGAAGTCCACTGTCCTTTTTCATCTGCTCTCACTCCTTCCTTTCCTTAGCATTAGGAAATTTATCATTTTATTGTCACTTTCACCAAAATTGCCTTCAACTTTCAGATTTGCAACTCATTCTTCCCTGTTAATGAGAATCAAGTTTAAAGTGGATGTCTCGCTGGTTACTTCCTCTACCTTCTGAAAAAAGAAGTTGTCCCCAGTACAGTCCAAAATTTATAGGACACTTTGTGTTATGCCACTTTACTTTTCCAACAGATGTTTGGGTGGGTCTTGTTTTGGATATTTCTGTTATTTGTTCTAGAAATGACTCATCCATTGCCTCTGATGTGGTGGTTTATTGTAGACCCCTAATATGACATTGCCCCTGTTTGTTTTTCTGTTTTTATCTTCACCCCAGGACTTTAAACTTATGTGCCTCTCACCATCACCTGGACCTCAGAACAAGTGTATATATTCTTGGTGTGTAATTCAACATCTACTCCCTTTTTTTGTCTGCCTGTCCTTGCTGAACAAGCTATACTCCTCTATACAGTATTGTAATTGAGATTTATCCAACCCACTTCTTAAATCATAAGTTAGCTATTGTACTAGTACTTCCAATTTTTTTTGTTCATTTCCCATACTCCTTGCATTTATGTATAGACATGTAAGATGTTGAGCAGATTTTCCCACTCTTTTTACCTCTTGCTGCTCCTATGACCCTAGACTGGAAGACAGCTAATATTCTTCATTCCATCCCAAACATCTTGCCCTCTGGTAAGGGCACATTTCCTTTATATCTACATCTTTTGTCACCTGCCCCCTTTGAACCTAGTATAAAGACTTTCCCACTGGGTTGGCAAATTGGTGTGGAAAGGTGTTCATCCTTCATCTCATACAATGTTATCTAATCTCAATGAAGTGCTTTCTCACCTGAGGTTTTTCGATCTAAACAATACAGTTTTGTTAAAATACGAAACTGGACAGAATTGTGACTGCAACTGTTCCAGGTTTTTTTGAACTGCCGTAGGTATTCCATATATTATGGGTTATGGTCTGTTATAAAATACCTGTTGTAAAACCTAATTTAACTAAACAAACCTAGCTGGCTTTGTAAATGAGCTGCAAACAGTGTTCTATTTCTTTTCTTTTATAACACAAACAAATTTTGTTTTTGTCTTGTTTTTTGTTTAGCTTTTTAATCATTTAGAAACATAATGTTCTCAGCTAGAACACTGGGAAGTCTGTAGCATGTGGAAACCCAGATATCTCTGGTAGTCAACGGTGTAGTCACATCATTCCACAGTCAAGGCACTTTTTTGGAGGGGGGAGTAGGGAAGGGGTAAAATACAATTTCATTTTAGATTTTAGAAATGTAATTTAAGCCCCAATCTTGCAATCACATTTGTGGCTAATTTTATGCACATGAATACTCTTTCTGACTTTAATGGATCTGTGCAAGTGAGTAAAGTTCCATGTGTGCATAAATGTACATAGCCAACATGGATGACTGATTTCTGGGTTGTGCTAATATTTTAGGTGACTAAACTTTGGGGGGAAAAAAAGTCTTTAAACCAGTCTTTTCTAAATAGTCCATAACATGATCTAATTACATTTGGCATCCTTTTTTAAATTGCTTGAATATATTGATGTACATACAATCATTTTTAACATTTTTAAACCGTGACACTAATGTAACATTAAGATTGTAAGATAAATCTCAAAAGTTGAGAAATTCCAGAAGTGATACTAATATATGTTGATAAATATAAACCTTAATTACTCTTATTAATGTGGTGAATTGAAATTTAACAAGTGGAAGGAGCAAAAAATACTACAGGTTTGCACTATAGCTAAGGCTAAGATTTTGTCTCAGATATTTTTAGTAAAAGTCACAGACAGGTCACGGGCAATTTAAAAGGAAAAAAAAAATTCACAGAAGCTCGTGACCTGTCTGTGACTTTTACTAAAAATATCCGTGACAATTTGGGGAGCTGCAGAGTCCCCACACTGTTCACGGGGGCTGGGCAGCTGTGGAGGCCCCGGCTTGGAATTCCGGGGGTCCCCACCGCCCATCGGGGCTCAGAACTCCAAGGTCCCCCACGGCTCGGGGCGGTGGAGTTAACTATAGCTGAATTAGGGTTGTCAGATCAACTTTATCTTTGGAAATTTCATGATGATGAGTGGTTGAACTTGCAACCTTAACACAGTATTTGAATTAGCTGTGCATCCATTCTCCCTCTCCTTCCCCCTCCCCCTTAATTTTTTAGTGGTTCATCTGGAGCAGAGGGTCAAACAAAAAGGAAATTAAATAAAATATGGAGGAAATAGATTTGCACACTTTAAAATTCTGCTGGCTTCACAAGCAGACCATGAGCTGAATCAGCTGGATGGAAGAATTAAATCAGAAAAATGTGAATGATAATTGGGAGTTATTTAAGAACTCTTTACTAGATGCCCAAAAAGCCACCATTGAGAAAAACGGTTAAAAAACCAACCTGGGGAAGCAAAGGTATCTCTATTTAAAAAAAAAAAAAGTATAAAAAATGGAAGAAAATAGAAGTTGATCGTTATTAATATGAATCAGAAGCTAGGAACCATCGAAAATTGATAGGAGAAGCAAAGGACACAAGAAGAAATCTCCGACCAACAGAGTTAAAGACTATAAGGAGGGTTTTAATTATATTAGGAACAAAAAGAATCTTGCCAATTGATGGATGGAAGTTGTAGAATTGTCGATAATCAGAAAAGGCAGACGTGTTCAATAAACATTTCTGTTCTGTATTTTGGGAAAAAACAAGATGTTATATCATATGGGGGGAGGGGATAGCTCAGTGGTTTGAGCATTGGCCTGCTAAACCCAGGGTTGTGAGTTCAATCCTTGAGGGGGCCACTTAGGGATCTGGGGCAAAAATTGGTCCTGCTAGTGAAGGCAGGGGGCTGGACTCAATGACCTTTCAAGGTCCCTTCCAGTTCTAGGAGATTGGTATATCTCCAATGATTATCTTTATTACCTTAACTCTTTCCATTCCCTGAATATCTCTGGAGGATGTTAAACAGCAGCTACATAAGTTGGACATTTTTAAATCATCAGGCCTAGATAACGTGCATCCAAGAGTTTTGAAGAGCTGGTTGAAGAGCTCGCTGGTCTCTTAAACATAGATTTTTCAATAATTTTTGGAACACAGAGGAGTTTCCAGAAGACTGGAAGACAGCTAATATTGTGCCAATATTTTAAAAGGTAAATAGGATGACCTGGTAATTATAGGCGTTTTAGTCTGACATTGATCTCAGCAAGCTAATGAAGCATCTGATATAGAACTTGATCAATAAAGCATTAAAGGAGGGTGATATAATTAATGCCAGGCAACATGAGTTTATGGAAAATAGATCCTGACAAACTTAACTTGATTTTTTTTATAAGATTACAAGTTTGGCTGATAAAGATAATAGTGTTGATGTAATATACCTAGACTTCTGTAAGGTATTTGATTAAAATTAACATGGAACACATTAAATTGATTAAAAGCTATTAGGTCTCAGAATGTAATTATAAATGGGGAATCATCATCAAGCACAGGAGTTTTTCTAAAGGGGTCTGGCAGGCAGCAGTTTTTGGCCTAAGATATATAGTAAATTTTAGTAATGACCAGGAACATCACACAATCATCACTGTTAACGTTTGCAGATGGCATGAAAATTGGAGGATTGATAAATAATGGAGAGGACAGGTCACTAATACTGAGCAATCTGGATTACTTGGTAAACTGAGTGCAAGCAAAAAATATGCATTTTAATATGAGTAAATGTGTACAAAGAATGTAGGCCACACTTACAGCATAGGGGACCCTATCCTGGGAAGCAGGGACTCTGAAGAAGATGTGCTGGTCATGGTGGATAATTGGCTGAACATGAGTTCTTTGTGCAACACTGTAGTCAAAAGAGCTAATATGATCCTTGGATCCATAAACGGAAATCTTAAGTAGGAGCAGAGAGGTTATTTTACCTCTATATTTGGCACTGGTGCAACCACTGCTGGAATCCTGTGTCCATTTCTGATGTCCACAATTCAAGAAGGGTTTTGAAAAATGGGAGTCCATTCTGAAAAAAGAGCCACAAGAATGCATAGGAAATATGCATTATAGTGGTACACTTAAGGTGCTCAATCAATTTAGCTTAACAAAGAGCTATAACACACAGGCCATGGAACTTCCCCAAAATTATTCCGAGTGTGTATCTTTTAAAAAACCCAACCATTTTTTATTTGAAAATTATCAGTGATGGAGAATGCACCACAACCCTTGGTGAATTGTTCCAATTACTCTATTTAAAATGTATACCATATTTCCAGTCATTGGATCTTGTTATACCTTTCTCTGCTAAAGAGCCCATTTAAAATATTTGTTCCCTATTATAGGTACTTACAGGAAGTCATATCAGATGATCACAATGGTCCCTTCTGTCCTTGGAATCTATGAATATTCTCTCAACTGACAAGTGCCTGCCTATTTGTGAACATGTGAATAGTGTTTCTCTGTTTAAGGCTCTGATCCGACAAGCTAACCTGCAAGGGTGGACTTTTGAAAACTTAAGTCAATGGGGCTCCATTCAAAGGTTTGCCTGCTTTCCTTAGTGTGTGGTATCAGAGCCTGAAAGTTAGGTTGACAGAGCTAAAGGTACTTTAGTGTGTGAAAAATTCACACTGCTGAGTGCTGTAGCTCTGGCGACTCAACCCCCAGAGTAGAAGTAACTAGGCTGATGATAGAATTCTTCCATTGACCTAGCTATTGCAACTCGGAGAGGTGGATTATCTGTAGCAACAGAAAAACTCCTTTCATTGCTGTAAGAAGCATCTGCACTACAGCACTATGGTGTCATAGCTGCCACAGTGTATTCATGGCCTAAGGATATACCTGTACATCAGGGGTCAGCAACCTTTCAGAAGTGCTGTGCCAAGTCTTTATTTATTCACTTTAATTTAAGGTTCCGCGTGCCGGTAATACATTTTAATGTTTTTCAGAAGGTCTCTCTCTATAAGTCTATATATTATATAACTAAACTAGTGTTGTGTTGTAAAATAAATAAGGTTTTCAAAATGTTTAAGAAGCTTTATTTAAAATTAAATTAAAATGTTGATCTTACACCGCCAGCCCGCTTCTGGCCTGGGATTCTGTTCACCGAGGCCGGCAGTGGGCTGAATGGGGCCTGCGGCCGGGACCTCAACTGGCAAGGGTCTGGCAGCCAGAACCCCAGACCAGCAGCGGGCTGTGCGGGGCCAACGGCCAGGACCCCAGACCGGCAGTGGGCTGAGCCGCTCAGCCCACTGCTGCTTAGGGGTTCTATCCACCAGCTCCTGCCAGCCGGGATCCCGGCTGCCGGACCTGCTCCGCCCACTGCCAGTCTGGGTCCCAGCCCTGCCCACATAGAGTGGGTACCGACCTTCTCCCTGATTCTGGCCCATTCTCTTCCTCTCTGCACTGAGCTGAGAGTGGGAGTGGACCAAGCACAGGGCTGGGGGTGAAGGGTCTGACCAGGAGCTAGAATGAGGGAGGAGGCTCAGGGTTGGGGCAGGAGGTTTGGATGTGGGGCACTTACCTGGGCAGCTCCTATTTGGCGTGAGGGGTGCAG